>NW_004955422.1:13671302-13828187 GCF_000276665.1 Chinchilla lanigera | reverse complement strand
GTACAAAGGAATATAGAGATTGAATAATAAAGTAGAGAATGAAGTTTGAATAATAGAGTGAAGAATGGAATATGGAGAATAGAGGTTGGAGCATAGTGTTTGGAGACCACTGTGGAGTATAACAACAATAGAAAATCTAGTGTGATATATAGAGTATGGAGTTTAAAGAATAAAAAAATGGAGTATGGGAAACAAAATAACAATGAAGTATGGAAGGAGAAAATGGTTATGTAGAATGGAATATGGAGAATAAAGGTAGGACATGGACTACAGACTAGGGAATGCGGAAGAGAGAGAATGGAAAGTAGAGTATCAAGAATAGAGTGAAAGAATCGAGCTGGGTATGGAGGAACAATAGCGGAAATAGAATACAGAGACAATAGAACGAAGTGTGGAGGGTGGAAATGGCTTATGGCAAACAAAGCATAGAACGGACAATGTATGCTGTGTGCTATACATAGTATGGAGAAAGGAGGAGGATGGAGGAAAGGGACAGAGGGGAGAAGAAGGGAAACAAAAAGCACTAAGATGTGTTATGTGCAGGTACCAAATCCCCAAAATGAATGTAATCATTGGGTGCTGCAAATATGTACAAACAAAGATGTTTTAAAAATTAAAAAGAGAAAGGAGGATGGAGAAGGGGTAAGGCAGTACGGGGTATGGAACTTGGAGTGTGGAAAATGTAATACAGAGAATGAATGTATAGACCAGAGAACAGTGTGGGAAGCAGAAAGTTAAGAATGACCTATGGAAGCCAGATGTGGTGATGCATGTGTCAGGAGGCTGAGACAGGAGGATTGGAGGTTTGAGGCCAACCTGGATTACAGAGCAAGTTTGAGGAGAGCCTCACCTACAGAGTGAGACCTTATCTTTAAAAATGCACACAAAAGAAATATAAGGTGTAGATATAGTGAATGAATTATGGTGAATCAAGGATGGTATATGAGGAACAGAATACAGAGGATGAAGTGAACAGTGGAGTATGGTATGTGGAGTGGGAAGTGTACAGAAGGGAGTCTGGAGTAGGGGTAACACAATGTGAAGCCACAGTAAGGTGCATGGGATGTGGAGAATGAAAAATGTAAACCGAGAGCGTGAGAATGGAATGTGGAGAGTAATTATACAGATTGATGAATGGAGCACGGGAGTGGAAAATTGAAAGTATCAAGCATGGTGAATGGAGTGTGAAGAACAGAGTAGGGAGAAGGGAGAACAACATGGAGAGTTGATGAATGAAGTATGGTATTTGGAGAAAAAATATCCATATGCAAAATGGAGCATAGAGGATGGAAAATGGACAATAGAATGTAGAGATTAGAGATTAAAGTATGAGTGTGGAAATAAAGAACGGAGAAAAGGTATGGATAATAGAGAATCAAATATAGAGAAGAGAGTATGAAGATAGGAAGATAGAGATGGCATAAGAAGTATAGTGTAGCCAGGCGTAGTGGCGCACGCCTGCAATCCCGGCACTCAGGAGGCTGAGGCAGGAGCATCGTTGTGAGTTTGAGGCCAGCCTGGGCTACAAAGTGAGTTCAAAAGCAATCTGAACTTCATAATGAGATCCTGTCTCAAAAAGACAAAAAAAAATTTATAAAGAAATGTAGTGTAAAAATATGGAGTGTGAATAATGCAGATTGAAGGAGAGAGTGTGGAATTGGGGGACAGAGAGTGGAGAAAGGGGATGCAATAGGAGAAGAGTGTACAGAATATGGATAACAGTATGGAGGATGGAGATTGTAGTATGGAGCAGAGTATGAGTGCAGAATATGAGGAAGGGGAATAGAGAATAGAGTAGAACACAGTATATTTAGTACGCAATATGGAGAAGGGAGAGTGAAGAATGGAATACAGAGAATGAATAATGGGGTATGTAGTAGAGGCAGTGGAAAAGTGAATTATATTGAAAAGAGTGAGGAGAATGGAAAATAAAAATAAAGACTGGACTGTGGGAAGTGAACATGATTTAGACAATTGACTATATAATATCTAGAACAGATATGGAGAATGGAGTATAGTTTACAGAAATGGAATACAGAGTGCAGGGAAAGGATACTGAAGTGAAAAGGAATACAATGTATGGAGTACAGAGAATGAAGTGCAGAACAAGGATAGTACAGCATGGAGAATGGGAAAATGTAGGAATGAGAAAGAAGTGTAGAGAATGGTGTACGGGATACTGAATATGGAGAAAGAAATAAAGGATAGATGATGCGGTACGGAAAATGAAAAAAAGAGCATGAGGAATAAAAACTTAGATAGCAGAGGCTGGAGGTGTAGATCAGTGGTAGAGTGCTTGCCTGGCATATGCAAGATCCTGGGTTCAATTCCCAGCAATGTGAAGAAAAGGAAGTAAGAATGGAGTGGAGCGTGGAGTACTGGGAATGGAGTGCAGCTATGTGAGTGGAGTGTGGAGAGTGAGAAGCAAGTGCAGGGTGGAGTACGGTGCACGGAGTACAGAACACGGAGACAGACAATGCAATATGGAGTACAAAGAATATAGATTCAGGACAGAGGGTGAGATATGTCCTACTGGAAATGCTGATGGAGACTGGAATGTGGAGTGTGGAGAACAGAGACCAGAGAAGAGTGAATAAAGAATGGACTATAGAATGTGAAGAATGGAGTATGACGTAGAGAACAGAGTATGGCAGTGCCATACAAAATAGGGAGAATAGAATATTCAGAATGGAGAATGAAGTTTGGAGAATAGATCACTGTGATGCATTATGAAGGGTGGAGAATGGCATATGATTTGTGTAAGGAGACTGGAAAATGGAGTTTGGATATTGAAAATAAAGCATAGAAAATGGTGAATTATGTATGTAATCTATAGTATGGTATGTGAAGTGTGGAGCATGGAAATGGAAATGGAACACAGAATGTAGACAATGAAGTATGGAAAAGGAATATTGGGAAAGGGTCATAAAGAGTGGGCACAGCGAATGAGAATACATACAGAGAATGTTTGACAAAGATGGCAAATGTGGAATGTAGTACAAAGAAGGATAATGAAATATAGAATATGGAGTGTGGGTTACAGAGTACGAAGGGTGAAGTCTTTAGCATGAGGAGCAGAGAACAGAGTATCAATTATAGAGTATGGAAAATACAGAATGGAGTTTGACAAATAGAGTAAGGAAAATAGAGAATAATACATGAAGAATGGAGTATGGGATGTGAAATATAGTGCATGACCGATGCAAAATTGTTTATGGCATAGGGCTTGGAATGTGTAGCATAGGAAGTGGTATAGGTAATATGACAATGTTCATGTGGGATGCAGTAAAGAGCTGGAGTGTGGAGTATGGACAGTATAGAGAATGGAGTATGTAGAATGGATAATGAAGTATGAGATATAGAACGTGGTGAGTGTAATAAGAATAACAAATAAAGAGTGGATCGTGGCATATGGGGCATATGGAAGGGAGAGAGAGTACAACATGTAGACAGTGGAGTGGAGAATATAGGATGGAGTACAGCAAATGGAGTAAGAACAATAGACAGTAAATAGAGGAGAATTAATATGAAGAACGGAGTGCCCTGTGCATAATACAGATATAATGTACAGAATATGGATTACGGCATGGAGAATGGTGATTGAGGATAAAAACTTGATAGCACAGAACAGGGCATGGAGTACAAAGAAAAAGTATGTAGTGTGAAGTGTAGAGTCTGAGGAATGTAATACAGAGAAGACAGTTTGAAGTAAGTAGAAGGGAGAGTGGAGCAAGGAATATGGAAATGGGGTATGAAGGGCGGAGGATGCAGTGGAGAATGAATAGTTCTATGGCTGTGGAGCTGGAAAATGGAGAATATGGAATAGAACATGGACCATGAACAATGAACTATGGAGGATGAAGATTCTGTTAGGGAGAACAGAGATTGGAAAATAGATTATAAATAGAGACTAGATTATAGATTGTCTTGGTTACATTTCTCTTGTTGCTGAGACAAAATACCTGACACTCAGAACTAAGGAAGGAAAGGTTTATTTATCTTACAGTGTGTGGCGGTTTCAGTACGTACTTGGCTGGCTCCAAGGCAGGGTGGCACATGGCAAAGGGCAACAGTTCATGGTGGCAGAACAACAAAAGCAACAAGAGCGAAAGGGGAGAAGTGGCATTAAGCAACCTCTTTCTCTCCCTTACATAGGCAAACTATCCTCCCCAGGGCAGATGAAGCACTCACACCCATGAGTCAATCATAAACTCTAAAGCCCACCCCGTGACTGCATGTGTCTTTGCGGGGGCACCCAGACACAAACCATAACGTAGATATAGACAATGATACGGAGTGTGGAGAATAGTGTGTGGTGTATGGCATGTGGATCATAGAAAATGGCTTAAGAAGTGAGAATGGCAGTAGGCATGGTGGCACATGCCTGTCATTCCACCACTCAGGAGACTGAAGCAGTAGGATCGTCGTGAGTTTAAGACCAGCCTGGGCTACACAATGAGTTCAAGACCAGCCTGAACTACATAGTGAGACCCTGTCCCAAAAACAAACAAAAGGGCCAGGGATGTACCACAACCAGTGCCTGCCTGGCAAGAACAAGGTCCTGAGTTCAATTCCCAGTACTAGAAAAAAAAAAAAAGAAGTGGGAATAGCAAGGTGGGTGTGGTGGCACACCCCTGTAATCCCAGCACTCAAAAGGCTAATGCAGGATAATTTCTATGAGTTTGAGGCCAGTCTGGGCTACATAGTGAATTCAAAACTAGCCTAAACTGCACAGTGAGACTGTTTCAAAGGAAAAAAAGTGGAAACGGCAAGCCAGGCATGATGGGTCACATCTGTGATCTCAGCACTCAGGAGGCTGAGGCAGAGGATCACTGTCAGTTTTAGGCCATCCTGGGCTACACAGTAAATTTAAGGCCAGCCTGAACTACACAGCAAGACCCTGTCTTAAAAAAAAAAAAGTGAAAATGGCATCTTGAGTGTAGGATATAGAATATGGAGAATAGGAGATTCAATACTCCATGTGGGTTATGGAGAGTGGAATATGAACAATGGTGAAGGAAGTTGGAGTATGCAGAACAAAGCAACTAGGATGGAGTACAGGTAATGGAGCAGGAACAACAGAGAATGGAGTACAGAATCTGGTGGAAGGTGAATGGAGTATGGAGATGGGTTATCCTGCATGGTGAATGAAGAATGTAATATAAAACATGGATAATTTCAATATAATGGAGTACAGAATGTCAATAAGAGAACATAGCGGGAGAATATACGATGGCATGTAGAAATTGTGGGAGTAGAGAATGTATGTGGAAATTGGAGATTACTGGATGGAAAATAGAGAAAGGAGAATAGAGGATGAAAATGGAATATAGACTACGGGGGAAGAATTAAAGTATATAGTGTAGAGGACAGAAAATAAAGAAGGGAGTAGGTACATGGGGAGTGGCATGCAGAATGGAGATAGGCAATAGAGCCTGAAGGTTAGAAAGTAGAGCTAGGTGTGGACAATGAAGTGCGGAGTGTGGAGAATGAAGAATGCAGTATGGAGTATGGCATAAGGGGTTGGGGATTTGCATACAAACGTAGAGAATGAGAATGGTTATGCAAAGCATAGACTAGAATGTGGAGGATGGGAATATAGAATATGGTTAATGGAGTGTGAAGAACAGAGAATGAAGAATAAAAATGGAGAATGGAGCATTGAATGTGAAGAACAGAGTATGGAGAATGCTAAATGGAAAATCAGGAGGGGATGATAGAATTTTTAAAAATAATGTATGTAAAAATGGAGAATCAAGAGTAGAACATGGAGATTGGAGTACAGTGTATGGATAATTAAGAGTGGAGAAAAGAGTATGGAAAATAAGAGGGAAATAGGATAATGGGGGACGGCATATGGAGACAGGATACGGAGAATGGGTTGTGGATGTGTAGGTCTGGAGTATAGAATTAAAGAACGGAGAATGTACATAGGGAATGTAATATAGAGAATAGAGTGTGGGGAGTGGGATATTGAATACGTAAGGCAGAATGAAATGTGGAAACCTGAGAATGGAATGTGGAGGGTGTTGAATGCAGACTGTTGTTTGGAGACTGTAGTGTGAAGTGTAGACTGTGGAGAACGAAGCATAGAATATGAGAGCTGAAATAGAGCATGGTGTACACAGTACAGAGAATGAAATATGGAGACCATGTCATTGAATATGGAGTGCAGATAACAGAAAATGGAGCACGTGAAAGAAGCAAGAGGCATGGGGAATAAAGAATGAAGAGTGGAGAAAGGAACATGGAGAACGGAGAGTGTACAACGGAGATTGGAATGAGGAGCTGGAGAATAGAACGTTAAGAAACAGAGCGTGGGGACTGAGGATTTAGCTCAGCGGCAAAGCGCCTGCCTGGCAAGCGCAAGGTCGTGAGTTCGGTTCCCGGTGCCGGAGAAAAACCAAAAAAAAGAAACAGAGCGTGGAGAACAGTGTGTGGATACAAAGGAAGTATAAAGACTGGAGTGTGAAATATATATAAAATCATGGGGTTGGGGATATAGCTCAGTGGTATAAGTGCCTGCCTGGCAAGTGCAAGGTACTGAATTCAATTCCCGTACCAAAAAAAAAAAAAAAAGGGCAAAAACATGTGGCATATAGCATAGGGGTAGAGGTACATAGGAAAAACACAGGACGAAAATCCAGTGATTAGCACTGTAAAATCATCACATGCTTATCTGTGGCTGACGATTGTAAGATCATCACATGCATATCATGTACCGTGTCCTTGAGAAAATGTACCCTACTGTACCCTTACAAAAATGTTACATTTACCTATGCTGACATTGCCCCTTCCCAGAAACAAAGGCCAAGAGTGGCCTGGACCACCAATCAGTGAAACAGTCTTTTTTTTGTTTGTTTGTTTTTGTTTTTGTCTTTTTGAGGCAGGGTCTTACTATGCAGTTCAGGCTGGCCTTGAGCTCACTTTGTGGCTCAGGCTGGTCTCGAACTCGCGACAATCCTCCTGCCTCAGCCTCCCAAGTGCTGGGATTACAGGTGTGTGCCACCATGCCTGGCCACAGTCATTTTTAGAAACCAGCTCACCGCTGTAAGTATGAAGCACATCTTACACTTACTGAGCATCTTGAGCAGGATGGTCCCTATGTTATAGCATCATTCTGCTGCTAGTTTCCCTTCTGCTCTCTCCACACTTGCCACACTTTAAATAAACTTTTACTCCCCACTATACCAGTCTTGACTCTCCTATTTTCTACTAAGAATCCCTCTCCTTTATTCTTCTCTGGAGTGACAACAAGGACCCAAAGAGAGGTGGTCACTCAGAGACACCTTGGCCAGATGTAACAGTAGAAAGTGATGTATAGATAACACAGTATTGAGTGATGGGGAATGATGTATAGATTACAGAAGTGGAGCATACAGTATGAAGAAAGAAGAATAAAGAAGAATAATAGGAAAATAAGAATGAAAATGAAATGTGATGCCTGGAGTACGGAAATGAAATATGGAGTATGGAGAATGGACCGTGAGGTGTGAAAAATGAACAAAAAGCCTAAAGAATGAAGGATGGAGTGGAGAACAGAGAAAGAGGTTGACATGATTATGGAGCATGTAGAATGGTGCTGCAGTGGAATGTCAAATGGGGAATATAGTGTTGGAGCATGGTGTATGTAGTACGGAGAATAGAAAATAGTGTAGTGATTCAGTAAGGATTATAAGAATGGATAATGCAGATGAAAACGGAACATAGAAAATGAAGAGTGATGTATGAAATACTACACGCAGTGCAGAGATACGGATACAGAACATGAAGAATGAAGATGGGGATACAAAATGAGGACAATGGCGTATGGAGAATAGCAAGGAATATCAGTAATCGAGATGGGGAACGGTGAGTCATGGGTGGAATGGGTTATGGGGTTAGGACAAAGGTTTATGGAACATGGGAAATATATGTAGAGAATGCAGTATGGAGAAATTAGGTTAGAAAATAAAGCACAGAATATGGCATAATGGTACTGAAGTATGAGATCTGGAGAAGAGACTAGAATATACCAAATAGAAAATGGAGTATGAGATATGGAATATAGAGAATATATAATGGAACAAGGTGAATAGAGAGAAAATAAATCAGAACTTAAAGTGGACAAAAGACTATGGTGTATAGGGTCAGTGATTAGAAAATAGAGTATACAGTGGATACTGTGGATACTGAGCATGAGGAATGGATTATGATGTTCAGAGTGGAAATGCCACATGGCGAGTGATATAAGGAGAATGGAAAATAGAGAATGGGACGTGAAGAATGAGATAAGGAAGGTGAAGAATGAAGTATATTAAAGGGAGTACAAAGAATGAAATATAAAGAATGGAGTATGGGAAAAGGAGAGTGTCAAATGGAGGGTAAATCACAGGAATAAGGTATAGAGTGTCATGACTGGAGTGTAAAATTGAGCAGGGCATATAAAAATGGAGTATGGAAAAAGTAAAGAGGGAATATTGAGAACAAAGGTTGAAGTATGAAGAATGTAAAATGGGCTATGGTGACTAACATAAGGAACATGGAGGATGAAGAACGGAGTGCAGGTTGTGAAGGATGGAGAATGGCATGCAGATAATGAATAAAGTAGAATATGGAAGATGCATGAGTGTTCATAAATGGCACCTAGCTAAGGGATTATAGTGCAGGGAACATGGACAATGGATAGTAGCATGTAAAGTATAGGTCACACTGTATAGGTTTTAGAGCATGATGAATAGGATATGGAAAAGAATGAGAACAATGTGTAGAGAATGAGGAATGGAGAATATAGAGAAGAACAGAGTGTGTGGAATGGAAGACAGGGAAGCAGCAATGGAAAATGGAGTATGGTGACTGCAGACTAAAGAGTGGAGTGTGGAGAACAAAGATGAAATATGGACTGAAGACAGAGCGTGAAGAGTGAAGGATGGAGGGCATTGGATGGAGGATGGAGGTGGAAAGTAGAGGGCAGAGAGCAGAGGATGAAGCATGGAGACTGAAGGGCAGAGAGTGGAGGGTAGAAGGTGGAGGGTGGAGTGGAAGATGGCAGATGGAAGACCGAGAGTGGAGAGTGGAGGGTGGAGGGTGGAGAATGTGGAGGAGACAGTGGTCTTCTGCTCCCACTGCGCAGATCTGGCCCAACTGCTCCACCTTCACTTCTGAGGACCTCGGTTACAGGCTAGGCACAGTGTCAGGCCCTTCCTTTGGGCCACATATTTGGCAGGTACTCTGGGGACACGTGCAGTGCTAGCAGAGCTCACGGGTAATTACAGGATCTTTGCTGTCATGCTATAGGATTTACTTACCTCCTGGTGCTGGGCTCCATGCTGTGTTCCTTGCTTGTATTTCTGAGAATGTCCGGGATGGACTGGATGCTCTCACAGGCTTTTTACCTTTGTGGCTGAGCCCTTAATGTGTGTCACTCGTTCTTCCCTGGGTGTACATGTATCTGAGGGCCATGAGCAAAAGAAGTCCTTAGTCTCCCCGTCTGTTCATCAGGAGACAGCCGTGTCTCAGGGGTGTTGGGCAACTCAGGAGAGCTCCCAGCAGAAGGGCTGTGCATACCTGGGAGCTCCCAGGGACCGGGGATGCCTGGGTCCCTCAGGGCCAGGTGCACAGCTCAGAGCCCTCTCCTCTCTCTAGCAGCCTCTGCAGAAAGCACAGGAGCATCAAGAGGCTTCTGGGCTGCCCTTCCCCACAGCAGGAGCCATCAAGAAAGCCTGGGAACAATGTGCTGCCCTGGAGTGGCCTCCCAGGTGGTCCTTCCCCAGGCCTTACTTATCCGCAACCTCTCACCCTCGAAGTATGGCTGTAAGAGCCTTCTGGCCCCGATCCTGGCCGCAGCCATCTTTGCTCCCTCCCCTCCCCCACCTCAGCCTCTGCTCCTCCTGGCTTCTCCTTCACCTTGGGCCTCCTTGTATCTGCCTTCTGGGTATTTTCCATAAGCCAAATTCTGTTGGAGGAGAATGAAGATTTGCTGATTTAAGAAGAATTTCAAGTGGCTCACATTAGCAAACAAAGGAGGCCCCTCATAGGCCCCTCCATAGACCCAAACACCCACAGGACTGAGCCTCTCCACCGGTTCCAACCTGGGCCATCTCCCCACCCCACCCTTGCCCCAACCACTACTCTGCCTCAGCCCCAGCCCTGGTCTAGAAAGCTGAGCCCCACAGAAACCCGCCTGCCTCTTATCCCATCCCACCCACCGCTGCCCACCAGGCCCTGGGGCAGCAGGCTGGGCTGACTGACACGAGCAGGTGGCAGCAGTGGCCTCCTCCCCACAGCAGCCCCAGTGAGGGGCTCAGGCTGTCCCTCCAGCTGCCTGAGGCAGCGCGTCCCAGGGGGCTGCTGTGAGCCGTGGCCCCCAGACGAAGGTGAAGGCCACAGGGAGGGGCATTGCACAAGCTGGGAAGCAAAGGTTAGAGAAAAGCAAATTTGATAAGGCAGCTTTTGATCACAAAAAGGCTCCCCTCCCGGTCTCCAGGCCTCGTGGCCAGCAGGGAAACCCGCCAAGTCTACTCACCTATGTCTGTCTATCAGGCCGTTCCTGTTCTCCCACCTACACCCAGCCCCTGCCTTGTCTTGGTGCCATTCCCCCGTCCCCAACTCCACCAGGGTTCTCTGCCCCGGCCATACTCTGCTCAAGGAAGATACAGAATGGAAAAGACTGGGACCCAGTACGTCCTCCTGGCTACTCCGGGCTGCACGGGAACCAGACTCAAGCCTTCCCCCTCTCAGATCAAACCACCAGGCTGGGGAGCCCAGGTCTGCCAAGAGGAGTAGAACTTCTTCCATCACTGGGCCCTGCCTCAATTCCATGCAGTGCTGGGATCACAAATGGCACCTCCAGCAATCCAGGAGCTGAGAGCACATGGAGAAACTGAGGCCTGGGAGGACATGCCGGGAGTGCAGAGCACTTCTTGGTCTCAGAAACATAACCTAGAGGTGACCGTAGTGATTCAGAGACCTGGGTGTGGGCCCTGACTCAGCCGTAGCCACTGGCATTCTCTGCCTCAGTGTCTCTCCGCTGTTCTGCCCCACAGGTAGCAGAGGCTGAGAAGCCAGAGTCTATTGGGTCCTTTAGGTCACAGCTGTGCCATATCTACTTTGGGGCAGACCTTTAGAGAAGGGAAGGTAGCTGTTGGTATGGGCTGGTGGAGAACCTGAGGTCTGGGAGTGGTGATGTGGGGTCAGGCCCAAGGCTGACCCTGTCTGATCCTTCAAGTCCCTCCTTGCTTCTGGTTTTGCTTCTGTCTTTGCTGTGCAAACTTCCCTTGGGAAAGTCACCTCAGCCCCGAGCCTGGCCACTGCTGGGAGGAAGGGATTAGGGAGTGTCCTGCAGTAGGACACATAAAAGTCAGCAGTGAGTGACAAGCCCAGCAGTGATGGGACAGCTGGCTCCCCTGGGCAGGCCAGACCTGGGGTGTGACCCTTGGGGGACTCTTTGGGGAACTGGAGGTGAAAGGTAGATGTTTCCACTTTCCCATGTAGCACCTGGCTAGGTTGCCATTGCTCAGCAATCCTCCATGGCTCCCCAGTGCTGGGAAGGGAGGGTGGAGGTTTGTCTCTGCCACAGACCACAGAAGGCTTCTCTAGCTACCCTGTTCAGTTGCCTCTTCTAAACAGTCCCTGGGTGGGTGCCTCTGCTGACCCCCACACTGCTCCTGTACAATCCCCCCATCTACCTCCTAAACATCCCTGGACCCCCTTGGCCTATCCACCCCTGCCCCATTTGCCTCTCAGTTCTGCCACTGAGTCTTACCACCACCCCCTCCCTGCCCAGCTGCACCACCCCTACCCCGGCAGCGGCCTCCAGCTAGCTCTGAGGCCCTGAACACCAACAGCGTCTGTCCAGTCCCAGCCTCTCCCAGGCTCCTGGGCAGTGGTCTCCTCCTTCCCAGGCTTTCCCAGGGCTCCCAGCTCCCTTTGCTGCTTGTGAGCCTGAGTCCCAGCTGCACTGCCCCTGTCCCCCTCCCCACCCAGCAGCTGCCCCCAGATGTACAGACTGACCAGGGCTTCTTGTCTTGGGTGGGCCTAAGATCATCATCTCCAAAGCCTGGCCCTGGAGAGGTAGAGAGAGCCGGAGGGGAGTGAAAGACGGTCAGAGGCAAGAGGGACTGCAGGCTTCGGGGTGCTCATCGGCAACCCTGGCAGGGTAGGCTGGCTAGTCTCTGGGAGGATTTGGAGGAGCCTCACAGAGCTAGTTCAGTCTTGGAGGCTCCAGCAGTTAAGATTACCTCGCCACGGGGTGGATATGTTGTTGTCTCCTGCGCCCCCGTGAGGTCAGCGGTCAGCATGACACCCATTTGGCCACTGAGGTGGGGTTTCTGGGGGTGCAGGCAGGAAGTGACCCCAGCACCCGTCCCTGCTGCACCCAAAATTGGGTCCTTCCTTCTCCCCAGGTCCTCCAGGAGCATGAGAAGAAGGTGCATCGCTCCAGGTCCAGTTCAGCCTCCCCAGGCCGCAGCAAAAGGACTGCTGCCCCCGCCTCTGCTTCCTTTCCTTCTGTCTGACAGAGTTCCTATCCAGCCCACAAAGGCTCCCTGATCTTGGGCCCACCCATATTCCAGCCAGACCAAGTGGAGCCCTGAATCTGGCCTCACACTGAGCTCTCAGCTGGAGCCTGGGCCTCAGGGCTCCATGGCCCTGCCTGCAGCTCTCATCTTTGCTAAAGGTTTTGCGAACACAGGGTCCTACACTGAGCTTGTGTTCACACTGTCAGCATGTGAGCCCCTAAAGCCAGAGCCGTGGGAGGGAGGGTCTCCCAGAAGACTGGCCACTGAGATCCCCCAAGAGGCTGACAGGAAACTGTAGAAAAAAAGAGCCCTGCCAGACCCCCAGCACCCTGTAGCATGGAGGCCCCAAGGACTCTCCTGCTCACCTGGCCTCTATACAGGGACATCCCATGTCCACACCCACTGGCCATATCACCTCACTGGCTGCAGAGCTGTGTACTCCAGAGAGGACACAGGCCCCAGGTGCTGAGGGCTTCAGGGATGCCCCCAGCCCAGCGATAGGCCAGGCAGTCCTTCTGAGAAACCCAAAGCCAGAGCTTTATCAGACAGCAAGTTGCAGTCCGAGACAAGAGGAGGACCAGGGCTGGGTGGACACAGGGTTTTGGATGAGTTAGAGTGCTGGTCACACGTGTCTGATACCATGAGCTCCCCCTGGCATGTCAACATGGGGACACAGGAGCTCCAAATGAGTGGTGACAAGGACCTTGGGGACCTTGGCCATGCTCCCGCCTTCTGGTTCATGTTATCCAAGCACCTTCCCCTCTTGAAGGTCTCATTATGGAAGAGGAAAGGGCTGACTTGCTCTCTTACTGAAGCCTCTTCTATGGAAGATGACTGTGGGTTCGGCTGGGGACACCCTAGAGACCCCTGAGAAGCTAGGGATTGGAAGCTACCTCCTCATGGCTTAGGAGAAGCTCTGTCTCCTTCCCCACCCCCAGAGCAGAGCACCGGATGGGCCCCCATGGACTTATGTCCTCAGATCTGATGGGGCCAGAGCCAGGGCAGAGGCAGGGGCGCGCGGCGAGCCCAGCTGGGACAGCAAACAGGCCTTTGGGGTCTCTCCTTTCCCTTGCCTGGCCGCTGCAGGGGGCTGGCTGGGGCCAGGGCCAGGGAAGACTTCCTCGATTTATCTCTGCAGCCGGCAGCCAGCCCCACGCCTGGAATCCGGGGTTAGGCTGAGGTTTGCCCGCCCCGCTGTGAGCAGCTTGTAGCTGGACAGAAGGCCCAGGCTGAGCGGGGCCGAGAGAGCACTAAGGGCATGCAGGGTGGGGGTGGGGGCTGGAAGAGGATGCTGGGAGTGCCTCATTGGACCTGAGTGAGTCTGGGGACCGTGCAAAGGCAGTTCTTCCTGCAGATAGACTGAGGACTGGGACAGGTGCCTGGCAGCGCCTGCCACAGCGAGTAGGTGAGAGGTGCTCACTCTGGGAGAAGGATACAGGCAGAAGGCGGAGACTTAGCAAGGGGCAGTGCCATGCAGCCAGGGAGGAGGCAAGAGCCAAAAGGCTTCCAGCAAGAAGGAAGGGAGTTCTGGGGGTCTGTGAGTCTCGTCTACCTTTAGTGTTGGGCAGCGACCAGAAGCAGCTGAGCTCTAAGACTGCCTCAAGGAATAAGATCCCCTAGCACTTGGTGGAGAGAGGGAGTCCTAGGGTCTCGGGAGGTACGGGCTGCACTGGCCAGGTGGCAATCTCTGGAGCCTTTCTATAACATGACTGGTTTTCCCATATGGCTGCCCAGGGAGAGCCAGGCCATGCTGACCAGGTAGGGTCCTTGGTGGTCTTCATGGTCCCACAAGGTGATCCAGACCTATGCTGCCCACTCATCACTGCCCCATGGAGGCTATGTAGGCCAGTAGCCTCCTCTCTAAGGAGACCTGAGTCCCTGCCCAGGCTCCTGAGCGTGCAGAACTGGAAGCCAGAAGAGCAGACTAGACCCCTGCCCTGCAAAGGGAGAGGGAATTCTAGATCCCAGCAGTGAAGGTCACATGTCAGTACCTGGCCTTGGGAAAAGAATGTGTCACAGGCCCCAGGGACCTGGCTTCCTGGAGTTGATGGCCAGGAAGGTCTGAAGGCTCCCCATTAGAGCAGGACTTGTAGGCCAGGCTGCAGCCAAGGGAGGCAACAAGTCATAAATGGTTCCAGGGAGAAGGACCCTAGAACAACAACCAGGCCAATATCTTCTCTGGGGATCTGGGTGCCCCAGACAACACTCCCTCCTCCAGGGCCAGGCACTTGAGCTGCAAGTCGGAATGGCTGGTCACACACACAGCACCACCTAGTCCAGCTCAAGGCCAGTAGACCCAGCTCTAGTGCTTCCTGAAGCCGATGGACCCCACCTGCCCCAGACTTACTGTCTTGGCCACTAAAGCCACGCTGATTAGACCCAGTTATGGCTAAATCAACACAAAATTCTGTTTTAAGGACCTACCTTCCCTGAGGGAACACAGTTCTGGGCACTTCTCTCTTCCTGATGTCCCACATTTGGGCAGGACAGGGCATCTGTGGCAAGGGTCGAAGCCTGTCTCTACGCTGGGCTGCAAGCAAGGTAGATGTTATTGAGTGAACCCTTAGTGCTCTGCATGTCCCTTTTTTACCTTTGTGCATGCCAAGTCCTGTCACTTGCAAGGCTTTTGGACCTATACGCCCCACAACTCACATACCTGCTCCAAGGGTCTCCCTCCCCATCTGGCCACCATGGACATCTGAGCTACCCCCTCTGAATATATTCACAGTGGAAGGTTCTCCCTGCCCTCACAGCTCCTTCCCAGAGAGCCTCATAGCCCCTGGGAAGTGTGCTTGCCCCACTGCCACTCCTACAGCCCTCCCTATAGCCCCTGCAGAGTCTTCCCTCCCACAGCAGCTGGGATGGCTCTCATAGGGCACAGGACCAGCGAGGAAGGAGACATGACCTGTGTGAAAAGGTCTTTTGAGAGCTGGGGTCAGGATGCCTGTCCCCGGGAAGGCAGCTGCCCAGGCCCCTGGAACCGTGACACCTGGGCTCAGTCCACTGTGATGGGGGTGGGGGTGGGAGGATCAGGCTTGGGGCTGAGTCAGTGGGAAGCAGAAGCATGCTGCAGCTGCACATGGTGCCCAGGATGTAGAGCCTCTAAAGGGCCCCAGGCCTCAAGGTATCCTGGGCAGGGAGTCTGAACCCAAGTGGGGACTTGGGCACACATGGATGATGCTCACATGATTGATGCTCAAAGGAGGCAGACAGCAAGGACGATGCCCTGTCCCCTTCCCAACGGAAGAGCACCTGTGTGGAGGACACGGGCTACTTGACAGAAGCAGGACTGGGCCAGGTGACCTCCTGGCCTAGGACTAAATGTGGGGTCATGGCAGGAAGCTGGTGAGGCCCTGAGGCAGAAGTCACCCACACCCTGAGCTCTCACCAAGGATAGCAAGACCCTACCTTTCTCTCTTCTGCACTGTGGAGCCTCCCAGGGATCAGCACATGGACTCTGGGCTCTCTAAGGTCAACTGGCCCAGTATTACCCCTCATGATTGTCCCAGTCCCATGAACTGCTGGCCTAAGATCAGATCTGTGTTTTCATGGTGAACAGGTGACCTCAGCCATCTCCTTTCCCCTCCCAGGGGGCTGTGTGGCCCTCAGTACACCTGGGTCCAGAGCCCTAACCTTCCCTACAGCTGCCCTTGGGTTCTGGTTTCTATGCTACAGGTGACTTCAAGGTATGGGTCACCTATGGGTGAGTGCCACGTGTCTGAGTCCCCATGGAGCACCCAAGTTCCCACCAACGCTCCTTTGAACAAAGTATCCTTCCTAGCTGCCCCCTGTGTCTGGACCATAAGGGCTCTGGATCACCCCTTCTCTGGGCATCTTCCAAAAGCTAGCAGTGTGCCAACCCCATGAGGATGGGTGTTTGCCAAGCCCCTCACACTAAGAAAGTTTGCTAGCTGCTCCCCAGCAGCAAGCAGGGCTTCCAAAGGTGGCACTGGGCCCTGCGTGGGCATAGCAGGAGGGCTGAGGGAGCTGGTGATCAACGTGCTAAACTGTCCCTTTCTAGGACATTTGTCCTAGAAAGTACAGGTTGGAGAAAAGAGGCAGTAGGCTGGGAGGGATGGAGGCTCCAGGTAGCCAAGAGAAGGGAGAATCCCCAGCAGCCCTTACATTCTACACACCACTTGGCTGATGGAGTCCCAGGCTAGGGGCACAGGATGCAGAGTGATGGAGGAGACATGGGCAGGGCTCCCTCTTGGCCTTCTGGAGCCCCCTGAAATGTCCAGCCCCCGCTCTGTTCACCCTATGCCACCAGGGCCACTGCCCTGCCCTCTGTGTGGCCTCACGCAAGCTGCAGGTGCTGGGGGTGCTCTAGGGAGCTATGTCTGAGCCAGGCTAGGGTTGGAGGGGAGGTGGCTCTGCTTAGACCGATTCATGGTTTCCACGAGCCCTGCAGGCTGGCAAGGCCCTAGAGGGTAAACACGTGTGTGTGGGCATCATGGCTCAGCCTCCCGCCCACCCAGTCACTTTTTCCTCTCTTCCTAATTCCAGGCTGGGCTGCTCCAGCCGTATGGCCCACTCATACTGGGAGGCTCCAAGGGGGCGTGGGGAGAAGGAGCCTTTCCCAAGGTGGAGTTTGGGGTGCCCTGTGTCTAGAACCAGGATCTGGAGTCTCAGGAAACTCATTTCTAAGGCCCAAGGCTGCTGAGTTTGGTGCCGAGCTGCTGAAGGCTGGTTATACATCTGTGGGCCTGGAAGAGGCCCCTGGCCCTCTCCTCCCAGGCTTCCCTTTCCTGCAAAAGATTTTGAGGGATTTCTTAGAAAGAGCAATTAGAGAGAGCCACAGGCCCTGTGAGGTCCAAGAAGCTCTATGGCAGGGCCGACCTGCTTCCTTCCCAGCCCTGCAGCGCCAAAGGGTCCCCGGGAGCCAAAGACGCAGGCGGCCAGCCTACCCAAACTCCAGCAGCTGCCCAAGACCCAGGAGCCTCCTTCCTCTTGGTTTGCAAGGGCCCTGCATACGGGAAGAATGCAAACTAAGAAGCTCCAGTTGACCAGGCAAAGGAGGACTTTAGGGCTGGCCTGTGCCCTCAGCCACCTACTTCCCATGGTTCCAGGTACCCCTGAGACTCAGGTTCTGCCACCCACTGTTGGTCAGGAGATGGTCCTCCTCAAGATGATCCTCCAGGGACTGTGGGCTGCAGCTGTGGACTGTGGGAATGAAGACATGGCAGGGGTGGGGGCTACCTTGTGCTGGTGGCAGATACCTACCAGCGACGTATCCCAAAGCCAGCGGGATCGAGATACCTCATCCTAAATACTCTGGGGGAAGTGCAGCTGGCTCCAGCCTCCCCTCCCTTCAGAGAGGCCAGTGGGGAGGACCTGTGAGGTTGTAGAGGCTGACGGCCCTTCTGCTCACAGCCTCCCCAATGCAGATTCTCTGGGCTGGGAGTGTGCAGTAGTTATAGGAGGCCAAGGAGCCCCAGTCTGCCCTGTGCCCTAGGCTTTGAGCACCAGGATGGGAAAGGGACATGTCCCTACATGACACAGTAGGGCCCAGAGCAAGTCTAGGACAGACTCTTCTTGTACTTCTCTTCATGGCCCCCCCGAACCCTCATTCCCTGCAGACTTCATGGGCCCTGCAAACTGAGCCAGCAGAGCTTCCTTTTTTACCAGAACATCAACACAGGGGTCTTAACCCTCTGAGCTCAGACCCCTGGGGCTATGGGACCCAAGGCTCCCCAAAGCTGAGCTTTCTCCAGGCTGGCAGGACCTTCTGGACACCCCTCCTGCCCCCAGTGCCAGCACTGCACATACAAACCCCACCCCAGTAACCCCCCTAAATCACCACCCTGTCCACCCACAAAGCAGCCCTGTTTGAAGGCCCCTACTGGGCCTCAGGGTCAACAAGACTGAATTCAGAGGACTGAGACCCTGGCAAAGCCGCCTGGCTCCGAGGGAAGCCATTTATCACCCTGAGGCTCTGGCCCACCCGACTGCTCTGCCTCTGTGGCCGGCAGGCCCCACAGCCCCCACCACCAAGCAGTCCTTTGGCCGGGGCTCCCTTCCCCACCCACTGCCGGCGCTTTCTGCTGGTTCAGGCTTCTTGGACCCAGAAGGATCCTCAGACCCTCTTCCCAAACCAATGATCCCAAAACCACTCCACATACCCCTCAGCTCTACACAGAGTCCCAAGAACAAGATATCAAAGGCATGGGGTCCCTATAGACACTGTAGATGGGGGATATGGGAGATAAATCATCCCCAGAAGTGTCCCCAAAGCCCCCTTGTGAGCCCCCAGCCTCCTGTGCCTTTCAAATGAGTTCTTATTGACCTATTTTTCAGGAAAAATCCTCAGACACTGTCCTTGTGGGCCCCATTTGGGGAACTGAGACTACACAGGCATGGTTTAGAAGCTGCCAGGCCAGATGCTCAGCCTGGGTACCTTTGGCAGGGCAGCCACCCCCTGGCAGAGGAATGTCTGGACAGTGGGCATCACTAGGCTCCCAGGGCTGGAAAACCTGGGGTGGCCAGGAAACCTGGCCTGTGCCTGTGGCCTCCAGGTAGGATGCTGGGCTGGACTCCTCTCTAACAGGACCCTGATGCCTGACCAGTCTTAGAGATCCCAGCCATGGAGCTGTGACCCCTTCCTTTTTCCTAGACAAAGGCCCCTAGGACCTGCCACGAACTCAGCAATCTGCCCCTCAAAAAAGGAGCTGAGTTCACCAGGTCTTGGAGGACAAATGAAGTCTCTCTTCCCTTGTGTGCTCCCTCCAGCACCCCCGGAAGATTTTGTACCATGTGTCTCCTGATGGTGGGCCACCTCCCTACAGTGGATCTAGTGTAACAGGAAGAGCAAGAGGAGACCACTACAGCATTGAAGAGCCCCTGGAAGGATTTGGAAACTCTAGGAAAATAAAATCCCAAAGGTCAGTGTTTCCCTGAAGAGGAGAATGGGGGCTGGGAGTCCCTTAGTGCCCCCACTCCTCCTGGCAGTCCCAGGACCTCACTCACCCACCAGCTATGCAAACACCCTCTTGCGGGGCATAGCCAGCACCAAGATCATGAGGCCAGGTGTGTGGCCTGTGCCGTCCCTATACCTGGCCGGTAGCTGTGACAGCAGACGTGGGCCCTGTAGTGAGCCCAGATTTTTTTTTTTTTTTTTTTTTTTTTGTTTTTCTCTGGTACCGGGAACTGAACTCACGACCTTGCACTTGCCAGGCAGGCGCTTTTGCCGCTGAGCTAAATCCCCAGCCCCTAGCCCAGATATTTTAAGAAGCTTATGAGTTGACCCAGGGAAGTTGGCTGGGCTAGCGTGCTCTACCTCACTTCCTTCGACCTTCCCTCCATTGCTGCCCTCCCTCATGAGTACGTGGTGTGGTCTGGTAGCTGTGGGCATCCTCGCTCAGAGACTGCTTGTGAGGAACCTACTGGCACTGCTGGCTCCTCTGGCTTTCCAGGGTGGAAGAGAGATGACAAGAGCAGGGAGACTGAGTGGAGGACAGGGTTATTGCCACCACTTTCCAAGAGTCTGGGGAGAGCTCTGTGCGCATAGCCTGTCAACACATGTGATAGAGGCTATTCACCCTACCGTCCCTAAAACACTCTGTAGCTCCATCTTATCCTGTGCCGGTGGCCCTGGCACCCCGTTAGTAGACAAGTGAGGAGGGATTTCATTTGTCTTCCAAGACCTGGTGAACTCAGCTCTAAGGCCAGAGCTACACAATGTAGGCACCCCGGCTAGGTAGGCCAAGGCACCGGAGAGACCACCAGGAGGGTCTGAGCACCCTGGGAGCTCACATGGTGAGGACCCTCCAGCCCTGGGTCAAGAAGGATAGAAATCTAGGATAGAATGAAGTGCCCTGTTACCTCTGCCCACCCTCAGCGTATGTGCACTGGAGTAGAGGCCAGCTCTCTTAGAACAAGGTTTAAGGCCTTGATAAGACCTGGAAGAGGTGCTGGGGGAGGGCTCAAAACTGCCTAAGGGCCGAAACTTGTGAGCTCATGAGCAGAAGGAGAGCTGGACAGGCCTGGGCTGACCTCTCCGCTCCCTTCCTCCTGCCCTTTTTGGGGTCTTGGGCGCCTAGCAGGCGCCTATTAGGCAGTGTGTCTACATTCCCTTCCTCATTGGGAAGAGGATAGGAAAACTCATACCAGAGCTGGAAATAGCCCTGTCCTGTAGTCTGCGTGCTTGTGCAAATGGCTGCGCTGATTGGCCTCTCCTGGGGGCACAGGTGGCCCTGTAGTGGACAGGCCCAAACAAGGCCAACTGCCTCCCGACTACACTCATTTGCTCTGCAACAGGGGCCCAAGAGTGGCACAGAGGTTGGCAGTGGTACCTGCAGTGAGCCAAGGCCAAGGGCGCAGCAGCTGGAGGTGCCATTTGCCACTGTGAAGACCAGTGGGGACAGCTGGGCTGGAAGGAACAATTGGAACCTGTCCTTCATGAGACAGAGTTGGGTGCAAAAGGAGTCCAGCGTGGAAATCAGTGATGACCAAGGCCCCTCTCCTGGCCCAAGCCACGGAGAATATGGTGGTCTCCCTGGCTGAGCATTTGGTAGGACTCCCATGGAGCAGCAGCTAAGTTCCTGGTGCAACCCAGGATCTCCCCCTAAGATCACACTGTTTCTGGGCATAGCCCATGTGCGAACCCATGGAGGACCCTTCTCACAGGCCTGCACACTGGAGTTCAGGGAAGGTGCAGGCTGCAAGTGTTGGTGGTGGGGCCCACCAAGAGAGAGAGGGAGGGCTGAGAGGGCAAGGAAACACGAGCCAGCCAGCTGCTCTGTCACTTTACTGTCAGCTCTCCGCTCATGCCCTTCCTGGGGACTTCAGCACCTAACTGTCCAGCTGTCTCTGGTGCCCAAACTCCCTGACTCCAGGGGCAGCAGTGAGTTCTGAGGCTGGAAATAGCCATGCCCTGAGGAGGCCCTTGGGGGATACCCAGGCAGTAAAGGTGTGGCCAACCTCTGCCTAGAGAGGCTGGGAGGGACACCCCAGAATAATCCTTGTGTAGATTGAGTCCCCTCCAGGCCCTTCCAGCCATGATCTCCTCTGTCGGGGGTTGGTGGGCCTTGCCCGATGGAAAGTGAAGAGGGTGGGCTGGGGGACAGAGCCCAGGGAGTGGGGTGGCGAGGAGCAGCTGCAGCGGATGGAAAGAACGCACTGCCAGCGGGTGGCCTGGCAGGCTGCGGCCATGTTCTGCGCGTGATGTTTCTCTCTTGGAGGCCCTTGGCCTCTTGCAAGCACTCTCACTTGCTAAAGTTTCTCACTTTCAACTGCTTCCCGCTTCCCATGTTTGCTTTCCTTGGTCCATCCAGCTAGGGGCCAAGGAGCCAGCTCTGTGCGACTTGGCTTCTTCTGAAAGACGCTTCCTGGAACACTTGGCACTGTTTGCTCTAGGACTGGGCTTCTGAGCAAGCACCTCTGTCTCCTGGCTCCACACCCTCAGGGTGGTCACTGGAGGGGCCTGGACTGTGATGCTGAGAGCAGCAGCAGTGGGATATACACCTGCTCACCTGCCTACCTGCTCAGAGTCCTGCTCAGGGAATCCAGAAAAAATAGAAACCAAGGTGCACCATGGCAAGGTGGCCGCCCTGTCCCAGCTCTGCTGCGATCTCAGGTTCCCACATGTGGGTCAAGGGAAGGGCTCTCCCCCAGCAGGCATGCTGGCCCAAAACCAGGGTGTCCTCTCTTCTCTGAGCCCTGCTCAGGGAATTCTCCCCTAGGACACCAGCACACACCTCCATCATACCTGGCCACCAGGAATGGTTCCCCACTGGCCACACTTCCCAGACTGAGCCTGAGCCCCAGACCAGAGTTCAGCCCCTATCCTATTCTCTTCTCATTACTGCCTCCCTACTGTCCCCCGGGCACTTGGCAGGGACTGAGCTTGCAGGATGACCCTTACTTATGCCAAGCAAACCTGGGTCTGGCCCCAGGCTGGTTGTTCTAATAAGGAGAGGCTGACAGCAGCAACGGTTACTGTTTGTGCCTAGCAGGGGGCCTGTTAGCTGGGTACTGGGGCCTGACGCAGGAGCATTAGACCATCTTCTCAGCCTGGCCACTCTGTCAGAGAGGGCCCTGTCACAGGGTCTTCCCTCTTTGGCATCTTCCTGGGGACAGGAAAATGGTCTGAGAAGACATGAGTCAGGGTACTGGAGTGGGAAGGGAAGAGGGTACAAGAAGTTTCCTTGGGGTCTCTCAGGGCTCCCCTACTGTGTTGTGGTCATTTATGTCCCTGGAGTTTGCAAGAGCTGGAGGACAGGGTGGAGGCTGAGAAGACAAGAGTGGGGCTGCCCTCAGATATCACTGCCCACCGACATGTGTCTGCTGCCCCAAGAGGGGGATGCCAAGGAGATGGGGCTCTAGGGAGTCAAAGAGCACTCCCCATTCCTGCAGACTCTTGCTAAATGGGTCCCCTAATATGGTCCCCTAACACGTCTCCCAAAGCTATACTTATTGTGGCCTGTTGTCTGTGGGAGATGTCCTTTCTTTTCTCCTATAGGGGGGTTGTGACCTTAACAACTGTTTTGACACTAATGGAAGTGCCAGGACCACAGGCACCTTATGAAGTGTGAACCAGGATGAAGAAGGAGGGCACAGGAAAGGAGTCTATGGTCTAGATGCAGGAGGCCCTGGGAAGGAAGTGAGTGGCAGAGAACAGTAGCCCCAGGTCTTGAGAGCAGGTCTGCAGCTGTGGCCAGGAGTCTGAGTTGAGCCCCTTGCAAGGATGTCCCTGCCAGCCTAGCTGTAGGCCATTAGCCAGCAGGCCCTTTTTAGACCCTCTCCACTAGGGTGCCTGTCCACCTGTCCCACCTATGGGCCCCCACAATTGCTGGGCAGGGAATATGAGGACCTGATACACAGCCTCATAGCCTCCAGCCTTCTGGGAGAAGCTTTAGGGAGCAGCTCCAGTACACAGCTCTGGGTGCTTTGTAAGGAAGGGTGTAGTCCCAAGCAGAGGTCACAGGCTTATCTCCCTGGAGCCTGAGGAGATACAGTTTAGGGCTCCCAGCCTAGGAGGTGTCCCTGCCTGGAAGGTACGAAAGGAAAGATGGAGCCTAGAAATGTTTTTCCTTTGAAAAAAGAAAACTTGTTTTATAGAGGAGAACATCAATGCTCTTTTTTCTTTCCTATACTTGGTTTGGGGCCAGAGAGGTAGTTTGAGAAGGAATTCTCTTATCCTCCATTAAATATAACCAAATACGGTCCCCAGGTACAAGTCACACGCAGACTTTCAGATGGCAACACTCAGGAATCCTCCCCTCTCAGGCAGATGAGACAGAAACACCTTCACCTTCCAGCCAGACCACTGGGCACGTGCTGGGGGCGAACAGACACACACTTCTTTAAGGCCCAAGTGTCAGGAGGTGTCTGAGATGAGGCTGGTGGCAGTAGCCAGCATCCAGGAGGCCTAGGGGAAGGATGGCAATGGAGAACAGAAGCAAGGAGAAGGAGATCAACCTGCCTCAGTCTCCCGTGTTTTCCTTGACCTTTTGGGGGCACTCTCAGCAGGCAAGAGTCTACACATACTCAGGACAGGGGAGAAGTTCTAGAGACACTGAGAGTCCCTGTACAGTCCCAGGCCACACCAGTTGCCCCTGCTGTGTCTTGACCTTAGCCCTGGCCCCAGGTGAACCCTCAACAGTGTGCTTTGGTTTTGCACTTGCAGGCCATAGCCTGCACCACCCAGATCTTGGCAGTATCCCTGATGCTAGCAGCAGACGGCCCAAGAGACTGTGCCTAGTTCTGGGGATGCTCTCCCAGGGCATAGAAGGTGGCAGGTAGGCAGGGATATCACAGAAAGGGTGCCCACCAAGGGTTGGTTCTGCCAGCAAGGCTCTCTACCCCAGCTGTCACTTTTGCCAGAGAGTCCAGGTACCCCAGCATTTAGGGACCCTCAGGATACAGGCCTATTGCTCTCCCCAGGCAGCTGTCCTTGAGCAGTGGACAGGAATCATTGTCTCCTGAGTCCCTCTCACTTTATGTATGCACGCACCCTGAGAGCTACTCAAACAGAGGGCCTGGCACAGGCAGGGAGAGCCCCTTGCTTGATGCTCCCACCTGAAGGGCTAAGCAGTGGCCATACTGCCTCCCTGGTCTTACAGAATCAGTGGAGGAGCTAAAGCAAGACCAGATGCCAGCTCCCATGTGGATGCCTGCTGGAGCGGACACCCAAGGGTCCCCTCTACCTAGTGGCCAAGCCCAGACAGGAGCAGTGACATGTACGACTCCAGGCCCTGTGGAATGCTGAAGAGTCTGGACCCTGAGCAGGCCCTCCACACAGTGGTATGGATGCATCTGTGCAAATTCCTGGATACTCCCAGCTTCAGCGGCTGCTGGAAAGAAAGAAGGCACGTGGAGATGGAGCAGTAGGAGGCAATCCACACCCATACCACAGCCTTGCCATAGATGGCTCCCTGGAGGTGAGGGCATGGTACTGGCCCAGGAGCTGAAACAGTCAGGCCCACCAGCCTCATGGGCTTGGCCAATACTCCATTTGTCTCTAGGACCACCAGGCACCTCCCACCACTGCATGGACTACACTATGTGGCTGATATGGATACTGGCCCTCTTGTGAGTATGGACCAGGCATACTGGTAGGGTGGCCAGATGTACCAGGAAAAACACAAGACTCTTGGAAAATTTGAATTTCAGATGAAGAACCCCTAGTTACTCAACATAAATATGTACCCAAGGGTGATCTACAATTGCACGGCACAGCTCTTATTCAACTTTGGTGTCTTCCTGTGATTCAGATGTAACTGAGCATCCTGCATTTTACCTGGTGACTCGATACTGAGCAAAACCAGCACCTGTTTGGACCATTTCTTGGTTATCCTCCTGAGCTGGCTCCTCTGATCTATTTACACCGAATTAAAATTGAACTAACCACGTTTCAGAGACTCTGGAGCCAGGCCCCTGTTAGACACGGAAGATCTGGACCATCCCATCACTGGAAGAAGCTCTATTGGGCACTGGTTTGAGCAGAAACTTCCTCCTGGTATCCAGATGGTCCTGGTTAGCCAGTGGGTAGGTTTCTCATGAATCTGGCTTTTGATCAGGAGCTCCCTGTGCCAGAGCCTGATGCCCAAGCCCACCCTGCCATCCACAGTGCCTCATGAACCAGCTAGCTCGCTCAAGAACACATGTGACAGAAGTCCCTTAGCCCTCTGAAGCCTGGGTACTGGCTGGTTTCCCTTGGCCCTGGCCTTGTCCTGCTCATCATACCTGTTTGGACAGATGACTGCAGCTGGGCTGATGCAGCACCACAACCTCCAGGGCCAGGGAGCTCTTGCCCCTACCCTCTTTCAGGGTCCATCCCATAGAGAGGCTGCTCGGCTCGGCTGCCCACTGATCCCAACCAGTCGCAGCCACACAAGCTGCAAAGCTGCATCCCAGCCAGGCAGGGCTCAAAATAGGGCACCCTGATGCAGAGGGGGGGTCAGCAAGGATTTCTGGGACAGCTAACCGCTGCTTCTGGGTCCTTGCCTGGCACCGTCCCCTTGGGTTCTCTTTCAACAGGCACAACAGGGGAGGAAAGCCATCTGTACCTGAAGGCCAGCTTGTACCTCCCACTGGGAACTGGTCCCCTGCAGCAATGACCCTGGAGAACTGTGAGGGCCTGCAGTGTGGGGGCCTGAACTGTTGGCCTCTCCTATCTCAAGAACTGGGCTCTAAGATTGCTGCAGTGTGCAGAGGGTGCCTACTATGTGTAAAGCCCAGAGCCAGGACAGCTGGAGACAGGGGCTACTGTGATAGCCCAGGTGTAGGGTGATGAAAGCCGGGTGTAGGAGCAACAGCAGAAAGGGGAGTAAGCAGCCCGAGCCAAGTTGGGACAGCTGCCAGCATGGGTGTTGCCTGTCCTATCTCCCAGCACCCCACTCAGCCACCTTCCGACGGGTGTTCCTGCTGTCCAGGAACACTTTGTCTATGCACAAAGTGACCATAGACATATGGCACCATGCCAGGTGCTAAGTGGGAGGCAGAGGGCCAGCTGATGCCAGGCCACCCTGGACCCCATAGGTGCCCACCTCCTTGAAGCCAGATGAGGCAATGGTAAACAGGAGTCAGAGCCGCTCTTCTCCAGGCTGAGTGAGCACACAAGGTTGGGGTAGTGTGAGCTGGGTGGCCAGACCACGGTTGCTTAGTGTCCCCACTCCCCCTGCAGCCCTCTGGAAGGATGCAGAAGCCAACCAATGACAGCTGTGAGGCAGCTTGGGTCAGGGCCCCTGTGGCCACCTGGCCAACCATGCCACAGCTTATGTCTAAGGTCCTGGTCCTGCTCTACAGAGCAAGGAAGATGTCTACAGACCAGGACTCTGCTCTACAGAACTACAAGTGCATTGAAAGCGTGAATTCCCAGAGAATCCCTTCCTACATCTGAACTCATTGAATCAGACTGTTTTTCTTCTCTTTTTGACAGGATCTCCCTATGTAGTTCAGGCTGGCCTTGAACTCACTGTGCAGCCCAGGCTGGCCACACTCATGGCAATCCTCCTGCTATGACACCTAGCATGTTCTTTGTTCTTCCACAGGAGCCTGACAAGGGGAAGACATCTGGAGGATCCCACTCAGGACAGTCATCGTGGTGGGAAGTAGATGAGGCTCAGGAGTCAGGAGACAGGAAGAAGTGAGTGAGAGATCCAGTGCTGATTTTACCCCTTAAGAGCTTGACCTATGGGGAGACAGGAGTGCCATGCAGTCCCCCAGGGACTCCCTGTGTGCTGGAACAGGTTCCCAATACCCCATTATCTCCCTGCTCTCTGCATTCATCTGGTGAGGCTAGAGCAGCCTGATAATTGGACATGATAGAAATCTTTACACCACAATAATTGGCAAACACAAGTGGGCATTTTCCTCTCTCAAAACCTGTAGTGTGACATCCCCATTAAACTCTGTTCTGGGGCCACATACAAAACAGCAGATTCCTGTGTCTACAGAATAGCTCTGGGTTGGAGCTGTTTTGTGAAAGGTGTGATGTTTCTGAAAGACAGAAATTACCAATTCTTCCCAAGAATTTTATTAAGAGGAAAAGATTCCATTCTGTTCAAATAAGAACAGGAAATTGGACACACTGGAGGCCTCCTGCCCCTTTCTTAATGCACCAGGATACAAATGCAGCATAAAAGTCTGCATGGGGGTACAGCCCCAGGCAGGTCACTTCTACCTGTCACTCTTACCTAGCACAACTGGCGCTTGCTGGCTTCGCAAGATGGGATTAGTCAACAGCACATTCCACCGAGCATTCTGCAAACAGAAGAATCTTAATAGGAAATTAACCTTAAAAGGTGACAGGTGTCTTCCCAGGGCACCTCTGCGAGACAGAGCATGTTGGGGAGAAGGAAAAACAGGAGTTAATCCCCAAAGCCTTTCTGTGGGACTTTGGGAAGGAGATGGACATGGCCCAGGACCTAGCTGGGGCCTCCTACCTCCCATGTCATCCGCAGCCCCGGGCCTGACAGCCCCTTATCCTGGCTTGGCAGTTTGTAGCAGTGGCAGAAGGCCATCATTGCATGTACCTTCAGGATGAACTGAGGAAGAGGCAAGGGGTAAAACAATGGGCCTCCCTTGGCCCTTGCAAGCCAGACACCTGATAGTCAGATGAGAAGACTGAGTCCTCGGGCTTAAAGGCACACCATGAAGAGAAAGATGAGGAAGAACCGCAGTGCCCCCTTCACGTGCACTTACTCTCAGAAGGTTGGCAACAGAGGCTACTGGCATCCTGGACCCACAGGCACCTGTTAGAGGGGTGTCTGTCCATGGGGTGAGGGCCTGGGAAACAGAGGCCAGGGCAAGAAGACCTCCTCTTGTCTCCTCCCCAAGATCTCCTGAGGAGGATTAGGCTCATTCTGGAGGTATACAGAGTTTGTTCCTCCATCTCTGGGTGGGCCAGGTGCTGTGACTGTCTGGGATCGGACCCCCTCTCCTGGAGCATGCTTGGCTAAGCAGCACTGCTACAAATGTCATTATTACCAGGAGCCATTTACAAGGTGCACTTTGTACATGTGTGAGGTTTACAATCCCTTTTATTAGTCATAAAAAGACAAGAGGAAAAATGACAGCATGTTGGGGCCAGAGCCCAGCAGCTACCCCACTGGAGAGAAATGTGCTGGGCGATACAATCACTTTTCAAGGCCACCCTGGCTGGATCCAATCCTGGAACCCAGGGGGGGACACAAACCTCATGGTAGGGCAGGACACTATGACTCGTGCCTAGATAGAAGGGGACGAGAGGCCTTAGAAAGTTCATGTGGTTAAGCTTACCGGAGAAGCAACAAGGGAAGTGCTGAGGTCCAGGCCCATGAGTTTGACTTGCTCTCCTTGAGGGATTCCCTTCTGAGATCCTTCCAAGCCTGTGGGAAGTCCATGCTGCCTGGGCCTACCATCTTTTGCATGCCTGCCTCCATGTCACTGAAGTTTACCTCCCTCTGTACCCGCTGCCCCATACATACTGAGAAGCCCAGCCCAGCTGCTAAGATGGGGTCCTCCATGCCCCTAGTAATACACTTGGACTCACCCCTCTCCAACTCTATCCTTAATCCCCCCCCCACCTCCCCAGTGGCCTTAGGCTCTGAGTTGGGAGGCCAGGTTCCTGTAGTCCTGCCTTGTCCTACAGTGAGTGCATCTGTCCCTGGCTAAGCCCTGGGCCTGTCAGGCTGGGGGTACAGGAATGCAGTCAAGAGATTGTGGCTGTTCAAATTGCCTTGGGTGGTCCCAGCCTAGCCTCAGCACTTCTAGAGGGGAATCTTTGTTCTCATTCAAGGCTGCTCAGGTTCAGATATCCCCTCCACTGTCGCTCTGCCCCTCGGCACCCTGACTTCTATGCACTGAGGAGGTCATGAGAGCCCTTTGAGGGGGGAAGGGGGTTGCACCCTGATAGCCAGCTGAGGCCTTGATATTATGATAGCTGTTGGGTCCTAGGGGGACTTGGTGACTGGAGTAGGTCAGGTCAGCCAGGTTCTGGGGTCTGTGATCAAGGAGACCCCAGGAATTAGCCTTATCCCAATAAAATCCCTGTCTTTCCAGTGGTCAGAGAGAGGGAGCCCTGGGGCCCTCAGGAAACCTGTGCCTGCGAGGTCCTTCCCCTCTGACTGTGTTCCTTTTCTTCCTTATCAACCTTTTAACCAGCCCAGGAGTGACAATGGGAGAACCCCAGTTGCCCATGGGAGTGTGGACAGAGAGGTGGCCTCTCTCAGGATCTGTGTTACAACCCAGAAGCCACAGATTAGCAGGACCTGGAGGCTGAATGACAGGCAGGAGTACCCAAACTTCCTGCCCCAGTACCATCTGAGGATGAATGAGGTGGGGGGGTCACTGGATAGGCTCAGATGAAGAGCTGGCCTGGGGTCACTGGTGGGCTACAGCCTGAGCCAAGCACCCCCACCCCCAGAAAGCAAGCCTGGAGCCCACCGAGCTCTCCAGTCGGCCCCTCAGGTCTTCCCAGGCTCCCCAACCCCAGGCTGCTGTCCTGCAGGAAGGACTGGGGTGACAGTGGGGCTCATCTACCCGCACCAGAATGCAGCCCAGCTAGCCCATCGCCATCCTCCTGCCACCAGCAGGCATGTGGCTCACTGGAAAGGCTTGGTAGATGTTCAAGTTCTTTTCAGGTTTCCTGGAGTGGAGGCTGCCCATTAAACTGGGGCATCCCCCTCCCCACGAGGGGAGCCTTTGGCAGGAATGGGAGGGGTAGAGTCTCAGAGGCGCTCAGCAGGCAGCCACCCCCCTACACTGGAGATTCCTGGAGGCCAAGGTGCTGCCTGGGCCGCCACTGTGGAAAGTTGGCCCTAATCAATAAAGCCACACGCTAAATAAATCACTCACAAGCGCTGTGCCAATTCTGCATGCTGTAATAATATATTAATGATATGCTCTCAGAAACCTAGTTGGACTTGTGGGTAGGGATGGGGAAGAGGCCACGCTGGTGTCCCCAGGCCTGCCAGGCCCTTCCCTCAGCCTCTGCCCACCCACCAGGCCCCACTGTTGCCCAGGCCTGTTTCTCTGCTCAGGGCAGCCTGGGGAGCTGCGACTCAGGCCAGGCTGGAACCCACTGTGATCTGGCCCCACTGAGGCCAGCACACATGCTCAGATGGACTGGGGGTGGCCTGGAGGATCCTGGAGCAACCTGGCTTGAGTGGAACTGGAAGAGACAGCCAGGCAGGGGAGAATAGGGAGAAAAAGAGGCAAGAATGAGGGTACATTAGGGATGGTGTAGGCCCCACCCTTTATTTCTCAAGGAACTGTCCTCCTCGAGCCTATTCCTAGACTGGGTAATCCCTGAGGAGCTACTCAGTCACCCAGCCACCAGGCCCACCAAATAGGCAGGAGGGGGCTGTGAGGTCCAGGGCGCAGACCCATGCAGCAGCAAAGGGTGACTATCTGCCTCTTCAGTAGGCCAGTTCTCTGCCTACTGAGGGACTCCAGACCCAGCCAGAGCCTGAGGAGGGCAAAGAGGGACAGAGGTGCATGGCCCTGAATGCCCAGCAGGGCTGGCACCAGCACTGACCTTTAGGGGTCTGCAAGAACAGGTAGGACTGATGCTGAGCTAGAGAAAGACAGTGTCCCCTCCTGGCCTGAATCTCCCCATGGAAGGGCTCAGCCTTCCAGAAGGTACAGTGAGGAGGCGGGTAAAGGGCGATAGAATGGGCAGATGTGGGCAAGAGGAATAGCCAGCCTGATCTCCAGGCCAGTGAAGTTATTCACCTCTGGCTCGGCTGCAGGTCCCCAAGAGGGCAATTCTAGAGGTTCAAACTCCCACCAAGCCCAGCCCTACTCCCCGCTTTGGGAAAGGGTATGGACATGCTAAGACATCAAAGACTTTGAGTTCAAAGATGTCAGAGGCCAAGGGTCACAGGCCCCTTTTGCCCCCTATTTAACCTCAGCCCTAGAAGGGAAGAGGAAGCAAAGAGGCAGAGCCTGGCCCTCTGGCTCTGAACTTTCCTTCTTGCCTTCCACAGAGTGGGGAGGGGGAGGGCCCCAGCATGGGCTCCACAAGGCCCTTGCCCCCTCCTTTTTTTTGCAACAGCAATAGAAAACAAACACTCCTGCCCCTCCAGCCCCCTGCTCCCCACTGCCCACCCCCAAAATAAACCCAAGAACTCAGCCGGCCAGCACAGCTCAGCAGGAAGACAGGAGTGGATGTTTGTAACTCTGAGTACAATGTGAAAAATAAATTCCTTGTTTTATGACAGGAGGGGAAGGAGGGGGCAGTTGAAAAGGGAAAAGAAAGGGACAGATTTATTATTTTCTCTTCTCATTTTTTAAGGTCCCTTGCCCTGTCACCAAACTCCCTGTCCTCAGTTTTAGCCGCAGTGCCTAGCCCTGGGCCCAGGGAAGAAAAAAGATGGAAGAGGAAGAGGAAGGGGTGGAGGTAACAGGCAGTGACAAGGGCTGAAATTTAAGCTGGCTGTTGGCCCAACCACCAACTTAAAACAATAAAGCCAGAGGAAGTCCTGTAGGAAAGAGAAACCACAGAGGGGGTGTCACAGGAGCGGAACTGAGAGGCCAGGGTTGCCGCTGGGGACTCAGCTCTCCTCATGGGAAGGGGCCACTCTTTTTCAGGAGGCACGTGGAGATGGGGGCTTGGGGCCTGAGCAGGGCCAGGCATGGAGCAGAGTGAGCAGCCTTGGGTCTCCAAGCCAGGCAGAGCTAGCCCAGCACATGGCCTTCAAGGGTTCAGAAGGATATCTTCTTGGGGTTCTCCAGATGGCCCGGGCATTGACTGGATTGATCAAGGGGTCTCATGGCCTGGGATCCCTCCTTTGTATAACAAGTGCCACTGAGGCCTGATGGGAGAAACAGAGGAGGAGAAGGGGCCCCTTAAAGAACCAGTTGCTTCCAGTGGTCCTCATACTATGGGACACTACCCAGCACCCAGGCCACCCTCCAAAGGGACAGGGAGGTGAAGGCTCCACCCACACCACAGTCTGCTGCCCAGGCTTGCCTAGCTAGCTCCTGCTTGAAGAGATCAGGTGGTTGGGGAGGCTCTTGGCCCTGGGCACACACCACTCCTTTCCTAGATGCTCTAGGTTTCTATAGGAACTTCACAATAATCCACTCAAGCCAGCAGGCACACATGTGTGTCTCAGTGGCGTTTCCAGACCTCCAAACACCTCTGCTGTTGCTGGGGTCTGCATCCTTGTATCCTACATGGAAATTGAGGCCAGAGAAAAGGGACTCCTCCCACAGCCATGAGGAGCTGGCCAAAACTGGCAGGATGGCCTCTTAGGCAGATGGTAGCAGAGTCCCGAGGTCACAGCTGATCCCAGCCCTGGGCTGATGTGGCTCGACAACTGCCCCTTCTGAGAGGTCCAAGGGACACACTCTGTCACTTCTAAGCATGGGTCAGTGAGAGTCCTTTAGAAGCAGGTGTGCCTGCAGAGAGGCCCGTCTTATGGACAGGGTATTTTCCATCTGCTCAGAATGATGTGCTGAGAAAGTAGAGCAGGCAAGAGATGGTGTAAAACTGAGGCAGAGCAGAACCATCAATATTTTAGTCAGCTTGGGATGGTGTAACAGCATCACGGCTGGACTGCTTCAACAACAGAAATTCCTCCCCTTACATTCTTGAGACTGGAAGGCCAAGATCCCAGTGTAGTGGGCCTGGTCCCCCCTGAGGCCTCTCTCCTTGGTTCACAGATGATCTCCCTGTGTCCTCATATGATTGTCCCTGTATGTCTGCGTTCTGATCTTTTCCTATAAGGACCCCAGTCAGGTGGATTAGGGCTTCATTTTCATCTAATGACTTCCACAAAGACCAGCATCTCAAACTATGGACACAATCTAAAATCCTGGGGTTTAAGACTCCAAGCTATGAGAGGTTTTCTTTTTGGGGGGGTGGAGAGCACAAGTCAGCCCATAATGGTCATTTTAAGAAGTGTCACCATGAGGGGGAGGGTTACAGCAGGAACATAGAAGGGAACAAGGACACTTGCAGACCATCAGGAGCTTGGGAGTGTCAGGAAGAGAGAAGGGTGAGAGATCCTGGCCACAGGGAAAAGTAGGGGTCTCAGGTGTACCTACTGTAGGAACAGCGGGTCACAGGCAAGAGCTCCATCCTTTCCAGGGTTCTGGGGCCAAGGCTCAGATCTGGGGACAGGGGGAGACTGGGCCACAGTGGGAAGCAGACGGTCGGCTTCTCAGCCAGGGGAAGGAGGCAGATGGAGTCTGGGCTGAGCAGTTGGAAGCCACAGTGTGGGAAAGGCCTTGCCTGGGCCGGATGTGAGATAGGACCCAGGAGAGGGGGTGGGGGGCTGCTGAGCTGAGCTGCACGTGCAGAGAATGGCCCAACTACCCGGATCCCACTGACCTCTGGGGAATCCAGACCCCTGATTCAGTCATACCACTGGCCAGGTGGAGACCTGCTTGGGAAAGGCCAGGAACCGCGAGCTGTTTGCAAGGTCCGAGCACATACCCAGGCAACTCCCAGCCACCAAGATCTCTGCCTCCTTTCACTGTCCCCACATGAGGCGCGGATGAGGGAAGTGAGTTAACACAGAAGTTTCCTCCAAAAGAGCTCATCAGTGGAGCCCAGATGGAAAAATCCGCCTCCATGGAGCCCTTTGGAATTGGAAATGATTTCTTTCTGGAAATATGTAGTGTGAGGGGTGAGACAGAGGACAGGCCTGGATGTCCCTCAAGACAGACACGTCGGCTCTGCACACGATAAGCCCCTCCTCCCAGGACTCCCCTCATTCCCTCTCTGTCCCCTCCTCGGAGCTGCCCTCGCTAGTGACACAGGGGGTCCCAGCTGGCATCAAGTCCAAGGCCCACAGTGGAGATGAGGCCTCCTGAGGACCTCACTCCATCCCAGACTGCCTGACCACTGGGACAGTCACCTCCCCACGGGTCCTCCTCCCCAGCCTTGCCAATGGGCCGGAGGAGATTCTCTGTGGTTAGTCTCGGCATGCTCCTTCCTATTTGCACTGCAGCCCTCCCTTTGCCTAGCTGCCACCCGGTGCAATCCTGTTCCTCTCTGTTCACCCCCAAGATGACAGTGTATCACCCCCACAGAATCTCTGCAAGCCACCACTGAGGAGAGAGTTAGCGTGAGGAAGAGTAATTCTCCAACCTAGGTTCTTCCATCATCTTGTGTCTCTGTGATCTGAGGCCCTAGAAATCCCATCCTTCCCCACCAAGGACAAGGAGAAGAGCAAGGATCCTTCTGGAGACTCATGGGTACCACAGGAAGTAACAGGTCGCTTTTTGTCCCAATTCATGGGCCAGGTTCCACATACACAGGGTCTGGAGCACATGTCCACAAAGATCATCCTCACTGGCCACCTCAGATGACACACCTTTGGCCCATTTTGTGCTACCCAGGTCTTCAAGTATTCTCCAGATGGTAGGCTGACCCTATTTGGGCTGGTAAAGCTCTTGGCACACAGCCGTGGGGGACCACTTTGAGATCGAGGGGACAGAAAAGTCCAAAGGAGACAATCTGTCCTCAGAGAGCTTCTGGTCTAGGAGGAGGAGAGTCTGGAGCACTGGGAAGGTCAGGGGCCAAGTGCAGCCCAAACCCAGGCCTCGGGAGTGAGGGGAGAGGAAGCTACCAATGGCAGGAGACAATGAGCACAAGCAGGGCTTCACAGCAGCCTGCAGCCTCAGGTGGCCCTCACAGGACAGAGAGGACCCTCAGTGGTAAGGATGGAGGGACCCCCTTGCACAGCTGCAGGAAGGAAATAGAACAGTGCAACCTCCTATGAGTCCAAGCACGCTTGGGGACTCTGAGGGACAGGGAGGGAGGAGAGGAGCTGCATGGCCCTGGGGTGCCGGTGGGCCTTCCTTGGGCCGTTCCAACTCCAGCCCCCAGTGCGCAGCTCAGCCTTCAGGAATGTCCTGTCCATGCAGGAGCTGCCAAGGAGAACGGACAGGGCCAGGAGCGGGGGCCCAGGCAGGTGGCCGGCGGCTCTGACACTTTCCTGGCCGCGGTCTGCGTCCCCCATGGACGCTGCTGAGGAGGTTTGGGGGGCTTAAGCATCTGGGCGTGGGGGAGAGTTTCCAAGCCTCTGGCCCATCTGCTCAAGCTCCCACTTGGAGGGCCTGTGTTGTTGAGATGTCTGAAATATTTGTTTTCCAAAGGATTAACTTCCAGATGATTCCAGAAGGGCCAGGAACAATCTGTAAACGAGGCGACCTCCTTTTTCTTACTAGAGCAAGAAAACACTAGTCTGTCCACTCTCTCCATAATATATTCATTCGACAAACATGCCCTGAGCCCCTGCTGTGAAGTGGACCCCAGCGGGGCTTCCAGCCCACCTCAAGCACCCTTCTTAGCTCAGTAGGGATCAGGACCTCCTCCTAAGGCCTCACTGTGACAATGTGACCTGGGTTACACTGCTTTTGCTCCTGGTGTCCTGGTGCCTGATGACCATTGCTCTCTCTGTTCCTAGGGGTCCAGTACAGAATAGGGTGACCTGCCCCTTTTCTGACTGGGAAATTCTCCAGCTGTCCTTGGTCCTATGTAACTGATGTTGACTCCCTGAGGTTTAAGATGGAGGTCACTCTTGTAGATCAAGCAGAAGTTGGCAGCCTGGGCCTGCCTGATGGAGTGGGAGAGTCCTGCATATGGCTTGGGCTGGCTTTGGGGAAAGGGTCTTTGGGTGTCTAGGGGAATGAGGAGGTGGGGCAGTTTGCAAGACCCTGGAGGTGGGATTGGCTTGTGTTCTGGTGTCTTGCAGATGTCAGCAGGGGCCAGACAGGGCAGGATGGTGGGAAGATGTGGCTCTACAGAGCAGGAGAACAGTGAGCCTCTGCTGGGAACCTCTAAGACAAAAAGAAAGAGATGGGGAGAGAGCTGAAAAGAATGATCCACAGTCAGGTAACAGGCTGCAAGAATGAAGCTCAGAGACTCCCATGTCCCATCTTGGGAGCAGGGAGTAGCCCCCACAGGCCATCCCGACACACTTCCTATAACAAATGAGAATCTATGCTTGGTCAGCAAGTGAGAATTCTGGCTTGTGAAAATGGTGACAACTTCACCCAGAAATGACGGTGGTCATGTCTCCTGTGACAGGGTGGTCAGTGAGGCTGCAGAAAGGGATAGGGAAGGGCAAGGATCAGCAATCAAAAAACAGTCAGTGGTCAGCAGAAGCCAGAGAAGGACCACAGGACAGAAGCTAGAGGTCAGAGGTCAGAGCCCAGAAGCCATATGTGGATGGCCTAGGGGACAAATGGATACATTGCATGTGATGGGAAGGCAAGAACACACCCACCACCCTTCCAGGGCCTCTGAGGATGGGCTGAGTCCCAGGCAGAGGTCTGGGCACAAGTGGGCTGAAGCCATGTGTCAGCTGGTGCAGTGTTAGGCAAAGTTATCCTAGCCACAGAACAGCAGAAGCCCTATTGATGCCAGCACGTGGCTGGATGCTCTGCCCTGCCTTTTCCCAACTCTGAATTCCCAAGTAGTAAGCAAGTGAGAGCTTGCAGGGGCCACAAGCTGCCAGAATTCAGGGTGGGTGCACAATCACAATTGGTGGTAGGTCTCCCTGGGTGAACTGAGCCTATATTACCAACAGACAAAGAGTTCCCAGAGGGTTCCTGCTTCCCTCTGGGGCTTGCATGCAGCCTGGAAAACCTTGGAGTGTGGGAACTTCTTTCTGAGTCCCAGAAAATCAGAGCTCACGATGAGGCTGAGAATCCTCCAGGGAGCATCTTAGAAGCCTCCTGTGGCTTAACAACAGGCCACAGAGAACTGTGCTGTGGACTTATCTTTTCACTGGTCCACCTCTAACTCACTGCAGAGGACCCTGTCCTCTTTGACTTCAGTCAGAATTAAAGGGATAAGATCAGCCTCATGCCCAACCACTGAGGTACCACACACCATGAGTCACATGCCAATTTCCTCAGGAGAGGTTTTAGGGGACTGTCTGCCTCCCATCTCCCCTATAGGTGGAGTCTATTCCTCCATCCATTCCCTTGGACCCCAGGTAAGGATTTGAGTCAGTGCAATTTGCCTGCTGTCCCTGCCGCCAGTGGAACACTCTGGAGCAGGAGCTGCTGGGAGAGGTAAAAGGGAGTGGCATCAATTATTGATTGTGGCCTGACCAATCACTAAAACTAAGTACTTTAAAACAGCTTAACATCTTCCACAATTCCAGGTCAGGAACTAGGGAAGGGCATGGCTGGCACAAGTATGACCAGCCTCAGCTGAGTCACTTGGCTGAATTTTCTTGGCAGCTGGGCTCCATTGGACAGTCTAAGCTGTCTTGACCCTCCTGGCTAGCTTGGGCTTCCTCACAGCACGGTAGTCTCATGGAGGTGAGATACTTTACATGTTGCCCAGCTTCTTATGGGAGAAAATCCATAAGATTTCTTGAAGCTTAGGCTTTGTGGTCACAGAGTGACCCTCCACTTCTTTTAGTGGCATAAGCACACTCAGGTTCCAGGGCAGCTGGGGAATGGACTCCACTGGACATGGTCAGCAGGAAAGCTTCCTTACACGTGGGGAGAAAGGGTGGCAGCTTCTCTGTCAGCAGGGCAGTGTCCTGCAGGGAGGGCCTGCATGGGTGCAAGAATAATCTCAGCTCACCAGGTTGCATGTTGGTCAGAGAAATGGCCCCAAGTCAAAACTGTGGGTAAAACCACTTCTCCTATCTCTCCAGCACTTCTCCTGTTTGGACTGGCCATCTGGCTTGATGTCCGCCTTGTAATCCATGAGACAAGATGCATCCATCAGGATTGAATTAGAGAAGCAGGGGCACATGATAGCCCCAGAAGCCACAGAACACAGGCTTGGTGTCCTGGGGTCAGACCTGGAGTGATAGAGCCATGGTGCTCAGCTGTCTATTGAATGTTGCTATTCAGGCTCTGCAACTGTGCTTGAGGCCAGCAGGGCAGGTGGTCAGGAAGAAGATAGGCAAGAAGCTGGAGAAGGAAAACCAACTGGACATCATGAGGACATCTGCGAACCCAAGTGGACACTGGAGCCAATGTCTGTCTCTTGCCACTTTAGACTGGGTTGAATAATGACCTCCCATTCGTATCTTAACATAGGAGAGACCCTCATTATCCCAGAACAGACTCAGGGCACAGAGACACAGGCACACAGGGCAGACAGACACAGGAATACAGAAACAGACTGGGGTGATGTGGCCACAGCCAAGGAAGGCCTGGAGCTCCCATAGGTTGAAAGACCCTTCCCCTGGAGCGGTCTGGGGGAGCATATCCTTCTCCACTCCTTGACCGCAAACTCATGGTCTCCAGAGCTGTGAGAATAAATTCCCATGGCTTAAGGCCACCATTTTTGATAACTTACTCTGAGAACCCCAGGAAACCAAAGCACACCTGACTGTGCGGAGAAGGGCCACCCTGGTAAGCAGGCACCTCTCAGTAGGTCACTGTTAGTGCAAGGGCTCAAGTCTCAGAGAAGCCTGGGTTTAGGGAAGCGGGTCCTGGGGAGGTTGCAGAAGCTGAGGTGGTGTATGGGCTGCAGCCATGCACAGAGGTCTGTGAAGGGCTAATGTTCCCTACCCTCGGGACACCAGCCCTGTGAGTTGACCAGGTGTTGTGAAAAACACGAAGAACTGGGCAGCCTAAAATGTGGAATCAGCACTCTCACAGATCTGGCAGCTACAAACCTGAGATCAGGTGTCCACAAGGTTGGCTTCTTATGAGGCCTCTCTTTAATTTATAGGTAGCATCTTCAATCTGTTTCCATGAGGCACCCGTTGTGCCCCAGGTGACAGCCCTGTGCTCACATCCAGGCTACATGACCTCACTATGCTCAAGAAGGCCTAGAGGTTCATACTTGGATGAGAGCATGGTGTTCCAGTGGGGTTGGAACCAACTGGGAGGATTCCTGTGGAGGCTGGACCAGGTGTAGGATGATACCTGGAGGTCAGTAGGTAGAGGATGATACTGGAGGGCAGTCTCTACCAACTGGAGATGAATACCTCAATGGAGGGGTCAGTCCTTGACTGGAGGTGTGTACTACAGTTGGTGGTCAGTCCTCATCTAAAGAATAATACCTTAGTAGGTGGTTAGTCCCCAACTACAGATTACAACCCCAGTGGGTAGTCAGTCCCCAACTAGAGACTAATACCCTGGGTAGAGGGGTCAGTCCTATCTTGGGTGCCTGTGCCCAGCTCTTACAAGTGGGCTTGTTCTGCAGCTCACAGTTGGAAGGGGAGGCAGGGAAACAGTCTCGCCTTCCTGGGGTAAGACTAAGGTATCTTCCCACTGATTGTCCTTGGAGGTGGAGAAGAATGAGTGGAGATGTGGAGGTTGGGAGCCATGTCCTCAGAGGGAGTGCCCTGAAGGAAGAGAAGGTGGAGGAAGTGGCAGCTAACCTTGGGACATCTGAGTTGGATGAGAATGCGATGTGTGGTCTGGGTCTTCAGCTTTAATCTCTGAGGCTTACACCCCAGCTGGGTGCCACAAGTGGGAATGGACCCATGCGACCAGAAAAGGTAAGTTCACATGACCAGAAGAGGTAGACTCTAGCCCAGAGGAGGTGGACCGGCATGACCAGAGGAGAAAGGCCTGTGTGGCCAAAACAGGATGACCCACATGACCAGAGGGGGTGGATCTGTATGACCAGAAAAGGACCTGTGTCATCAGGGATGAGAACTAGTGTGGCCAGGGAAGGTGGATTCACATGGCCAGAGAAGTGGACTCACCTGACCAGATGAGGGGAACTCACATTACCAAAGGAGGTGGACTGGTATGACCAGAGAAGGACCTGTTTGGCTGGAGGAGGACCCAGGTGACCAGGAGAGGTGGACCTACATGACCAGAGAGGGGAGGAGGACCCAGGTGACCCTACAGGTGGACCTACATGACCAGAGGAAAAGGACCTGCATGTCCTGCACGGAAGTGGACCTTATGACCAGAAGAGGTAGATTTGAATGAGCACAGGAGAAGGATCCATCTGGCCAGAGGAAGACAAGCATAGCCAGAAGAGTAGGACTATCATGTCCAGGGGAGTTCGGCCTACATGGCCAGGGGAGGTGGGTTCATAAGACCAATGGAGAAGGACCCATGTGGCCAGAGGAGGAAGACTAGTGTGGCCAGAGGAAGAGGACTAACTTAGCTAAGGAAGGTGGACCCACATGGCCAGAAGAGGACTAACTTAGCTAAGGAAGGTGGACCCACATGGCCACATGGCCATGGATTTTCATGACTAGAGGAGGTGGACTTGAATGACCAGTAGAGGTGGACTTGCATGACCAAGGGAGATGGCCTTGCACGACCAGAGAATACAGACCAGCATGGCCAGAAGAGGAGGACTAGTGTGGCCAGTGGAAGTAGATCCACATGGCCAGAGGAGGACCCACATGATCAGAAGAGGTAGACTTACATGATGAGAGAAGGGGGTCCTGTGTGGCCAGAGGAAGAGGACCCACATGGCCAAGGAGGTAGACCCACACATCCAGGGGAGATGAACCTGTGCAACCAGAGAAAAGGACTTATGTAACCAGAAAAAGAGGCCAGAAGAAGTGGACTCACATGACCAGAGAAGGAGGATCCTTGTGACCAGAGAAGAGGACTAGTATAGCCGGGGGAGACCAGCCCACATGACCAGTGGAGGTAGACTTGAATGACCATGGAGGTGGACCTGCATGAGCAGTGGAAGTAGACTTTTATGACCAGAGGAGATGGATCTGCATGACCAAAAGATGGGAACTAGCATAGCCAGAGGACCCACATGGTCAGAGAGGTTGACCTGTATGACCCAAAGAGGCAGACTCATGAACCATGAGTAGACTTGCATGACTAGGGAAGGTGGACCTGTATGACCAGAGGAGGCAGACACACATAAACAGAGGAGGTGGACTTGTATGACCAGAGGAGGATCCACGTGACCAGAGGAAGAGGACTAACATGGCCAGGGGAGGTCAAAGCTCATGACCAGAGGAGGTGAATCTGCATGACCAGTTGAGGTAGACTTGCATGACCGTGGAGGTGGACCTGTATGCTCAGAGGATGAGGGCTATCATGGCTGGGGAGGTAGATCCATATCACCAGAGGAGGTGGACTCACATGACCAGGGAAGGTTGATTCACATGAACAGAGGAGGAGGACTGGCATGGCCAAAAGAGGGGGACTAGCATGGCGGGGAGATATGAACCCACACGGACTGAGGAGATGGAGCTGCATGGCCAGTGGAGGTGGATCCATATGGCCAGATAAGCAGACCCACATGACCAGAGCGATAGATCCCCTTGTCCACTAGAGCACAGCAGGAGCAGACTGCAGCCATGCTTTGCCACCCAGTGCCCACCGTCCCACATGGCTTTCCCAGCCCATGCCATTGAACTCCTTGTATGTGGGTTGCAGCGCTGGTCACCCATTGTCACCATGGTCAGCACAGACCAGACTTTATCCCACAGATCCCCAAAGCCCACTATGCAGAGCTTGTGCAGTTCCTTCACTGGCAAAACCACTCAACTGGTCACCTTCAATTCTGTCCTATACACATGCAAATGTGCTGTTAGAAGCATAGCCACAGGAAAAACCTCCCAATCTCCCCCAGGAATTCAAAGCGCCTAAGAGATGCCAGTTTATGACCTTCAAATTGCAAGGACAAGGCAAAGGTGACAAAGAAGGAAGAATCCCAGAGTTCCCTGGGCAAACGTGAGGGAGACAGTATGACACTTGAGCCGGGCCACAGAAGGACGCTTCTCACGGTGCCTCCATCTGGCATGTGGATCTTATGTGTCTGCCATAGCCAGCGCAGGTGCGTCTCTGGAGCGTTTCTCCCCGACTTGCCTAATGACCTCAGTAGGTTCATCTATTCCCAGGATGGTGCAAAATCGGTTATGGATGGGGAGACAGAAATCACCGTGAGAGGGCAGCACACTCACGTATTGCAACCCTGACTGCCACCGATTGACGCGGTTTTGCCACTGGTGGCTACATTCTGGGTCACCGATAGTGCCGTAGCGGTTTACAAGGGTCTTCAGAGAGAGAGAGGACACTTGCGGATTTCTAAAGGTGGCTCCTTCAGTCTTGGGCCCCCAAAACCAGAGCACTCATTCTCAGGATGGCACGGAGTCAGCTGTGGGCTGGGAGACAGCGTCACCGCGAGATGGCAGTGCACGATCACAAATCACGGTCCCTGGGCAGCCAGTGGCTGTGGACGGGGTTTGCCCGTGGCGACACTCCGGGTCACCCGTGGTACCGAGGTACTTCACAAGAGTCACGGGGTAGGGGGATAGGACACTTGTGTGAGCTTGTAGATACCTGGCTGGTGCCACATTTGCAGCTCCGTGGCTTGCTTTCGGCAAATGGCATAGAGCTCAAATCACTTTCACCAGTTACAGTGATCGTGGCATGTGTCACTATTATCGGTGTACCAACCTCACCAAAGATGACTCCCAGTGCTGAGCTTTTGGTTGAAGTATCCTCTGTCTTTCCGGGAAAGATTAGAGCTCTTCTGCCCTAAGGCCCAGCATTACCATTCCCATCTGATTTGGGTTTTCAGATGCTAATTGGGTACTTTAGATGCAAAAGACCTGGGAACAGCTGCCCCAGTGTGGTGCACCTCCAAAGATCCTTTGTTTTGCCAAAAGGAGTACCGCAAACACCTCAAAGTCTGGGGAGTCAGCGGAAGGTGAAGATTGACAAGGTTAGTGTGCTTATGGTCAGGGTCCAATTCCCTGCACTGAGCTTGAGAATCACCTTACCTGCCTGGCAAGTATACACGGTATGTGTGTGCATAGCATGTGTGTGCCATAAGTCTGTATGGCTAGAGGACAGACCCAGGACCACACCATATGGTCAGCCAGTACCACCGAGGCCACTTGTGCATTTCTGGAGATGTACATCTCACTCTTAGGTTGGTGCTGAAGTCACTGCAAGATGGGAGCTAAGGTTTGCTGGCGGCAACCACCTGGGTTACTGACAGTGCTACGGTGATGTTGCCGCGGTGCCGCGGTGCCGGTGCCACGGTGTCGGTGTCATAGTGCTGATGCCACGGTGCTATGGTGCCAGTGCCGTGGTGCCAGTGCCACGGTGCCGGTGCCGTGGTGCCACGGCGCCAGTGCCGCGGTGCCGTGGTGCCGCGGTGCCAGTGCCGCGGTGTCACGGTGGCTCACTAGAGTCATCGGGATAGGATGTTTGTGCATTTCTAGAGTTGTCCCCTTCAATCTTCTGGGTCTCTTTTTTTGCTATTCTGGGTCTCTTTCCCCTTCAATCTTAAATTCCAAAGCTGGCGAAGGCTTCTCACTATGCCGACGGCATTGAATTGGCTGTGAGTGAAAGACAGAAGTCACCGCGAGATGGCAGTCCAGTCTTATACAACACAGCCCAAGGTGCCTGGTGTCAAAGCCGGGGTTCACCCACGGTAATGTACCGCGTTACCGACGGTACAGTGGCAGCATGCTGGTTCACCGGACTTATCAAGGGATAGGAAGACTGTACATTTCTAGAGTTGTTCTTTTCGGTTTTGAGCCCCTAAACTGATGAGCGCTTTTCACTCTTCTGTGCCGATTCTGGCACAGAATCGGTTGTGGGTCTGAGGCAGAAGTCACCGCGAGATGGCAGTCCAGCCTTATACATCACAGCCCGAGGCTTCTGGTGCCGAAACTGGGGTTCGCCCATAGCAAGCTACCGGGTCACTCATGGTGTCACTGTGGTTCACAAGGGTCAAGGGTGGCTAGGACTCTTCTGTAAGGCACCCCAGGAAGCTCCCTCTGGTATGCACCAAACCACACCATTGAAATTGAAGGAAATGAGAGTGGGTAATGGGAGACATTGGAGAGAGTTCCCATGCCTTGGATAATAGGGCTCTTGGCTTCGGAGGGAGACCCTTTCCACAGAAGAAAAGCCCACACTACCACGTCTCACACAAGAGCGTTTCTGGGGTCTTTTTCTTCTGTCTTGGGCGCTCACTCGGGCAAGCTTGCCTATCGGTGCTGCCTATCGGTAATGTAGCCATTGGAAAGTGTGGATTCTAAACTAGCCGCAAGGCGGCAGGGCAGACTCACACATCGCAGTACCGATGGGACGGAGGCTGGGGTCTTCTTATAGCAGATGTGGGGGGATCTATCTCCATCGTAGCTTGGGGTCCACCAATGGCGATGTCTGGGGTTTTCACGCAGTAAAAATGGGGATCACCCATGGCAATATCTGAGTAGTCCTTAGCTGGCAACCAGAACTTTATGGCAGGAGCTTTGGGGCCAAGGATCTTCCCCAAGTCATTTTACCCTCTATGCACACCAGAGACTATCAAACGAGCAGGGCTGATAGCTCGCTGGGCTCCTTGGCCATAGGTCCCGGCCATGCCCATCTTGGACTACCACCTTCATAGCTGCAACACTCTTGCTGGGCCAGCTCTGTGGACCATGGGGCTGCAACACCTCTTCTATAGGGAATAAGAGGGGCAGGAGGGCCAGGGTGGCGGTGATTTTCATCCCATCACTAAGTCGTGGTTCCCCGAATGGACAGGGTGGGGCAGAGCTATTAGGCTACCTTGTGGCTCATCGCCAGAGAGCACCGGCATGCGGCGGAACAAGCAACATGCCTATCCAGACTGCTGGGAGGGTGTGTTGAGGGGGTCGTGGAGTGCCCTAAGGCGCTGTGCTATGGAAACTGCTGTGGCCAGAACAAGCTCCATCAACCAGACAGGGCTTGGGCTGGAAGGCAGCTCCCGGTCATGGCAGCCTAGCTCATACCCTGGCACATTGGCACAATACCGGCACACCACCGGCACAACATTCAGCCAAGCCTGAGCTCTGACCCCTCCCATTCTCACCGCACAGTTGCTCTTGGGACTTCTTCCTGCTGTCAACTCCTGAGTACCCTAGAGAGAAAGTGAAGTCTTGGCCAGTGGTGGCAGAAAGTGGCCCTGCGTTCATATAAACACAAGGGACCCCCCCACACACCGCTGCCGCGGCCACCACAGAGCAAGCTCCCAGAGCCTCCCAGCCATGACAGTTTGTTGCCAATGGACCCCCACCAGTCGGAGAGTGTGTGCCTGGGAACTTCCCAGTTGCAGCAGAGTGCATGCCCAGGACAACAGACTGTGGGGAGAGTGTGTGCCCAGAGACTTCCAGCCCTAGCAGGGTATGTGCCTGGGGACTTTCAGCCACAGCAGAGTGTTTGCCGGGGACAGTGTGGAAGGATGCAGGGCACACGCTGCTTCTAGAGGGAAGCCAATGGTCTTAGAGGACAGATGTTCTCAACCCAGAGGGGCACGTTTAGTGACAATGCCAGGAGCTGTCTAAAGGATGCCAAAGGAAGGGTGTGGGGATGCCGTCTTTGGAGAATTCCAGGATGGGTGCGGGGTGAGAGGAACGTGCGCCTGATCAGTCCAGGGCGGAGGTGGGCCCTGCAGGGGCCCAGGCATGGCCCGATCTGATTGGCTGGCAGGGCAGGGGAGGAAATTCTGGGCGGGGCCACTCCAGTTAGAAAAAGCCCGGGCTAGGGGCCCGAGAGCAGGGGGGGGGGGGGTGGGGGGAACGGGGGAAACTGGGGAAGTTGGGGGTGCTGGAGGAGAGGTGTAGGGGCCGAGGAGCACCTCGGCCGTCTGGAGTCTGGCAAGGGTGGTGAAAGTGGAGGGGCTAGCTCGGGCAGGTCGGTCGGGTCTGGGAGTCAGGAGGAGTGTGGAGGAAGCTCCCAGACATCCTGGAGGCAGGGTGACATCGGCGTGGGACTGCCAGCCCGAGTTAGGGTTGGAAGGAAGAAGGAGCCAGACATTCATCCCGGTCAATTTTGGTTACAGGACGTGGTGGCTGGTCGGACAAGGGGGAGCTGCTGGTCAGGGTTCGACCCCCAGGCCTGGGTGGAGGAGTAGCTGGCAGCAGTGGGCAGGTGAGGGCTGCGGCTGCTGGGCAGGTGAGTCCGCTTCACCTTCCTGGACCTCGCTTCACTGGCTTCTGAAACAAAGAGGTTTAGGGAGCGAGGGCCACTGAGGAGAAGTGGCAAGCCTCCTGCAAAGCAGCAGGGTGAAGGCAGGACAGTTAGCAAAGGTGACATCTTCTCGGGGGGAGCCGAGATGGAGCAAAGCGGGGGGGCCACGGGCCTTTCCCGGGGGGAAAGAGCAAGTCAGAAGGGCAGAGTGGAAAGAATGCAGGGACGCCAGCAGGGCCAAGGCTGCTGTCTTCAGTGACCTTGGGGACAGTAGCAGAGGCCACGGGGATCCAGCACGTGTGGGAGCTTTCTAAGCCCAGGTCATACATCAGGGCGGGGTCACAGGACACAGAGGGGTCCCCAGCCACCACCACATCCCACCCACCGTAATTCACTTAGAAGCAGGTATAGGAGCGGCTCTGGGCAGGCTTTCCAAGGCCTGCCCCAGAGCCTCGAGGGCCGGAGAGCGGGAAAGAGGGGCAGTGCAGCAGGACATCATCAGGGAGGAACAGTGGCCACGGGTGGCAGGCTCCGGAGAGATTTCGCAGCAAGGAGGCTGTGGTGAGCCCGGCCTGTGGATTCACAGTTCCCACGCAGCACTGCGGCCCAGGGCCTGGCGTGGAGAGGGCCCACAGTGCTCTTGGTGACACTGTATGCCCTCACCGCTCAGCCCCTGGGTCCGGCATGACAGACAGAACAGCAGCACCAGGGGAGCCAAGGGCACAAGGCAAGGCCAGACTAGGTGAGGCAGGTGAGACGGAATGAGTGAGCACTCTCAGGAGGGAGGTTGGGTGCAGACAGGGTGAGGCTCGACAGCCGGGTGGCGAGCCAGCGAGGCACTGGCCTCCAGAGCCTGTGGCCGCGGTGGGCCTCGCGGGTGACGACGGAGCAGTGATCGGTGCCTCTGCACTCGGACTGGAGATGAGGGTGAGTGTCCAACCTGCCAGCCACCCTCCTCCTCACCCACCCTTGTCCACCCAACCAGTACCCTCTCTGTTGTCCCTACAGCCAGATCTCCAGAGGGGCGGACGTGCCAGCCAGCCTGAAGGCCAGGATGCAGGTGGTGAAAATGCGCTGAGAGGAAGTGATATGGTCCGGTGTGACGGTGAGGCCAGAGGGACTGCTGTCTGGCCTTCCTGGTGAGTGTGTGCCTTGCCCAGTATCCATCCCAACCACCTGCCCACCCACTCCTCATCCCGCTCTGTCCTCGGCAGAACATTCTGGGCTGGTGACGCGGAGACACTTCCACGAGGTCTGTTCCTTTGCTTTTCCAAAAGAGCCACCATTGCTGCTCTCTCCTAGAACCCTCAAGATGAAAGGTGAGGTGTTTCTTGCCACAGAAGAGTAGGAATACAGGGGCCGGGGCCAGGAGCTGGGACTCACTCTCTTTCTACCCGCAGAAATGGTGCTACCCAGCTCATGCCTGGGACTTGGAATTGGGGACTTCTTCAAGTCTAACTAGCTCTGGATCAAGAATATGCTGCATCCAGAACCACTTCTCTACACGACTCAGGAATCGGCTCTGGAAGGTGAGGCTGGCCATTTCTGGAAGATTTGCCCCACCCCACCCTGCCACTCTGGCCCCCACCCATGTGTCACTGAATCTCTCTGCAGGTAGAGCTGAAGGAACAGGCCTCAGGAACACCATGGAAGAGCAGACGCGCTGCACTCCCCACCCCGGCAACTCCATCTTCATGGCCAGCCCCTGCTGCATTCGGGAGACCACCCCCCCACGTGCCATCCTGGAGCGAGCCTCTTCCACGGGATGGAACCATCGTCGTCGCCTCCCTCCCCTGTTCTTTTTCAGCCTTTCTCTTCTCTTTTCATTTCTGGTCTTTCTTCTTTCCATTTCTTGAGAGATTCAAAGCGTCCATTACTCTGTTTCCCCACTTACCCCTTTATGAATTCAATTTGCACTAAGTCGTTTGCACTGGCTGGAGTTTTGGAGACAGCCTTGAGTCTCTCCGTGTGTGTGTGTGTGTGTGTGTGTGTGTGTGTGTGTGTGTGTGTTCCTCTATGGCCACACTGCCTCAGTGCCTGCCTGTCATCCACCTCTGCAGGCAACTGAGTCCAGGCTGTGTGGGTGAGGTCTCACCTTCCCCTCACCTAGTCTGGAAGCTCCATACCAACGGAGCCACCTGTAAGCATTCCATGACACTCATCTTGCCTTGTGTCCCTCCCCACCAGGGCCTCACCAGAAGCTCTGGATCCATAATAAATTCAGTTACAGTACTTTGTCTCAGAACTGAAATTTGTGCTGCCCGCCTGTGGGTGTTCCAGAGGCTGGGGGGGAAAGGGGGTGCAGGAGGGGAGGGGGAATATGTAGGGGGGCATGTGGGCAGGGAAGGGAAGCCAACAGGGGTGGGGGAGGGATATGAAATAGGGTGGGCATAAGCATGGGATAAACTACACAGGAGAAGAGATTATGGGGTTATGGTACAGAAATGGTCACTGGGTGCCTTTGGGCATGGGGGATATAGACATAAAGGGTGGGGGGCTTCAGAAGGCACAGGGGCACTGTGGGGCCAGGGGCTCCTGCAAGTGGGTGGCTGGCATGACAAATGGATCCTAGGCTATGAGGCAGAGGTGGGGTCCCAAGCAAGTGCCTCTGGGCTCCACACTGCTGTCTGACTGGGCCCTCAGCCCCAGGTGCTGGCCCTAGCACGGAAAGGCCAGTCTAGGTATGCATAATCACCTTACTGGCAATGAGTTCCCAGGCAGGAACTGTGAGGTTCATGGGGGTTGTCAGATCCCCTTGAGGTAGGGTGGGCCACATAGCAGGGAACATAGTAGGAGCCACTGGGCTCCGCCCTTCCCCTAACCTAGAGAGGGTCTTGCTACCTTGGGCCCTGCTTAACTTGGGGCTGGAGCCTGAGCAGACACACATGCTGCCCCCTGCCCCCTCAATCTGCTGTGGGTGGGAGCTGGGGGAGGGCACAACAAAGGGACAGGGACACAAACAGGACAGAGGGTCGCTATAGAGAGGACAGGGGTGCAACAGGATTCCAAAGGAAGTGAGGGGGCTGGAGTAGTCAAGCAGGTGATGGAGGGAGGAGGGTGAGGGGTCCAGGGTAATGGAGCCCCTCACTGGGGTCTTGCTCCTCGAGGGAGACAGTGACTGCCCTGGGACCCTGGGGGCTGGGATCTTAAATCGGCACTCAAAGGCCACACCCCTTTTCCTTTGAGCCCCCATCTAAGATCCCAGCTCCCAGGCCCTCAGCTGTGTAGACACTGGAAAAGCAATGAAGCAGGGTGTGGTGGCACATGCCTATAATCCCAGCACTTGGGAAACTGAGGCAGGAGGACTGCCATAAGTTCGAGATCAGTCTGAACTACATAGTGAGTCCAGGGCAGCCTGAACTATATAGAGAGACCCTGTTTCAAAAAAAAAAAAAACAAGACATGAAAGGCAGCTCTTAGGCACATCCCTTACCCCACGCTTACATAGGGTACCGAGTTCCCATTTCCCCCTGACCCCTGGCCCATGCCAACTCCACATACCCCATATGTTTGTTCTCCCCTCTGTCCCTTCTCCTGACCCCCCTCAACTCATGGCAGCTTTGCCTTTGCTGGGACAGGGGTTCTAGAACAGATTTGTGGGGCTAAGACAGGAAGTCAGTACCCTACTGGGCACAGGGGGTTTCAAAGGCTAGCCAGCCATGCAGAAGCAAAGCCACCTTTATCCTCCCAACCCCACTGGCAGCAACTTGCCCCATTACATGTCAGGAGGGCACCCACAAAGTGCTTTATGATGAACACTGACCCAGCTGAAGATTTACAAAGTCAGGCTTGGAAGATAAAAGCTGCCTTCCTTTGTGTTGGCCCAAATGGCCATGGGCCCAGGGGCACTGAAGGCAATGGGGTGGCAGCTTCCACCCCACTGTAGGATGAGAAGAGAGTGAGATAGACCCATGAGCCTTGTCTAGAGACATAGATATTGAATCCCAGATCAAGAAGGGGCTTGGGAAAGGACCCCGGACTAGCTCCCTGAGACTGTGTCCTCCCGATTACCTGCAGAGCCCAACATGCTAGACCTGAGCTGGACCTGGGCTTTGGCGCCCTTAGGGGTGGCTGTAAATTACATAGTACTTGCTAGATATTCCCCCCTGAGGAGCTCTAGATAAATTTGGGGATGTAAGTGCTTCAAGGGTGGTTAGTATGCAACTGCTTCTTTCCCTACCCAGCTAGAGGGAGAGACTGAGGTGCTTAGCAGCCCTCACTGTTCCCCATCCCTATTCTGTGGATGTCTACACCTGTCAACACCCCCTCCTGTCCCCTGGAATACCAAAAGTGTGTACAGGGGCAGGTTGTACCCCTGGGCCTGCCCACGCTGGCTCTGCTTTTGCAGTGGGCTCCTAAGGCTGTTCTTGGAGCTGTTTCCTAGGGGCCTTTGGGTGTTGTGGAGCTTTGGAGGTGGGGGCAAAGAAGCAGGTAGGGGCAGCATCTTGGGGTGCAGACAGGCCGAGGCATGAAACCACAGGCCAAGGCATCACTGCTCTGCAAACAGGTGTGTGGCGAGTCCTGAGTCCCCAGCCTTGCCCAGGATGGGGGCTGGGAGAAAATAGAGCCCCCTCCAACACACACACACACACATACACACACACACACACACACAAAGCCCCTCCATCTGAGCCCAGGACCGCCAGATTGGAATGTGTTTACCTTTGGCCCAACCCGATTTCCTGCTTTTTAGAAAAGGGGCTTAGAGAGGGTTGTTAGACAGGCTCCAAGCCCCCACCACCCAAAGGCACTTTCAAAATACCCCTGTGCTGAGTTAAGTGTTGAGAAGCAAACAGGGGCTTGAATTTCATCCCAGCCCAGGGTAGGATGGGGAGGGGCCAGCTGCCATGGTGTCTGAAAACCTGGAGAAAGAGGTTTCAAATCTCAAGTGGGACCCTGGACAATGGCAGAGACCACATCCTTTACCCTGTTAGGGATCTTCACACCTGGACCCTTCCCTGCCCGTGTTTCTGTATGAGTTTAGTTTGAGCAAAGGCTGCATTGTCCCATTAGAGAAGAGAGGACTTCCTGCATAGGGTGTGGCCATCCCAGTGGCTCACATGCCCATGGACATGTGCCTCATATGTGCCCTCATGTGTGCCTCGTATGTTCAACATGGCCTTCGTATGTTATAGGCCACTCGGCCTTCCCTGTCTTCTTGTCCCTGGCCATGTGTGTTGCATGTCCATCTATGCCCGTGAGGATCTCCACAGTTCGCTGTGTGCTACCCAGCTGGCTGTGACTGCTGGTGCGGAGGCTGAGCCAAAGGTGTGGCCTCTGGTCTGTTGGAGATGCTCTGTGGGCACGTGTGTGGTCACGGCCCCATGTGGGGCAGCGTCCCCTGACGGTGGACTCCAAGCCTGCTGTGTGTGCCTCATGCCTTTGTGTGGTTTCATGTCTCAGCATGAATTTAATGACCCAGGAGCAAGTTTTTAGGCGGGGATTATGGACCACTGGGGTGAGGCAAGGTCAGGACACTCACTATACCACTGAGTGAGGACAAAAGATTCCAATGCTACAAAGGAAATGAAATCCCTTAATCAGGGCTGCAGGGACTTCCGGGGGCAGACTGTCTGAGAAGTCTTAAAATATACAAGGTGGAACCCAAGGAGGAAGGCCTCCTCTCCACCCTAAGCTTCAGAAAGACAAATGGTCTCATCTCCAGAGGTAGAGTGGCAGCTGAGCTCTCAGCACCAAGGGTCAGCGGATCCCATCTGGAGACCTATTCAGTCCCCTCCAGCAAGAGGGACCTGGAGGGTTCAGCCACTGACCTGCACCAGACCTGAACGTCAGCACAGAGAACTATCTCCCTGCACAAGCGTGTGTGTGTGTGTGTGTGTGTGTATGTGTGTGTGTGTGTGTGTGTGTGTGTGTGTGTGATGCCAGGCAAACTCCCAAGAGACTGGGCCCTTCTTAAAAATTGTCTAACCCCCTAAAATGGGGAATAGACAGTTCCAGAAAGAACTGTGGTCAGGTTTGGTCTCCCCTGAGGCTGCAGTAACCATTTGGGCTCAGCCCAGGCCTACTCTCCCTCTTCTTCCCTCCCCTCTGCTCTCCCCTTCCCTCCACACCCCTCCTTCAGCCCCCCAGCCTGCTCCTGGTGACACTGTTGGCCCCTTTCCAGGCTGAGGGGTGCCGGTGGGGGCCCCTTCCTGGAAGCCCACCTGCAGGCCGGCTTGCTGGGAAGGGGCTGCTCCCGAGGCTCCCACCCGCCCCACAGCCGTTTCCTGGAAGCAGTCACTGTGGGTATTCTGTTCCTTGTCAGCGCCGAGCTGCAAATAAAGCAGACACTGTGCTCCTTGTCCTCAGGGAGCCCCGCTCCATCACCCCACACCTGGCTGGACACGAGCGGGCAGCCGGTCCGAGGGGAGCGGCGCAGGGTGGAGACTAGACCCGTAAACAAGCACAGGAGCCAAGCGCAGGAGGCTCCTGCCCCATCTCTTTGAGACACCTCCACGAGAGCACGTGCCAAGCCCCAGGGCGCAAGACATAGCAGGCACAGAGTGAGCTCCCTGAGAAGGAGGCACCCTGCAGGCACCAGGGAGAGGGGCTGGCAGGCGCGCAGAGGACAGCCGTGGGCCCCATACTTTGCAGGAGTCCTGCCTGGAAAGCAGGTTCCTGTGGGAGACTCCAAGGAGCCAGGCCTCAGGAGGAGGATGCACTGAGATTGGGGGCAGGAAGCTGGGCAAAAGCACTCATCTCGAACCCCTCAACTGGGGGGAAGAGAGGTCTGCGGGGGTCTCAGAGGCAGAGTGGTGGGTCTGATGGGCACCCAGGAGGAAGAAGTCTGTGAAGACCAGGCCTGGATTTGAAGCTTCTTGGGGTGAGAAACTCAAATGGGGATTGAAAGATGGTGGGAGGCCTGGGGACAGGCCAGTCTCCAACAGAGAGGGGAACACGGGGTCCCCTGGGGCTTGGCTCTTCCTCCATGTCAGAGGGTGGCCCTGGGTATGTGGCCAGCCCTGGGTATATGGACCAGCAGGCTCCAAAACTGCATGTCAGGGCCAGGAGATGGGAAGAGGTAGGCGCCGGTGTAATGGTGGGGAGCATGGTGGCCAGGTGGGGCCACAGAAGAGGGGCAGTGACCTGTGGGGTTAAAGTGCTGGGGGTCAGTGTTCGGGGCCCACACATCTGACAGACAGCAGGCCCAGAGTGAGGCAGGGATTTGGGGGTACACCGAGGATGGAGCCTGAGGGAGCAGGACCCACGGGGTGCTGGGTAGGACCGGTTTATTCAGGTGGCACTCAGACCATGCTGTGTGCATGGCAGGGCCTGTGAGACGCAAGGAGGCGCACGCAGAGCCCAACAGGCTCCCATTGGCTGTTGGTGACATCACCTCTGTGTCAACACGGCCAAGTCTGCAGCTTCCCGGCTGGCCAGGGTTTATGGAGCGGGACCCGACCCGCCTGGGCCCCCACCCCAGCCAGCCCACACACTGGCCCACTGTTAGGGGTCTTGGGGTGGAGGCTGCGCCATGGCGTCCTGGCGCCTGCTGCCTGCTTTCCACCCCCCTCTGAGTTCCCGGCATGGCGCTGCCTCTCTGGGCATCCCCAGCCAGAGGTATGGGGACTGTATGCATTGCCCCCCTCCCCTGCCTCTGGGAAGGGACCTCAAGCCCTGGGGCCAGAGAGGGCTTGGAACCCTGTGGCCTGTGCCTGTGGCTGGGGGTGGAGGACAGCTTCAGAGAGGGGGCTCAGGCGGCCAAGAACTGCGGAAGGGAGTGGAGGGAGCGGAGGTCCCTCCCACCAAGGCCTGCCTCTCAGACCTCCCCTTCCTGCCCATGAGGCACCCCTCAGAAGAAGGGCAAGAGAGGGTCACTGTGGTGACCCATCCCTGTCCACCTGTCCCTGTAATTCCTCTGGAGCCAGGACCATTTTGCCAGGGGACTGGGGAACACCTCCACTAGCCAGAGCCTCCCTGTGCCTGTGTGTATATTCTGGCAGGACTGCCTGCTCCCCAGCAGCCAAGGCAGGAAGTGGCCAGGACTTTGTTTCCTAAAACCCTGTGTACAATTGCGACCCAGGAGCAGGCCTCTCTTCTACTAAGAGCTGACAAATCCCAGAAGGTGGTGGCCAGTTCTGGATGAGGTAGCACCTCATGGAGCCTGCACCCCAGCCTCTGTCCTCCTCTGCACACCGAGCCTCCACCTCCAGAGCAGCCTATGGAGGGTCCAGTTTTAAATATTTGTCACCCTGAGACTACTGCACCTTTTTGGAATGTTTCTGGGGCCCAGATGGAATGAGTCAGCCTGGACAGAAGGCCCTGGCCCCTCTGGGGATATAATAAGTGGACAGTCCTCAGTGCTGGCATGGGACAGGAAGGGGTTAAGAAGGGTGGAAAGGGCTGGCTCTCAGTCACCCTCTGCACTGCCTTTCCCCTAGTCCCATGCTTATCAGTCCCTGTGACCCAGTGAGCCACGTCCAGGGACCCTTGTGGTGTCACAGACCATTTGTGTGGGTCAGAGGGGAAAAGCAACATGGAGGCGCATGGACGAAGCTCATGGAGGGAGCTCCAGGACCCAGAGCATGCAGAAAGGGAGATGGGGGGAGATAGTCCCTGGGGCTGACCAAGAAGGTCCCTACCAGGTGTTACCTCCAGCCCAGCACCCCTCTGACTGTCCACCCCTAGTGCCTATCTGTCCCTTTGGCCCTCCCCTGGGACATCCCTTGGACCCAACCCCTTCCTTGCCTGCCCTATAGGGTGATCTCCACCATTACATCTGCAGCCTGGGTCTGTCCTGCCCTGGTACCCTCCCCTTGCCTAGAGCCTCGGGTCCCATTGCCCCGCCCAAGGGTGAATGGCCTCACTAGGTCGAGGGGCAGAGGGCACGTGTGCCAAGAGGGGCCCCCACAGGACACGTGGTTGTTTGCAGTTCAGGGGAATCGGTGGAGATAAAGAGCTGTTTTCCCAGTGGGCACAGGGCCAGCAGGGGGCTGAGGGGCGGCTGGAGTTCAAGGCCAGACTGTGGGACTTCTCACAAACTTGGGTCCCCACACCTTTTCGGGAGCACCAAGGGAACAGCTGTGCAGCAACCTCCACAGGAAGCTGTCAGCCCCACATGCTCCCAAGACCCTCCCTGGTGGACAGACAGCTCTGAGTGTCCCAGGTGTGAGCCTGCATGGATGGGGTCTCTCTATCCAGCTGCCTAACTAGGCTGCATTTCATGTGTCCTGTGATTTGGGCAGGCAGGACCCCTTCCTAAGGGGGCTACCAACCTAAAGGAGGGGGACAGACATTGGGATCAGCAGACAGAGGCCTGGCAGAGGTGGAAGGGGCTGGGATAAGGAGATGGGGAGGGGGCTTTCAGGCTGGTGAGGAAATGGGCCCGGTGGGAAGGACATGAATGGTGAGGGGATCCTAGGAAATGGACCCAGACTTGCTTTACTGGGCCTCAGAATCTCCTGGAAGCCTGGATAAAGACCTCCACCCTTGCACACTCAGGCCTCACTTCCTACTAGAACAAGGCCACCAAGCTGGAGGACTTGGCAGTCTAGTGCGGGCACCTTCTCAGTGTGCTCATGGGTCTGACTGCCCAAGGTGTGCAGACCCTGGAAGCCCCAGGCTCTCCCTGCCCTGGGTCTCTGAGACTGGGTATCTATGCATCCTTTTCATGCATGCCCATAAGTCCATGGACATGCGTGTCATGTCCTCATCTGAGTGACCCCCTTCCTGCTGCTTTACCTCCCTGGGATCTTTAGGGGTTGCATGTAAACAAGATGTCTGTCAGCTTCACAACCCTGGTCTACTCCTCATGGCCGACTCTACTGTGGGTTCAATATTTATCTCAGCAAGGGGAGCCTTGAAGACCCAGCGTGCCAGGGGCTGGTGCTATCACCAAGAAAATGCTGCTCGCACTTTGCCTCCATGTTCCCACCTCAAGAGAGGGAGATTCATCACTCTTCACCAACACCAGGTATTTTCAAAATGGCGGTAGTCTGGCAGAGGCCAGGGCTCCCATCGAGGCGCTAGAGTGGGAGGAGACAAGAAGTGCTTCAGGAGACCTGTGAGTACCTGTCAGTCTCCTCTCAAACTAGGAGAAGGGGCTGGAAAGCCCAAGAGGTCACACTGGGTTCGAAAGGGCAGCTGACCCCATCCCACCCAGGAACAGAACACAGGAAAAGAGGTGAGGATGAAGGAAGGAAATGTCCCAGAGGGCTGCTGGGGGAAGGGCCAGAAAGTAGTTACTTGTTAGAAAGGTCAGATACTTCTCCACTGACTCTCAGCCCTCTGAGCTCCAAAGTAGATGGCTTCCATCGGCTGCCAGCTCAAGGCGCAAGCCACATTTCCTGGCCTGCTCTTCCTCAGTGCTTCAGGCCCTCACCACTCTCATCCCATGAACACATACGCTTCTTTATTTTTCATTTTAACACTGAGCTCAACAGCTGCAGGAAGAGCAGGCAGCTTGACGTTGGCCACTTTGGCCTGTGCAGCCAGCCCCTGGGGGAGGGCCTCTTGGCCTGTCCGATTGCTCTGTTCCTCTTGGCATCAGAGCTGCCTTCCACAGCGGGGGCGCCCAAGGGAGGGTAGCCCTGGCTCCTGAAGACCCTTAAGGAGATACTCTGGAGTGCCATAGTGGAAGGCACTGGCTGGTGGCCCTGGGGAGGTTCCAGGGATGAGCTGGACAAAAGGTATGTAGTCCCAACCTCAGGGCACTGTGGCTTCCAGGAAGGGGATGTACTCTGACTCTTAGGTTCCCACCCCAGAAAGCTGCAACAGCAACCTGGGTGCAAGCAGGTAAGCCTATGATGCAGACATTAAACGATAAGAACTATTCACCAGTTCTGTCCACCCATGACCACCCATTTCACAGATGAGAAAACTAAGGCAGAGGCACAAGGCCTTGAGCTCCTGTATAGCCAGTTAGAATGTGAACATAACTGTAGTATGGGAAGTCCAGCCCAGGCTGATGGCCTCAGGGATCCTGACTGCACTGGTCATGCAGCTACAGGGCAAGATGACAGTGGTCTCAATCCTCCATGAGGCATAGCCACCAGGCAGAAGACAGTCCTAGAGTTCTAAGTTTGGGCTATGGGGCAGACTCAGAGAAATGGAGGAGAAACTTTCTAGAAGGTGAAAAGTTTCTACCACTGGGGATAGTGGAAGAGTGCAGATATCCTTCCTGAAGATACAGCTCCCTCCCAATCCCAGAAGAGTGGGTAGGTCAGAGAGGGGCAAAGTTCTAGGACATTGACCAGGTACTCAAACAGGACAGAGGCTGGGCCCCCTGTGGCAAGTGGTGGGGTCGGATGCACTGAATGGGGAAAACACTGTCTCCTCCTACTGTCTGTCTTCACCCCAACATGCAGTCTGTCTGAGGAGGGAATACCAGGTCCCTGGCTCTAGGATGAGGTTCATAGGCTCCTGCCCTAACTGGAGATACATGTGCCCAGCCTGCTGTCCTGGCTCACAAGTACCACCTGAGCAAACCAAGTCCTTTCTCCTGGAAACAGGGACCATGCACACAGCCCCTGTATGCTGGAAAGGTCCCCACTTTCCCTGCACATGGCTCCACTGGGCCCTGTACACCCTGTGTGGCTGATGGGGGCACAGAGGGGTCTTCTCCCTTGGTCAGCTTCCCTCCTCCACTTCTGGGCCAGAGCCACAATTCCAGACCTTCTCAGAGGTCTGAGGAAATACAACCTTCCTCTCTCCTGCTGTCCCAGAGCATCTCGGGGGCCTGAAGACTACAGGGTCTCGATTTAGCAGGGAAAGGAACTCAGCCCTTGATGTACTTCAACTGAAATGGGTGTTCTTGGTCACCCACTCCTGGGCACACTGTGGGAGTTGAGGGATGGCAGAGTTCTATGCGCGAGTCTTCTCTTCCCTTCCCGGTGTGAGCAGTGAGTGTTTGGGAGAAAGCAGCTCTCTCTGTTGGGAGGTGGCCCTCTGTTGAGATGTTGTATGGACCTGGGCCCAGATGGAGCAGCAAGGATGGGGCTGGCCTTGGTCCCAAGAAGAGATAATGCCATAGTGACCTTGCAGAGAGATTAAAGCACCCACAGGCAAGAGAGCCACAGAGCCACAGGCAGCAGGGTTAAGACCTTCTGGAGAGCAGGGCACCATGTGGAAGGAGAGGGCCTGATAGATCCCCCCAGTTGCAGGGCAGGGAGTACGCTGGGGCTCTCTCATCTCCCCCAGACACTCCACAGTTCCTTCTCTAGACCACTGGGCCTGATCGTGCCCTAGGGCTAAGGCTGCTTGTGACCTGCCAAAGGAAGACCACCTCCCACGGTCCTGGCTGGGTCAAGGTCACATATAGATGGGGCAAGAGGTGCCCAGCCACTAGAGCCATCTGGCAAAGAAGATACAGGCCTCATGGGTGTGGTGTGGCCTGCTCAGGAAGGTCAGAGGCCACTCTGGTCCGGAAGAGCCCCAGCCACCTGGGCAATCACAGCCAGGCCTCAAGTCACTGCCCACCCCTCTCCTGGGGACCTAGAGAAACCAGAAAACTGCTGGCAACAGTGTTTATTTTCAAATGACATTTTTTTTAAACGGCCTCCTGCAAAGGCCTGACCCTATGTCTGGAGTATGGGGATTCCTCTCACCACCCCAGGCCCTATATGGGCTCCTCCTTGCGGCAAGGACTGAGGGGTGTATCCTGGGAACACACCAGTGGCTATGATCAGGGCACAGGAACTCAGCTCTGGGCTCTGTTCCCAGCCTTGCTGTGTCCCCAGCAGGGTGCCCACACCCATGTGGCCCTGGGGTCACACACATGCAGGGACAGCTTGTCTTGGCTGCCCAGACCAGCATCTCCAGTGTATTCTACAATGTCCGCTCCTGTGTGCACACGCTGCTCTGCAGGCTACCTTGCCTCCTATGGACTGCCTGCCTGATGAGGGCTACCGGCTGCCCTGCCTGCCCCAGCCCTCCTCAGAACCCCCACTTCCAGGAAGCCCTCTCTGGTACCTTAGGCTACTGAATACCTGGCTGCATGGAAGGTCCTAAACCCTCTTCCCACAGGTCTCACAGGCAGAGGCTGGATCTGGGGAGTAGGAAAATGGCTCCAATTGTCCCTGCCATAGATGATTTCCGGGAGGCTGTTCCCTGCCATGCCTGGTGGCCCTCACTCCAGCTGGCTGTCAGTGGTCTGCCGCCTGACTCCCACCCAAGCCTGGGACTGACTGGGGCCACTGGTTAGGTGGTGGGGCATCACTGAGACATCCTGGGGCCACCTGACTCTGACCCAGCCTGACTCTCACCTCCCCAGGCCCATCTCTGCTCGAGGAATGGAATCCTGGTGTCCAAATCTCACCTCATGATTTCACCAGACCACCATAACCCTCCCTGACCCTGGGATGCCTCAGGGTTTCCCAGGAAAGGCCTCTGCCTGCCCACTGTTAGGGTGCTAGGCTGCAGCCACACCGCCTGGTGATGTGCAGAGACCCCACACTGTTCCTGCGCTGGAGCCCTACCCTTAGTGCCCCTGTAAGGGGGTGTGGGGAGCATTGGTCCTTCCCTGAGGGGTCTGGCTTAGGGCTTTAAGGACCAGAACTCAGCAAGGATGAGCTGCAGAGGGGTAGAGGGGCTTCTTCTTTGCCCCTCTAAAGGCCTCAAAGAACTAAAGGGCCAGGTCTGGACATCAAAGGCCCAGGAAGCTCCTTGTATTGAATTAAGTGTAAATGGGTCCAAGCATGTGGCTTGCATTTCCCACAATTATGCTGTTGCTTCTCTGGGCTGGAGTAGGAAGGGTAGCATGGAGGAAGCTAGCTTGGAGGTAGAGAAGCCCTCAGGATACTCTCCCCATACCCCACAGTGAGCAGAAGGGGAGCTACACTTAGGGACTCCCAACTTTATGGCCATCACTCAGCCTGGGTGCTGCCCCTGTTGTTGGCCCCCTGCGGCCCACAGGAGAGGCCAGCATAAAGATTTGCCGGCCTCATACCCTCATGGTCTTCACTCAAATGTAAGGGTCCTCCCTACCCTATGCCTGGGACACAGCAGTCAGAGGCTTGTGGGCAGACAGGCAGACATGGCTTCTATGGACACTGGAGCTCTGGGAACCTTCAAGGTCCCACCCAGGACATGGAGGAGAAAAACTACATTGTAGAAGCCTCAGGGCCCCCAAAGAGACCAAAACCAGCCCTGAGTCATCTCTGCTCAATGGGTTTAGAAAGCTCCTAAATGGAGGGAGACAAAGATATTATTGCATTTCCCAGGTGCCTTAGAATGTTCCAGAAGAGAGGTCGATGATGGCCTGGAGAGAGTAGGGGGCTGGGAGTGGAGTGGGCAGGGGGCTGAAGCTGGTGAGGGCCACAGGAGTCAACGACCCGGGAATCCTTATCGTTCAGGCCTCCCTCCGCATACAGTGTACATACAGTGTCTCCACTGCAAAGTTAGCTGAGCAAACGCGGGGCCAAGGGTCAGGGGCCAACCCCTGGCCCCTCCGCCCACCTCCACCTATCTTTGTGGTTTTTCTGGCCAAGAACCAGCTCTGGACCCGCCATTTGGTTCCAGTTGAGGCTGGGCCCTTCTCCCCAGAGACACTGACAGTGTCCTGCTCCCTGAAGTACTTGGAGTCCCTGAGCTTTCTTGTCCCCTTTGGAAAAGTCCCCTAGGCCTGAACAACATGTTTTTCTATTTTTTGGCCTCCTTGACATTGCCCTGGAGCTAATGGGAATGAACAGAGCAGGTATAATCTCATCACTTTGATCAGAGCATGAGGGAGCCTTTGCTTCAGGGAGATGACTGGAACAAAACATCAGCAGAGCCCTGGGCCCTTGCTTGGTCATTGCAGAGGGATGAAAAAGGGTGGGAGCATGAAGAGCAGAAGGGCAAGTCTAGCCAAGCAGGACAAAGCCACACACACAGGCAACAGGGTGAGGAAGAGGCAGTGTATGGGATGAGGGAGGCGCCTGAACCCCTCAGCCCCTCTGAGCAGCTGCTCGGCTTCTCGGCTCAGTCCCTTGGTGTGAATATCCACTGTAATCAACCGTGGCAGGCTTAGCCTGGGGGCCAGGGCAGACCTGTCAGCCAGCTCGAGGGCAGGGACAGCTGCTGTTCCAGAGGGTTCCCAGGGGCAAGACCCACCAAGTTGCAGCCCTCAGCCCAGAGGAGGGCCCCAACACCCCCTACCCTTGCTCCCAACCCTCCTCTTAGAGAGTCATGCTCAAACCAGAGAGACTGGAGCCAGCAAAGTTGGGCCAGCAAGGAATATAGAGCAGGTGAAAACAATGGGACTTCAGAGAACCCCAACCCTAACTCCAGAACCCCACTTTGTATATGCGGATGTGAGGGAGGCCTGACAAGGGGGAATCATCTCAAGTCACCTGCAAGGTTTGGTGGGCTGTGGGGCTAGAATCTAGCTCCCACCATAAGCCAGGGGTTGAAGGTCTTTGATTAGAGGCTGGAAGGAGGAAAGACAGGGTGACTGACGGGGGCAGCTGCCTGCCTACATGGATGGGCTCCCTTCTCGTGCTGGAGACCTGGTTGGCCCATCAGTCACGGCCCACCCAGGACCATACCATCATCCTCCACTTTCCCTAATCCTCCTGCCGGCTTCTTCCCAAGAGCCCAGGCTGTTGCACACATTTTCCAAATTCTCAGGCCACTGCTGTTTCCTCCTCAAATTCCTCATCCTCCCCACTACCCCCCAAACCCATCCAAGCCATGGGAAAAGGCTCCATCACCAGGCAGGGCCACACCCAGTGGGGCGGGCAAAGAGCAGCTGGCTGTGCCCGGCCAGCTGTGAAGTGTGGGGTGCTGGGAGAAGAGCCCCAATTATGGGGGCATCGTGGGAAAGCTGCAAGGGAAAGCTACCCAGAGGCCCCTCCTGCCAGTAGCCCTGTTCCACTCCCTGCCTGGATTTCAGTTCTCTGAGTAGCGCTGGAGAGAAGCAGATGGGAGTCCCAGCTGGGGACACTTGTGCCCTGTTGGCTACTGGCTCTGCCAAGAATGTCCATCTGCCTATGCTGGAGTTACCTGGCTCCAAGCGTGGGTACCAGCTCATTTGGCCTGGACTATTGCTCATTAGGTCACTAGGACAGGGCTAGACTGACCCCAAAAAGCCTTCAGGAACCTAGACAACCCGGCATGTCCCACAGACCACCACTACTTCCTAGAAGGGCATAGCGTGGACTTGTTGCCAGGTTCTTCTGCTGAGGCAGAAGAGGGCTTGTGGGCAGGGTCAGTGGTCAGCCCTAACATGTGGGAAGTACTGGAGAGATGGGCACGGGAGGCTCTGAAGGTGGTATGATTCCCAGCCCCTACACCCGCCTCTACATGTCCTGTCCAGGAGGCATAGGAGAGGATAAGCCCAGGCTTAGTGAGAAGACAACAACAGGATCTGATGCGGCCACATGGTGACCAGTCCTGCATAGACAGGACAGGTTTGCTGATGGTATCAGGTGAGGGAGCGGCAATGCAAGACCCTGGACCCCGGCCTCCCTCAGACTCCAGGGCGACTGGCGTCGGCCATCCTGGTCCCAATCAGCCTGTAATTGTGTAACCAGTGCCTTATCGCTGGATGTGGAAATACTCAAGGCCCGCAGGCTGCAGGGCCAGGGCCACCCTTCTGCATGCCGTGCAATTATCGGCAAGTCTTCAGGCGCTTGGCCCTTTGTTCCTCCCGCCACCTGGTGCCTGCCAGCCTTGAGCCCTGGCCTCCCTGCTGAGGCCTGCAGGCTGCCCTTCGAGCCCAGCTCCCCTGTGGCCAGATCAGTCCCCAATCCGCCCTCCCTTCCGGGGCCCGGACCCATCATCCTGTTATTCCTCTTTGGTGCTATCTCTCTCATCTTCTTTTCAAAATACCAGTAGAAGTCACAATTCTTTCCTGCTGGAATGAGATCTCCTGGAATGAGACCCCAAGCAAGGTGGCCAAGGTTCACTTTAGCCTGGCCACTGGGTCCAGCAAAACATGTTTGTCACCATCCTTTCTCCATGGCCCCTCTCCCAACCTTTTCGAATTTTCCATCTCTAGACAAGTCCCTGCTTCTGTTTATTGTCTACCTGCCCCGCCCAGGTCTAGTGACTTGCAGGGGGTTTCCTGAAGAAGGCACTGGTGCCCCGGGAAGTGCTGTTGGCAGAGCCCCTCAGAGTCCCTCAGGGGCCCATGTGCTCAGGGACATGTGGCTTTTGCGTAGCGTGTGTCTCCTTGTCTTACTGTGGGTGGTCACAGCTGGCCTGGGCTGAGGCTGGGTGGCCTCCTTTACCCACGGGACCAAGAACTGGAAGGCTGGAGGGCAGGGCCAGGGTACTACAGGGTTAGGGGCAAGAGGAAAGGGGACATGTCTTCTGGAATGAAGTGAGGGATAACGAAGCTGCCTGCAGGCCCTGACCTGCACAGAGCTGGACAAAGGGACACTGTCCTACATACCAGGGAGGTGAGCAAGACCCACTATCCTGACTCTATGACAGCATATGCTTTCTTTGTGAACTCCTGGAGTTAGTAGTGCCACCGACCTTCAGTTTTACTGTGGTAAAATCCATGCATCACAGGCTTAGCCACTGTGACATGTTTAAGTACTTTGGTGGCATTAGCACATCAGCTTCCTCCACAGTGCTTCTGTCTTCCCCAGCCGATGCTCATTGGCAGTATAAGACACTTACTCTCTTCCTCTTGGTTACATAGCAGGCAGAGACAGCTCGGTGTGCTGGCAAAGTAGGCAACCAAGGAGCAGAAATGTCTGATCTCTTTAAGGTCTCACAAAAAAGCCTTGGCAGCAGGGTGCTGGCTGAACCCAGGCCCATGAGGGACAGGGAAGAGGCCTGGGTCCAACAGAAGTGGACCCCCAGAGTGGGGCAGTAGTGCAGACCTGCCAGCCTGACTGGCCCCTGCCCTGTGGCCACCTGTGGCCAAGGGTCCCGCACAGCCTGACAGCAGCAAGGAGTTGCACCTTCCAGAGTCTGGTTGTCATTAGCTGCTCCAGCGGGAGGTGGGACAGGCAGGAGGCTTGGCCTTGCAGCCAGTGAGGATCGAGGCTCACGTGGGACCACCTGGACCTCATTATTCTTAAGTGGTCCAGTCTGAGAGTTTGGGGAGAGAAGAGAAATAATGGCAGCCTCCAGGCCTGGGGAGCCCCACTCCCTCTCCAAGCTGGCACCGGGGAGGCTTTGGTCACTACAGGGGAACTGCACCCAGAGGGGTGTCACAGCAGGCCCAGCCCCCACAGAACAAGCTGAGGGACTGTGTGTGCTGAGCAAGCCAAATGGAGTTTGGGGCTTGGGACGGGTAGGAGGTCTGACCCTGGTCCTTCCCTGTCACCTGGAGTCTCTCGGTTCTTCCTGAAGGTAATCTGGAATGTTTATAGTCAAGGCCACCATCAGTGCCAGTTTGTGACAGGTGGGAGGAGGCAGAGCCCACCTGGAAAGCACTCTGACTCCATTCTCTCCACCTGCCTGGTCAGCCCCCAGGAGGCCTTCAGCCTGGGATGGAGCTGGGACAGTGCTGAGGGGTCTCTGGCCCTGCATACAGGCAGTCCATGGAATCTGAGTTCTTGGCTCTTCTAGTCACCACTGGCTCTGGACCACCAGGACCCTTCAAGGCATCCTAGCAACTTCAGTGTCCAGAAGAGCAATAGTCTTATGTGTGAAGTTTGCACTCTGCTCTCACACCTGTCCCAGTGCATAGCTCCCACCTCCCACTGAGCAGAGGTTTGGGGCAACTCTTAGGTCCCAGGGTTGGGAGCAGATGGCCAAGCAGAACCCTGAGATCCTGACCCAAGGCTGAGGTTCTCTTCAGACCAGCTTCAATGCCTGAGCTGAGGGTCCCTGCACTCCTCAGTATACCCAGGAACCCAGAGGAGGCTCCCTGTCCCTTCCTGTGCCACCACAGGAAGAGCAAGATGGCTGAGAGGGGAGAAGCAGCAGGGGTGGGGCGGGCGGGGCCCGGCATCTGAGAGAGGCTGACCAGGGCTAAGGGACACATCCAGACCTCTGGCGTCATCAGCACCGTGTTTTGACCCACTGAGGGAATATGCATTAAATGAAGCACAAATTAGCACGGCCAAGGGAGCAGTCGATTGTGCCTTTCTTCTTAATCCCTTTGGCTTAGGGTTTCCCCAGCCTGGACAGCCTGTCTGAGGGGAAAGCTGCCCAAGGGCACACGGGCATCCGTCCGGGGACATTTAGGCAGTGACCAATCCCTGGCCGCCCTGCTCTGTGCTTTGCATCGTAGCCTTTTCCCAGCCGGCCAGTGGGGGAGCAGCCACTGCGGGTCCCTGGGTCTTGGTGAGACGGTCAAGGATGGGCCCGTGATGGAGACCGGCGTGCAGCCATGTCCATGGCTGAAGAAGCATACAGGCCAGGTGGGAGGACGTCTTTCAAAAGCAGCCTTTCCCCTGAGCCCTCACCACCAACCCGGAGACCACCGTGGGCTGGAGCCCAGCACGGCCACCATTGCATCTTAGCCATGGAGTTCAGGACAGGTCAGTTCCAAGGCATACAGGCTGGAGCTCTGGGGCTTAAAGACAGCGAGCCCCTGAAGAGCCACCAGATCAAGCCCAGCACTGGAGGACCAGGTGAGGGCCCACTCGGCACTCCGAGGACTCCATAAGGGGCAGCTATGGCTGAGCACCCAGTGGGGGTGAGGCCTGCCCTAAAACAACCATACAGGAGGTGGTTCTAGGTCCAGCTCTATGGGCAAGTATTAGCAACCCCACCTGGAAATGGCTGCTTTCCTGCCAGACCCCCGCCAGATGTGGCAATGGAGGCCCTTCTGTAGTCTAGGAAGGGGCACCCTACCCATCAGGAAGGGTCCCTAGAGCCTCCTAAATCCAGCCTGCTTCCTCCCTCCTGGCTTGCAGGGAACAGGGAGCAAGCAACCCTGCCTCCGGCTAATCTGAGAGTGCCCCTCTGAGCCGATGAACTCACCTGGCTGGGGGGACAAGAAAGCCACTGCCATGGCTCTGCTCAGAAGGCTAATTGGCATTTGGGATAAGCAGACCTCATCAGGAAAGAGCCCCATGCCCCTCATCCTAGGCCCCAGCCCCCAAATAATTAGTCCAGGGAATTGAAGTCTCAGTGGATACATAGCCAGGAATCCGATCCTTGTTCCAGCCTAGATTAACTTCAAAACTTTGATTTTTCTGGGGTTTTTTCCAGACGCTATCCACCCCCACCAAGTGGAGATGGATGCTGTGGCCAGTACCCCACTCCTCAGGTGGATGGACATAGAGACAAAAATGTGAGTCCAGCCAGTGGGGTGGAAAATGGGTCGGATGCGTCTGACTTCCTCACCCTGCAGGTCCGGGAGCCACGGAGTTCTGTGGACAGTCCCAGAACATGGCAATGGTGAGAGATCCACCTGGGTTCCCCAACCTTCTCCACATTTCTTAGTCAGCACTATGGCATAAGGCCCCTTCGCAACCAGGGCTTGCACCCTATCTCCTGGCCCTGGACTCCTGACCCCCCAGAACCCTGCTATGGCTGGCATTAGAGGGCGCTGCTTGGTCCACTTCCCACAACCCCTCCTCCCTCCCCAAGTTGTCCAGAAATACTGCCAGCTTCCAAGGTGGAGCTTCTAGGGGGGTAAAATGGCCCCAGGACCCCTAGTTCAGGAGCTCCCATCCACACTGCCCCATACACAAGCATACCACCACCCTCCTATCACCCCCAAGTCACAGAACCATGTCTTTTTCTTCAGAAACTGTTTGTGTCTGGTGCTACAGGGAACCCCTTCCTGCCCTCTGCCTTCACCATCAGGTAGCAGGGGGTCCTCTCCATCCCTGGCATAGGAATACACAACCTTACCGAATGGTACCCTCCTGCTTGGCTCTGGTTGGGAAAGACACTCTTGTTTGGCTGTAAGGTGGCTGAGTCTCCCTCTCTAGCCTCTAAACTTTGGGGCTCTCTTTTCTCTGTCCTGCTGATCCACTGTCTTTTCTTCTCCCATAAAGATCACCTCCCTAAAAGCTGTCCCTTCCCTCCATCTGGATGATTTCCTGGCCCAGCACTTGAGGTTCTCCGGCTATGGTGACCCCAGAGCTGACTCTTTTCCTCTGAGCCTCCCTCTTCTTCTCAGAATGTGGCCCCTGTCTTTGCTTTCTCCCCATCTCCTTCTTTTTCTCTCAATGTCCACTTTGTCCCCACCAAACCTCTCCACCTGCCCCGCATGCTCCCACCTGCTAGGCCAGCCTTGGCCCTGTCTATCCAGTAGCCTCCTTTTTTCTGTTGTCAGATCTTTCCCATTCTATTTATATAACACTCAGAGGGTCAGAAGGAGAGATCAAACCCAGAGGACTCCAGGGCAAGGTGATGGTGGCTTGGGGACTTCCTCCAGGAGGTAGGCATAGAGGATCAGGAGATCAGGGTATCTTGACATGGAGAAGCCTGAAGCAGAAGACATGTTCAGGAATAACCAGACTCTCCTGGAGCCTGAAGGAAGTCTTGCTCTGCAGCTAGGTAGGGCCAGCATGTGGCCTGGGTATGAGTATGAGTGGCTTCCCTGGTGCCCAATTCTAAGCAGCCCTGCATCTCTCCACAGTGTGACTGTCGGGTCCTTACAGTGCCCTGACGACCTCCAGGAGGACTGGACTGTGGACCTATAGACAACCCATGGAAATTCTTTGGTGTCATGGTGTAGGTGGATTTGAAATCCAAAACCAATCCAACAACCACACCAGGACTGCCAACATCTTATCTGAACAAGAGACTCCTATCCCAAAGGATCCTGGTGGATAGTCCTCCAGATCCCACCCCCTGGGCCATAGCCACCATGGGGCTGCAGGCAGCCAGGGCAACCTGCTGGTCCGGGAGCCTGCCCTGACTAGAGGAGAAAGCCACGGAAACTGCTTCAGGAACAGACGGTGTTCTGGCCATCTTGCTCCCATCAGAGTGGGGGGGGCGGGGGTGGTCTATGTGTGGAGGACAGGAGGGAGAGGCAAGAGATCTGCCAGGGAGGGTGAGGGTGAAGGGAACAGACATAGCTGTGCTGAGCACTCCGCTGATTGGGCTTTAGTGGCGGTGTGTGGGTTTGCAGAAAGTGTTGACCTGCTAAGCCCAGGACCAAGCCAGGCTCAGAGGGACAGGAAGGAGCATGGCACCCTGTGCGCAGCTCGGCCTTGGACACTGCCAGCCCATCTCCCATTTCCAGGGCACCTGGGGACGGGCCAGGCCTGGAGACTTGTCCAAGCTGCTGGCCCTCACCCAGGGAGGAGGTTAAACATCCTCAGATGCCCTGCCTGGTTACTTGGTTACCTTCGCACCTCTGCCTCCCAGCCCCTGGATGGCGCATCTCTCCCTTGGGAGCAGGAGGGGAAGCTCACCCTGCCTAACCCCTTCCTAGGCCCAGAGAGCACCCCAGTTCTAGATGGAGGAAGGCTTGATTTTGGAGGCAACTAGCTCCTGTTGGCCTCATTCCTCCCAGGAGGACAAAGGTTACCCGAGGCAGTTCCTTTCCCCAATAACCCTGGCAGGTAAGGAGGCCCTGAGGAGGCAAAGAGCTACCAGAATCAAGAAGGGATACGTAGCAGGTGAGTCATACCTCATGCCCTTGGCTCTCCTCCCTGGCTTGGCCCCTCCTCCACTGGGAGTCACAGGAAAAGGTATGCTAGGCAATGATATGGACCCACAAAGTGAAGAACAGTTGGGCTGGGCATGGAGATTTGCTAGAGACCCTAAGAGAGAAAAGGGGATTTGGGGAGGGAAGTAGAGCCAGAAGAAGCTGGACTGCTGCATGGTTCTGCTAGTTTGGGGCAGGGCAGAGTTGAGTCTGGGCCTTCCTCCTGCGGGCTGCCTGCACCTCATGCCTGTCGGAAGCCTGGGGAAGTCCTGTGCTGGGGGCTTGGGTCTAAAGCAAATAATCTCCAAGGAGAGTATGACATGGGACAGAGCAAGGGGGCCTCCCTGAAGGGCTGGACACCAAAGAAGACAGGAGCTTAGCAAGGGCTTGGCAGCCTGAAGTGACATTGATGGCAATACAGGGGCTGGAGGCGCTACAAAGAGGAGCACATTGGGGCTTCTGGGCTGGAAGGTATAGAGGCGCTGGGTGGGAGGGGGCATTGGCCTTGGGAACCAGAGCCAAGGCAGTGCCACTGAAGCTGAACTCCTCACCTGCAGCAGTGTGGAGTGAGGGGCAGAGCACCTTTGGAAGTTGGCAGGGCCCTTATGGGCTGGACCTAGATTTCCTGGGACAGGGACTGGTGCCCTTGTGGGCATCCTGCTCAGGGACAGGAGGAACAATGGAAGCTGTTTTGCCCTAGGACTCTCATAACCTAACCAGGCTGAGCTAAGCCCTGCCCCCACATTCTGGCCTCTACCCGCTCCCAGCCCGGGCTTCTGGATCCTATCAGATGCCACCACAATCTGGCTGTGACATAATGAGGCAGGCCAGGGTCAGCAGAGTGACCTCTCATGGCCTCAATGTTTGGAAATCCCCAAGTCACAACGACCCAACAGACAAGCTCGAAAGGAGATTTTCCAAGTGGCCCCTTCATTACCCAAAGATACAAACAGCAGACCCCCTCCATTATTGCTTCCCTTGGACGGACACAGGACCCAGACGTCAGGACCACCTCGAGCTCAGAGGCATCCCCAGGCTAAGGGGCTCACCTCTCCTGCGGGGGCTAGGCCAGCTGGCCACACCCAGCCCCAATAAGTATGAGCCAGGCTGTCCTGCTGGAATCACCTAAAAACAAAGAACCAAATAGGGAGCCTGTGAATCAGACCTGTGCAGCCCAGAACCAGCCCCAGACCGCAGTGCCCACCAAAACAGCTGCGAGGCTTTGGGGGTCCAGAGGCTGGGCTGGAGGGGAGAAAATGGGGTGGCAGCTGAAGGAGACTCTTGTGGCTGGAATCAGTAACTCACACTGGGGGAGGCTGGGAGACCCTCGCAGCCATGTGGGGAGGGCGTCCTGGAGGGCTTTTGTGGTAAGCTGCCTTCCTGTATCCCTCCTCTCCAGGTGTTATTTGGAAAAAATACTTTTCAAACTACATGCTGAAAACTTCAGCATGAAAATTTAATGTCAGAAACTCTGTAATCTCTTTCCCAGAGATAAGACACAGCCCCTGGAGGAGGGGAGAACCGGATCCTTCTAACGCAGAAAGCAGATGCTGGGAGGCAAGCCTGGGTGCGGGGGAGGGGCTGTGCCTGCAGCCCTGGAGGGTCAGTGGAGGACCATCCTGCCAGACCGGGAATGCTTGTCTGCCCTTCAGTGCGACTGGGCCGTCCTTTGGGCTGGACATGGCTCCTGCTGCCACTGGGGCAGAGACTCAGGTTTCCCAGTGACGCCATGCTCTCCTAACCTGCTCCCTCAGACCCCAACTTAGGTTCAAGGGGGGCTCATATTTCAAACAGCTAAGCCAGGGAGGCCAGCCTGGCCATCACCGCAGGCGACCCTTCCGTTCACCGCTGACTGCCTCCTGGTTAGCAGCGCCACCCGTGGTTGAAACTTGGGGACATTATGCCTGCACCATCCCCTCCCCCAGTTTGGCCCTGGCTGCACAGGCATCATCCTCTGAGGCCTGGGTGTGGGTGCCGGGAACTATGAACTGCCTGCCCTTTCCTTGGCACCAACTGCCAGAAAGGGTGAAAGAGGACTTCACTCAACTCCATCCTTCATTTCACCACCCATGAAGGAGACAAAACTTCTCTAGGTTGTCCCCAGCAGCCCCTCACTAAAGCCATGGTCCTTGAGGCCTCTCTGTCCGGCAAGGATGGGGTGCCCTGAAGGCCTAGGTGTGCATACCAAAACTATAATTCTGGGCCTGAATTCCCACATTCCAAGGGCCAGGGTGGTGCTAAAGGGCCTCAGAGAGATAACTGGCCTGGTTTGGGAGCAGAAGGCCCCTGATCAAAGATAGCCAGAAGCACAGGGACAGGTGCTCCTCTACTGCCCCCATCAGGCATCTGGTGGCACCAGGCTGACTCCTTGGAGACCCACCCACTGATCCTGCCCAGCACTCCAGAATGGTCAAGAACCCCATGTGCACAGAGATGGGCTCCCCTGTTTAGTGGAAGGGCATTGAGGGCCAGTTGTCCCACGCACTCATGGCCCTGGAACCCCAGAACTCAAGTCAGGAAGAGCTCACACAGTTTTCCACAGGCTCCAAGGTTCTAGAGCACCCTGATCTTGGTCTGGGGACCTAGTCACACTCACCCGAACCCCAAGCCACCCCCCCTGTGCTCCCTCACAGCATACTGGCTTGAGCAGAAGGGCAGGGCTGGTCACAAACTTGGCCATGTCTCTCCTTGCTGTCCCACCCCCTCAAGGGGATGATCAGGAGGCAAGGGACACTTTGTTGCCTTTTGTTTACCTGCCCCTCCAGGAGTTGCTGTGGCGATGACACAGGTCACACCTCAGAGGTGGCTAAGTGCACTGGGGGCACTATGCCAACTGCTAAGCTGCCAGCATCCTCTTAGGACTCTCTTGACAGCCCTGGCCCACCAAGAACGTTTTGTGAGCCCTATGGGCAAACATGTGGCCTGGTGTGCCAGGCCAAGGCCAGTGAACTGGTACCTGCTGCTGGTCCTAGTGACCCCACTTAGCTGCCTTGTCCCTCCTTGGGGCCTTGCTCCCTAAGCTCTCAGGCCCAGGCCTCTGAGTGTGGGATACTCCTTGAATTTCCATTTTGCTCCTACAACTTCATGGGGGCTTTTCCTGCCTGTGCCCCCACCCACACTGATTTACACCCTGTGGTCCTCCCAGGCCTTGATCCCTCCACTGCCCATGTAACTTGGTCCATCAGTGCCTGCATGTGGACCCCAGAGTGAGTAGAAGAGTCTATGAGGTAAATGCAAGTGTCAGTGAAGGGGGCGGGCCCGGCAGCCACCCAGTGCCCTCCCCTGTGTCACAAGTGAGACACCTCAGACCTGGGAAGCTGGGGGCGGCAGACGTGGTCTGAATGACAGACGTGGTTCCCTCTGGACCCCTTTCCAGGGGCCTCCTGGGAAATCTGAAGCTTTCCTGGCTTTGGGGTCTAGGGGCTCAGACAACAGCCCCGGGAAAAACCTAAGGTTGAGATAACCAGAAGCCGCCATCCTGCAGGGTCATCTTGATAAATGTGGGCAACTGCAGCCCATCTCTAAAGCCACTTCCCTGTCAGCAGTGGAGTCCGGGGCTCGGGCTTCCCGGCACCGGCTTCCCAGCACCGGCAGGCCACTCGATATTTTCAGATAAAGGACATTCCTGGTGTCCCTCGTCACTCCTTGGACAGCTGTCGGCTCCCCTTACCCCAGCACAAGTGGGCATGTCCTCCCAAAGCCCCAAAGGAGGCTCAGAACACATAGTTTTCCCATTATGTACCAGCCGAGGGGCCAAGGCGGATTTAGCTGGGGTGCGGCCCGGGGCCAGGCGGGAGGGTATGTTCTGGGAGGCGAGGACAGCCGAGATGGGGACAGCTGGTCCTGACCCCAGTGGCCTCCTTCAGAGCCAGAGCCTGGGGTGTATTTTTAGGAGGCACCTTGCAGAGCTGTGGCTGCTTCATCCTGGGGGCACAGGGCCAAGCTCAGTGTGGTCACGTACCAGGTCGTCCTAGGACCTGGGGCAGGCTTCAGTGGGTCACTTGGTTCTGGTCCTGCAACTCTAGGGCAAATTGCCCAGCTCCTAGGGAGTGAAGCAGGTTTTCCCTCAGCACATCCAGCCACATCTGCAGCCTAGTACCAGCCCAGGCCTTCCCCAGAGTCACAATGTCCCCTTCCCCAGGGTTTAGCCCTGGGCTGAGCACCTGGTGGCTGTCCTGTTCCTCATTGCACACAAACCACTCACTTGGGGCTATGCGTCAAGCTGTCAGTGGAGGAAAAGCCATGATCCTAGAGTCATGATCCCTGAGTTACCAGGGACATCTGGAGGTTGAGGATGGGCATACTCAGTAGGAAGGGGTCAAGTGGCAGCAAGGTTCCTTCAGTGAAGAGAAATCAACAGCAATGCAAAGGCCCCATGATCAGATGACTAGAGGAGCCAATGTCAGCTCTGGGAGCAGAGTTGTGCCTGTACTGCGCCCCCTCACAAGAGACCAGCTGCAGCAGCCCATGTGGCAGGGAGCATAGTGCTGTCAAATGCTTTAGCACCTGGGACACTTCTGGAGTGGGGAGGGGTACCTCCCCAGGCCCTGAGTCAGTATGGGCTTGCCACAGAGCTTCCCCAAAGACATGGCTATCCCAGGATCTGAAAATCATCCAGACTGGCATATCTTTTCACCACCTTGGTATTTGGGCAGGTTGGCCATGCCACCTCATAGCTGTGGTCTGGGCTGGCACCAAGGGAAGCTCCTGTCTCTAACCAGCAACAGTAATGCCACCTCTTAGGACAGCCCATTCCTCTAGGACTGGGCTTTGAGTAGCCATGCCTGACCATGCTCTGTCACAGTGTGGCCATGGGAGGGATAAACAGTGAGGGCAGAGGGACCTGCCTAGGCAGGGAAGCACCAGGCCTCACCTAATGCCATGGCCCACAGGGGAGAAGAAGAGGTGCTTGGCATCAGGGGTCAGGGGTCCTGGGAGTAAATCCACCTGTTAACACCCATAGGGAGGTCCACGGGCTCCTCCCATCAGCCTTACAAGCCCCACAGTCAGCATTACCACCACATTTTAGACAAAAAGGGCTATAGCCAAGGGCCTCATGGTTGAAGGTCCAGCATCTCAGGGTGGAAACCAAGACTTGTGCCCTCTTGGCCAAGCTGTACCCACAGCCATGCCTCCCCCCTGGAAGCTTCCACCAAACCTGCTCCTGGGGCTCCACAGCTCAAATATGTGCCCAAGGCAGTCAGAGTTCCGCTGTCTAGGTTGGGGTTGGCTGGTCTCTGCTGGCCAGTAAAGCCTGTGAGGAAGTGCCATCTCCTGGCCCACAGGCAGCCTCCGTGTCTCCCCAGATTCTTAGGCAGGTACCTCAAACCCAAGGTCCTGCTGTCCATCCTCTCTCTTTTTTGGGGGGGGGCGGGTACCAGGAATCAAACTCAAGACCTTGCGCTGGCCAGGCAGGCGCTTATGCCGCTGAGCTATAACCCCAGCCCTGGCCATCCTCTCAAACACTGCAGGATGACCAATCAAAGCCAGGATGGTGGGACCCTTGGGCTGCCCGCTGCCATGCTCAGGCCCCAGGGATATTTTGCGGCCCTGTGTGTGTGACCAGTAGAGTCGGGCGTTTTCGCCCCAGTGGGGTACATGGACAGCAGACCCCTTTCTGTGCCCTGGCCTGGGCTGCTCTGGCCGGGCTAATGAGCATGTGTTTCTAGGGCCCTTTGATCTGGGCTTTAATGGCCATCCGTGCCAAGCAGCCTCCTCCTGGTGCCCACAGCCTAAGCAGGGGTTTATTATCCAGAGTCACTGACCAGCAGTCCTGAGGTAAGCTCTTGCTCTCTCTCAAGGGTCATGAGGACATTCCTGGTGGCTCCATGTGGGACAGCCTGGGCACTACTAGGCTTGATGTTGGGTCCTGTGAACAACTCCTGCATGAGCGCGCACACGCACACACACACACACACACACACACACACTTACTTCTGTCACTTGGCACCTGCTAGAGATGTCCAGAGAATCACAAATCATGGCCTCAGCTCTGAGGGCTCCAGACGCCATGGCACAGAGTGGCAGTCCCTTTACAGCCAGCCCACCACTCTGCCTGGGTACTTCCTTGGATCTTTGGAGCTGGGGTACGCTCCTCCCAAGCATCCTGGTCAGCCCAGTCTCTTATCATCTGAACTCGAGGTTGGTCAGTGAGCCAGGACTCTGCTGCTCCTCTAACTATAGAGGACATCTAGGCTCCCTCTGGCCATGGCTGTCATTCATGAAGCAGTTAAGACACCACAGGCGTGGGGTTTGTGAGTAGAAGAGACTCCTGCGGAACGACTTGGGTCAGTCGTCCCTACTGTGGGTGCAGTGGAGCCATGGAGCAAGGCAGGAGCTGCAGTGGCCCAGTTCTTTGGGGTGACCTTTCCGCCCAGGTATCTCTCAGTCATTCATGTGCACATACGCACACAAGCACACAAGTGGGGGAGTGAGACTTCTGTGAGTTGGCCTCATCCTTCCCCCTCTCTGGCAGCAAGCAAGGAGTTTTATGAGTGCTACAAATCAGATATCACACAGTTTGACGCTGACACGGTTTTTATAAGAATTATTTAAGGCCCTGGCCGCCAGCAGAGTCCCAGGGAGAACCAGGGCAAGGCACATCCAGCTGTTTGGGCCGTCGGAATTCCAAACACTTCGTAAAGTGAAGGTGGAAGGGGGAGCATCTTGTTCTGTTTAGTAGGACGCGTCACCCCTGCCCTGGGCGCAAAGGCTGCCGGGAACCCCAGCCCAGTGGGGAGGGGGAGATTGCAGCTGTAAGGACCTGTATGGGTGGCCCAGGCTCTGGGCTTTTGTGGCAAAGGTGAGGGGGAGTGAGTTTGGGGGGTTGTTCCCCTTAATGTTCATCCTCATTCCAAAGCACACTTGGAGGGAGGCTCTGCATCTGGGGACATGGAGGCTAAGTCCTTCTGTGGTTTTTGTGCTCCATCCCAAATCTTCTTAAGCTTCCCCCACCTGGCTGGTTCCATCCTTGGCAAACTCCTGCAAGCCTGAAACATGCCTGGTGCCCCATGATGCCACTGGTGTTTGTGGGATTGGCCAGACACTGACTGCAATGTCTGACTGGTCAGTTGGACTGGCAAGAGCAGGCCTATTGGAACCAGGCTGTCAGTTTAGGGGCCAGAAGAGGAATGGGTCAGCAGATCACACATGCCCCAAGAGCTGCTCTTGCATGCATGCAGGTGAGGTGGGGCGTGCAGTAGGAGGAGCACAGCAGCCAATCAATCACTCATCGCAGTGCACGGCTCTGGGGTCCCTTAGCACCTCTGTTACTCTTCATGGGAATCATTTCCTGGTAATGTCAGACTCAGACTCCCCTTCCCTTTAAGCCAGTCTTAGCATCCACAAAGGCTGAGTACTGACCCTCTGCTAATAAGGGACCTGGGAACGCAGTACCTAGCACTTTCCCCATGCACCAGGGTGAGGAAGAGATGCAACCATGGAGCCGAGGCTGGCAGGGGCACCTGGAGAGAAGGGCTGTGTTGCCCCCCTACTTGAAGAGGGAGGCTACCTATTGCCTGGACTCTGGTCAGAGAAAGAAGGACCCACCAAAGCCTTGCCTTGGCAGGTTGAGTGGATATGTCCAGGCTGAATGAATATCCCCAACTCATCTGGCCCTACACGGTGTAAAAGTCTTGGAGGAAAGAGCCCTGGAGGAGCCAGCTCTGAGTTTCCTAGGGATGAGAAGAGGTGATGTGGATTCTGCCCTGCAGACTCAGGTTCTTGCAGAAGTGTTGGTGCAGATGGCAGGTATGTCCTCTATTCTGGGTAGGCAGACAGAGACCCTTGACTGACTCCAACAATTGTGGGTAGAAGGTCTGAGGCAACTTCTTAAATCTTCTCTGTTATGTCTCTCAGTGAGGGAGGGTGGCATGGAGGCCCTGGGGGCAGGGGCACCTCGAAAGGCCAGTGCTTCTGCATAGGTACAACTGATGAGGCACAGTCCAGCCCTGGCCCAGCGCCCTAAGATCCCATCTCTGAGAAACCAGAGGTAGGCCCACCTTTCAAACCAAGCCAGCCCTGGTGGGGACCACAGGTGTGTGTGTGTGTGTGTGTGTGTGTGTGTGTGTGTGTGTGTGTGGTAGGGCAGGCTGGCCTCCCTATAGGTCATCCCGTCAGGGCTCCAGCATCCACAGAGGCCAGGACCAATCAAAGCCAGATGTGGCAACGCCAGGAAAACCTGATTATTTTGACTAGGAAAAAAACAAAGAAATAATGAAGTGATTTGGGGGGATTGGTGATGGGGATGATCTCAGATGGGGAAGGGGGGTAACTGCAGATGCTAAGCAGGATACTGGCCTGAGTATGGGGAGCCAGCTCTTTTGTTGGCTGTCTCCAAAGCTGGTGCCCTGCCTGCCCCCACATGGCGTCCTGTGAGCCAAGGCCTTGTCAGGGGCAGCTTCTACCAGGCCGAGTTAGGGGAATCTGGAGCAAGGCTCCTGAGGACACCTTTTCCTTTTTCTCCCAGGAAGCCATGGTGAGGCTGAAATCAAGAGGAAGCCTGGAGGGTTGTAACCCAGCTGGCTCCCAGTCTGTGCCCAAGGGCAGCATGTCCTCTGGAGGGCCTGATACACTGGCAAGGGACAATACACTGAAAGGCTATAATTCTTTGTTCTTTGGTTGCACAGAGGGGTCCAGAGCCCATGTGTGTCTTGGAAGGAACAAGCCCAGGCCTGCGGTTGTGTGTGGGAAGTGGGCTATCCCTGGGAGCAGCACTGTAGTAGGAGTTGGGGCACTGTAAGCAGCATCTAGGGAAGTGGATGGAGGCACACAGTCAGCAAAGGGTGACAGAGAAGGGGCTCTGGATACAGGGCATCAGCAGGCCTGGGCTGGCCATATTCACTCATCCTCCATGAAGAAGGAAAACACATCCACACAAAAGTGCCCAGCAGCACCAGTCACCGGGTTAAAGGGCAGAAATAACCCATGAATCTGCTGATGAATGAATGGATGGATAGAACGAGTCCATACCTACAGGGGAATATTACCAGGCCATAAAAAGGGAAGGAGCCCCTGAACACACTATCATGTGGATGAAGCTTGAGGACACTGTGATCAGTGAAATAAGCCAGGCAAGGAAAAACAAATCCTATGGGACTCTACCAGATGAGGTCCCCAGAACTGTCACATTCAGAGACTGAGATAGGGTGGGGTGGGTGGCGGTGGGAGAGGGAGCCACAGATAAAGGGTACAGAGTTGTTTTGGGTGCAATAAAATGTTCTCAGATCACTCAAAGAGGCAGGTACAACTCTAGCAATACACCAAGGCTGTAGAATCGTATCCTCTAAGTGGGTAGATTGTATAGTATATAATCTACATCTCAATAAAGCTGTTGATAAACAGATATGACTGTCCCAAGGCCAGAATTCTTCTGCTTCTGTGGTTAAGTAAAAAAGGAGACCATCATATCCCCAGGTATCCTGTGCAGGCAGAAACTACCTTGGGTAGACAGCGATGCCCAGGAGAGCACTTGATCCACTTGACCAGCCCAGACATTCCCAGCCGAGGCCCAGACACAGCTGGATGACAGCCGCTTTCCCATGGCTGACCCAACTTCCTGACTTTGGTGGTTCCAAGGATTCAGGCATTCTCTCCCTTACTCAGCTGATACAGTTTAGAACTGCAGGAAAGTGTGTGGGGGGAGACATGCATGGTGACGGTCACTCCTGAGCTCCCTTTCAAGGGTCTGATTTCTTTGGCTTCCCCTCTGCACGAAGAACTGGAGAAGGACAAGAGGAAATGCGGTGTCTCTGGGCTTGGAAGGGATTGTCCAGGAAGTGTCCAGGAATCCCCATCCCAGGCAGATGATCTTGATGTGACTTGGGTTCCAGGTGGGCCAGGCTGGGTTACAGTACAGAAGAGCCTCTCCCTATGCAGCCCTGGTCTGGCTACCTCCAGCCACTGGAGGTGGGACCACAATGTGGTAGAGGCAAACCGACAAGGAAAAGCACTAGGTCCTCCAGGAGGAGACCAGAGGGCAACAGGAGGCTACTGGCTAGAGTGGTTTCCGCTCTATCTGGCAGCTTGACTCTTACCTGGAGCTGCTGGCGATCTGGGATATGTCCCTGAGGGCCACCGAGGCAGGCCTGCTGTAGCCATAACTCATGAACACAGGAATGGGGGCTGAGCCAAGCCGACACAGCCTTGAGGCCCCCAGCCCCATGGCCCGGCTCTTCCTGTGCAGCATAGAGCTGCCTGACCCCACGTTCCCTCTTGCAGAATGAACAGAGGCCCCCGCAGCAACAAATCAACCACATGTCCAAGGGGGCTTCAGCTTGCTGGTTTGCTTTGCCCCCATGACCCTCTCTCCCTGCTCTCAGCAGATGCCTGCAAGGGGTGGAGGTGCTGGGGAGCTGCTGGAGGCGGGGCCCCCAGCCCATCTGGGCCTGGTCTTGGGTCACTCTCCAATTTCTGCCACATCTGTGGATGCCCAGGCAAAGGTGGACATGGTCCTCATCAGCCTGGGGGATGTCTCAGCCAGCTCTCTCTGCAGCGACAGGTGGGCTTCTGGAGTTTGACAGGGTCCTGCCAGGTGTGCAGGGTAAGGTTGATGCCTTGGACCCCCCTCACATACACACACACACACACACACACACGATCCTCCTTGTTTCCACACCTGGGAGAGGATCTGTGTTAGGGATTTGAGTTACTGCCATAAAGTCAGGCTGCCAGGACCAAAGCCTGGACCACCATATTCCAGCTAGACTAAGGAGGGGAAACTGAGTCACAGAGAAGCAGACCTTTGGGGTGCCTTGGATGGGGGACAGAGATGGGGCTGTAAAGGTTGTGGCTTTATCTCTGAAGCCTCAGACAAGGAGCAGCTTCCCTGCAAGGGCCTCCTGCCAGAATCTGGAGCAGCCCCCAGCCAGCAAGCCCTGCCCCCAGCCCCTTTATCCACCCACACTGGAACCAGAGGGGCTGAAGAAGCAGGATCTCCCCACTGCCTTTGCCCAGGGAGCTGCCCAAGCTCGGAGACCCCTCAGGTTACCAGGGCAAGCCGTTCCCCATACAGCTCGGACAGATGCTGGGCCAGCCTGACTGGAATCAGGAATTATGTGTCTGCTAACCTGGTGACCCAGAAGTGGGTTGTGTGTGACTCCCTCCCTCAGAGGTCTGAGAACACTGTTCCTGAAGCAGCATGGTGAGCAGCGCCCCCTCCCCACTTCCTCAAGAATGTACCCAGCTCATACCCCACAACATCTTCCACTGTGGCTGCCTCATTGGGAGCGAGGCCCTGCCCTCAGCTGGCCCCTTTTTGGGGTTAGTAGGCTTGTGCAAAGTGAACTAGGGGGCCTAGCTGTGCAAATCCCCCAGTCTGGGGCCACACACACAACACCCCACCTGGTCTGTCTCACTGCAGGGGACCTGGCCCTAAGTTGCAGGATGCCCCAACCCTACAAGTAGGTTTCTGCTGGCTCTGTCGAGGGATCCACTTGGGCATGGGGCAAGTCTCAGTCTGCTGCCCAGCAGCCTCCTCCCCTGGCTGGAAAGGCAGGGAGACCCCCTAGGCACCAGGGAGATGCTGGGGGCTGGGGTGAGGCTGGAAGAGGAGGGGGGCATGAGCTTCAGGCCGTGATGAAGGGTGACCTTGGCCAGCCATGCTGCCTGGTGCCCTGGTGGGGGCTGATACAGCCCGTGGTGTGGCAGCCATGAACGATGGATTCCTCCTCCCCCGCCTGAGTGAGGGTCCTCAGGGTGCCAGGCCCCATGAATTATTTCTCTAAGGAAAATACAGTCGACTCCATTCCTCCTGCCCCACTTCCTGACCTTCCCAGTCCCCTAAATCAACACTGAAGGGTGCAGTCTGCCCGGGCCTTCACCCTCCACCCCCACCCAACCCCGTGGCTCTCAGGGAGGGGGCAGGGGCCCAGCTCCTTGTTTCCATCTTGAGGCCAACCAGCAAGGGAAGAGCCAGGCCCTGCTCAGACCACAGTGGGGCCGTGCTGCAGAATGGGGCTCCAGACCCAGGAGAGCAGGCTGGAGGTGCGTGTTGGGGAATCACAGGCCATGTGGCCACGCGCTGTATGACAGGACCTCCAGGACACTCCAACTGCTTTTGGGCTGCTCCTAAAATCTCTAGGTCAACTCTCCACTTAGCTTTAAACTCACATATCTGACCCACTCAGACACACTTAAACATACACTTACACTCAGACACACCCAGACACACTCAGACACACCCACATACCTAGACACACTCAGTCATACCAAGATATAGCCAAACTCACCAAGATATATCCAGGCCCACTCACTCCAATACACAGCCACTCAGACCCACACACTCATACTCAGACACCTACTCAGACATACACACACCCAAACACACACTCAGACTCACACAAATACATTAAGACACAACTACACGCTAAGGCACACCCAGATTTACTCATTCTAACATACACTAGACACACGCACTCAGACAGCCAAGCATACTCACACTCAAAACAGTCAGACACACCTACATAGACCCACTCACACGCACATGTGTGGACACACCCCCATAGACACACAGACCCAAACACAAATACATACAGAGAACCTAGACATATCCAAACACACTCACACTAAGACACACTCCAGCCCACTCAGATACCCAGACACACAGAGACATTCAGACCCATCCAGACGCACCCAGGCACATCCAAACACACATCTGAGACCTGTGTAGACACACACACATATTCAGACACAGACACAACCACACACTCACATTCATATTTATCCAGACACACTTACAAATACCCAGACTCTGACACACACACAAACACATCCACTCACACACATACCTAGACACACCCTCTTAGATGCACATACTCAGACACACTCAGACATATTCAGACACAGATACCCAGACCCATTCACACTGACACACCCAGACAGACATGCCCACACACCTAGATATACTCAGACACATCCAAGGCACACTTAGACACCCCCCCCCCGAGACACCCAGCCCAGACACATCCACACACATCCACACACCCAGATATATCTAAATTCATAGAAACACACCAGTACCCACTCACCCAGACACATCCGTTCATACACGAAGACCCACTCAAACACATCCAAACACATGTGTTCAGACACAGATACACTCACATTCAGACACACATACTCCACCAGACACATCCAGACCCACTCAGGCACTTAGACACTCACACCCAAGCCCACTCAATACACACACTAAAATACCAGACACACTCAGGCACACTCAATCATAGAAACACACACACACACGGACACGGACACATGAAGACACACAGACACAGATACTTCAGACACGTGCTCATACACACTGGCACATGGATACACACAGCCAAACTCTCACTTGTGCCCTGGGGGGGCTCCCCGTGGTCCCAGCTGGTACAGCCCCATCACGGGTAGCTTCATCCTTCTACCTCTGGGCAGCCTGTACGGACATCTCAGATTAGCCCCAACCCACACACCTCTGCATCCGGGTCTGCCCCTGCCTGCCGCCACTGCCCTCCTGCCCCACGCCGCTCTCGGGTATCTGCTGTCATCTCTACTCCGCCACATCTTGCTGTCCAGACCCCCAGTCATGGTGCCCAGCCCAGCTCACTGTCTCTGCCATCTGTCTGCCTCCTTTCTCTACGTGCCAACCCACAGCCCAGATGCATGTATGTCTCCAGCCCTTCCAGGCTCAGCCTCCTCCTGAAGACACACAACACCCTTCATGAAGGACAAGTGGTAAACCATTAGCATCTCTGGGACTTGCTTTGGTATGATGGCCCCAACAGATTTGGAGGGCTGTTGCTGCTCCTTGACAATTTAAGCAGACCTATTTTGGCATCAAATGCATCATCTTTTTTTTCTCTCTCAAGTTTTTTTACACAGGGTTTTGCTGTGCAGTCCAGGCTGATCTTCAACTGTGTAGTCCAGGCCAGGCTCAAACTGAGAAACCCTCCTACCTCAGCCTCCTAAGTGCTGAGATTGCAGCCTAGGAGTTTTGTATCCAGAAAGGGGCTGGGGCCCAAGTCTCTATACTAGAGTCATGGCATCCTCAGCATAGGTCCCAGAAGTCCCTTGGCTCAGGAAGCTCAGAGAGAACCCCTCCCCATGTGTGCACTTCAGAGATTAGACCAGAGACCGGGTACGGTTTGCGTAGAGTGCTCTGCACATCCAGTTAACCCTCGCAGTCCCTGCCTTGGCCATGGTGGCGTAGGACCTTTAGGGAGGGAGGACAGCCCCCTGCACACACAGCCCTGCTGTCTGCAACTGTGCCGTGTGTGGAGTGTGGCTCTCACTCTCAGATGGTCTCGGCACCTGGCCTCTGTCTCAGGGGAGAAGCTACCCAGCTATCCCCAGTCAGGATGGGGAAACAACACAGTAGCACCCTTGTTGTGCCACTGTGCCTGGCTCTACCCCGCCTTTTTTTCGGCTCTGGCGCCTCCCAGCTGCGCTGTCTGTTTGCTTTTGGGGCTCTTGTCTTTGTGTGCTGGAGAGATGGCTAAGGTGCCCTCTGGGCAGGAGCGATCTCTGGTGTTTGGTTGCTGTGGTTGTGGGTTTGTTTGTTTTGGCCAGGCTTGGTGGGGCCCCCTTTGTGCTACTGTGTTGTTTCCCCATCCTGACTGGGGATAGCTGGGTGGCTTCTCCTTTGAGACAGAGGCCAGGTGCCGAGACCATCTGAGTGTGTGGTGTCGTGTTTTGAGAGGGCACGGTTGCGGGCAGTAGGGTTGTGTGTGCAGGGGGCTGTCCTCCCTCCCTAAAGGTCCTACGCCACCATGGCCAAGGCAGGGACTGCGAGGGTTAACTGGATGTGCAGAGCACTCTACGCAAACCGTACCCGGTCTCTGGTCTAATCTCTGAAGTGCACACATGGGGAGGGGTTCTCTCTGAGCTTCCTGAGCCAAGGGACTTCTGGGACCTATGCTGAGGATGCCATGACTTTAGTATAGAGACTTGGGCCCCAGCCCCTTTCTGGATACAAAGCTCCTAGGCTGTGAGCCCAGGCTTTGGGAAGGGCTCGCAGCTCTGTGGGAAGATGTGATGAATCAACACTCACATGCAGGTCCAGCTCAGGGTCTCCAGCGCTGCCCAGAAGAAATGAGGCAACAAGCCAGCCCGCAGTGAACAAGCCCACCAAAGGGACGAGGGCCCCTAGAGGGCAGGTGCAGGCTCAGAGCTGGTACAGGAGTGGTGGTAGGGCTGGGGAAGGGTGCCCACAAGCAGCACGGCTTTAGTGCAGGCTGTAGACAACCCCAGGAGACTGCTCTGCACTCTGCCCTGCTGATATGACTGACACAAAGTGAGGGGCACCAGGGGCCATAGGGCATCCCCACATGGATTCTCACACCCACCCTCTCCTTTTCCCACCTGTGCATGCCCACAGACCTGTGAAACTCAAGACTGCAGCTTGGGAGTGATGGCTGCCTGCCCCCACTCCAGTCAGGGAACTGGCAGACCAGTCTTCTCGTCTGGCCCAACTGCCACAAATCTCTCTGCAGAGGGTACCTCTCCTCCCTCTGCACCTCTCCCTGCCTGACACCTCCTCAGGTACTTCCTGGCAACTGTGTCAAACCAGAAACTGTTACCCTGAATGGGGCATTTTCCTTGGTCCTCCAGGGATGCTGGCCTGGGGTTCTTCCCTGTGCCTCTATGTTCACACTTACCCTGTCTCCTCTCCCAACACCCTGAGCCAAAGCTCCAAGTGTGGACACTCATGTAGAAAACAGCTCCAAGCTGCATGAGGCAGCCCTCACCTCTGCCTACCTCCCCAGCGTGTGTGCTAGTGTCATCTTCAAGTCGTGAGCCCTTGGGTCCCACAGAAGCCCAGGTGCCATGCCCACTGGGACCACATGATAGTGGCCAGCTAGCTGCTCCTCAGTCCTGCAGGGCCAGGCTGCACACTTTGGGCACATGTGGCTGAGACTCAGGGACCTCCAAAACAGAAGGGTGTAAGACATGCAGTTCTTTTTGCCAGGGTAGGGATTTTATTTGGATTGTCAGAACTGCTCTACCTGCTGGGGCCTGTGTCCATGTGTCTCTGTGGCTGTCACAGGCCAAACCAATCTGAGACACCACCTCGTCGGACATCTCTGCTCTTCCTTTGATTCACATCTTCCAGGAAGTCGCTCTGTTCCTTATCAGCTGGGCTGGGTTCTGTCTCGGGAAATAGGTCTGGGAAAGTGAAGGTCTGACCGTGGGCCTGGGGAGGAAACAACTTACATCAGTGCTCTAGTCTTCAGGCCCTACTCAATTGCTCAAGGACCATGACCCTCGACCCCCACAGTGGGAGGGATGAGCTGCCATTGTCTACGGTGCAGGGCCCTGTCGGGAAAATAAACATCTCTGTGCTGTAAGGCCTCCGCTCTTATCTAGCAGCGGGAAGCCATTACCCTGAGACAATGCTTCTTTTCATGGACATTATCTTTTTACAGTGGTGTCTCACCAGCCCCCAGCTCATTAAAAGTAGCCCAGCAAAGGCCCATTCACCAGGGCGGCAGCCTAGTTGAATTGAGGGGCAGGAACTAGGCATAGAAAAACAGGACATAAGTGACGTCTGGTGCCACGCTAAAGCTTTTTCCATCCAAAATACCTAAAGGCCTTCACCCACATTAAAGGCCAGCCTTCCTCCAGGCTCGGAGCTTGGCAAATAAAACACATGTAACGCACACAGAAACCTACATATGCAGCAGTCTATAAATCAAGTCCGGCTTTGCAAATTAACTGGTTTTACGTCTTTCAGTAGAAGTTCGGAATGTTTCAGCATGGCCAAGTCCCAGCCCAGGTCCCCAAGCGCGTGGGTCAGGCTTGGGGGGGACTGTGCTGTGGGGCCTAAGCAGATACGAGGGGCTGCCCTACTTTGCTGACTACACTAAGTAACTCCAAGATAAGGGGCCAGAGGCAGGAGAGCTGGCGGGAGGCCTTCACATGGCCATCCTGCTACCAGACAGTTAAAGGGGTGCTAAAGACCACATTGAATCTGCAGCACTTAAATAAGCAAAGTCAGTGGGGGTACACTTGGGCTCTGGGAGACCCCCACTTCTTCCTAAGGAAATGTGGACTTCAGTAGGGAGCCAAGCTTGATCTGAAACAGGACTTAAGTACCAGATCCCACCCTGAGAATGCAAAGTTTATAAGTTCTGGTCACAGAGCAGGGTTCTGGGGCCAGATAAAAGGCCAGTAGCCAGCCTGCCAGAGATTATCTTACACATCTTAAGGCTTCTTTTTTCCTTTTGAAAAGTACTGAAGGGCAATAGTTTACATGCAGGGCTGCCTGCCCAGAAGGGGGATTTGTGTTTGATATCTTGAGGTGACTCTGCTGGTTTTTGAAGCAGGGGAAACTCAAAGTGACATTTAAAAACACAGACACAAAGATGGCCACGTACATCAGCTTGGGAAGCAACAGAGGCAGCTGTTAGGGAAATGCCCTGCTTCCCCAGGAGACCAGAGGTATCTGTGGGTGCCAGATGGCTCCCTGGGGGATTTTCCTTGTTTAGAGAAATCTGGACTTTAAAGAACAGAATCCTTTCACCTTCCAAAGAGGAGAAGGAGTTATCAGTGGCAAAGGGCAGGGGAGAAAAAGGTCACAATGAGAAAAAGCCAGCCCCCCACCAGTAATCCTGGAGCTCCTGGCCACTGTCGGGGCCAGGACTTGCTTGCCCCTTGCTGCCCGAGCATTTGTTCTGGAGCTGTGAGCTCATGGCCCGTGTGCGCCACTCACTCAAACGCAGCTCTGTGTACACACGGTCAATGCTCTTTTTGTTCTGTGGGTAACTGAGGGCTTGCTCCTACTCCCTCTCGGACCTGGGGCCAGAGATGTTTATCAGGTTGTCAGAGGAAAAACGTGGGACCCCCACCATGTGGGCCTCGCCTTTCCACTGCCGCCAACTCACAATAAATCCCATCATTTAATTTGTGTCTCTGGCTGACCTTGCGTGTGCCGCACAATGGGTTGTTATTAGAAGCACCCACCCCCCCACCCCATGGGGCCAAAAGGAGGGCCTTGGCGGCAGATGCAGACAGAGGGGCCTCTGAGGGTCCTGAGGTCCTTTGAGGGGGTAGAAACCCATTACCCAGTTTCTAGACTGTGTAAAGACTGGGGGGGTGCCGTTACAAATTTTAATTCTGGGACAGGAGGAGCCATGCCGACGGGGACATGCTGGCCACAGCTGCCCTTCCTGTCTCCGGCAGCCTGGATTTCAGAGAAAGAAAGACGGCGGGCGGCAGCTGCAGACATGGATCTAAGCATTGCCGAGAGTTCAGCTTTCAGAGTGAGGTGGGGCTGGGGGAGAAATGGGGCTCGGATGACTCAAAAGTCACTTGTAACCATAGCTGTCTCCAAAGTGACTCGTGGCGAATGCCAGCATATGGGACATCACCCCGCAGCCATGACAGACAGATGGGCCGATTCAACACCCAGCACGCACAGGTCTTTATCAGGCCGGCGGCTGCTCTCTCCACCTGGATTTCCTGGTTTTACACACAGCAAATATTAGGCCAAATGATTACAGGACCCTGTTTAGAACAAATGTGGCTGTTCTTCAGGAAAGCTGTCTTACTCCCTCTTTGAGGAAAACTAACTTCCAACTTGGGCCTGGGTCCCGCTAAGTCCCAATGGGAGGAGCATTACTGCCATCTAGTGGTCAAGGCCACGGGCTCCCTAGTGGGCTGTTTACACAAAACTGAAGAAACTGAAGGAAGCCCCCCTCCTTCCGCCAGTTTTAAGCAGTGGGGGGCTGGTTAACAGGCCCTGCAGGATTCCCACAGAGGCCCTTCAGTCCAAGGTCAGCTGCTGAGGTCAGAGGGGATTCTGCCTGGAGACTGAGGACCACCAGGCGTGGCTACTGCCTGTCCTGGTCCTGAGCACTCTCAGGGAGGAGAGAAACCCTGTCTGAACACATGAGCTCCTTCCTCCTAGATCTGTGCCTCAGTAAACACGTGGTGGGGGTGCCTTCTTGGAGGCCCCTGGGCAGGACACTTGATGACATAGCTTAGGCACCAACACCACGTACTCATGGAAGCCAGACTGTTAGAGATGGATAGGACCTAAGGGTGGGGGTATCGCAAGGCTGTGCTGCCAGGGGACCAGACCCCAGGCCACCCCACACTATCTCTAGCACCCAGGCTCCTAGGGGAAGTGGTGTATCCTCAGGGGCATTCACCCTCTCAAGAGGCAGGTGACTTCTGATGCCCATTACTCCTGCAGTGGGTCTGCCTTTTACACGGATCTGAGAAGTGCTCAGAATAGCATTGCTCCTTATCCACTGTCCATATGGAGACATGTGGGGCCTGGTCTGTTCCAGATGTGCCCTGGGCTCTGCCCTCCTTCACAAGGCCTTAGGCCTGGCATGATGGCTACTAACAGCTCCAAGGCCACAGCTGACAGTGGGAGGCCAGGCTGCATGGGGCTCACTCACCAGCTGCACATAGGCCACCTTGTAATCTGGCTTCTTGATCCTCACATTTCTATAGTCCCTCTTGCTGTTGGAGCCTGCGGGGAAGAAGCAGACATTTACTTTCAGGTCCTAGCATAGATCCCACCCCACAAGTGCAAGAACTATCTTCCAGACAGGAGGCACAGTGTGCCCCAAATGACAGCATGCCAAACATCAGAAGCAGCTCAGACCTACCAGTCAGTGCCACTAAAATGGGTCTGTTTAAATAAAACACAAGTAAAAGATTTTAAAACAATCAAAGGAATTTAACACTTTGGTCTCTGTTGAAAATGTAAATGCATTTGACAGGTACTTTCTCAGAGAGGGCACTAAAATTAAGCAGATGTGCTGGATTTGCTACTTCTGGCTGGAGGTCGGCTCTCGCAGGCTCCTACCATGGGAGGGAAAATATGAGCACCTAGAGGAACCACCCAAGCAGTGAAGTGGGGGTTCCAGGAAACAGCGTGCTGCTGAGGACTGCAGCAGGATCCTCTTGGGAGCTGGACTGGGGGCAGCACTAAGGGCCAACCACAGCATCAGATCTACCAACAGAGCATTGTGTGATGCTAGCAAGTCACCCCACCTCCTCCTGCCTCAGTTTCTTCCTGTGCCAAGTCAGAAGATTACATCAACTGACACTGGGCTGTGACCTGGTGCTGCAGAAGCACTAAGGGTGCACGTAGACAGGAGAGTGCAATCACTCACCATGCTGCACCCGCGTGCGCACAGCAGCCACAGGCACATTGTAAATGCGTTCGAGATAATTCTTGAGGTCCACCCTGGTCATCCTGGATGAATGAGAAAGAAAAAGCAGTCTGAACAGGGCACAGGGTGAGGGCTCCTAGGCTACATCAGGCTGAGGTCAGGCTGGGCCAAAAAGACACCAGCATGCTGGCCTCTGGCCTCCCAGGGCTGGCCTCTTCAGATAATCAGGATTAAGGTGACAGGGACAGAGTTCCAAGCACTCAGAACATAGCTCTATCAGCTTGGTTCATGCCACTCCCTCCCCACTAGTCCTCAACCTCCAGGGCCCAGCTGGGCTTACACAGGGGATGTGACTGCCTTAGAGAGCTGCCGGGCTCCCAGGGTGTCCTGAGCTTGCAGGTCCTGTCTGCAGCTGGGTACTTGCTACATCCTTTTAGCTGGATCTTGCCAGTCACTGTGAGCTCAGCTTTAAGGCCCCTTCTGTCTTTGTCTGGAAGCTGGACAGAACTGACCCTCAGCATCCACAGAAACACGTGCTGCCACCTCACCAGGCTGACCCAGTCCTGGGCAACAGTTCTAGCTGGGAGGCTGTGCATTTCCCTAAAGGTGAAGCGGCCATCAAACCCAGCCAGCTGAGCGAGGCAAAGCACTATGAAAGCCAAGATGAGCAGTTCTGCGAATCACAGCATGCTCCCAACCCAGCCTCCTGGGATGCCTTTCCTGGGAAGAGGACTAAGGCAAGAATTCAACAAAGACCAGAGCAAGGAAGTGAGCCCACATCTCAGGCTCTCAGTTAAGCCTCCCAGGTGGAGGCCAGCGGGAAGGCTGCCAGAGCATGCTCGCTTCCCTTCCCTTGCTCCCCTTGGCTCTGCAAACACAGGCCTCCACTACAGCTCACTAAGCAAAGCCACCCCATGTCTCCCCAGGCAAGAAGAGCCTGACACACAGCACCCCCCAAATTGTTCTCAACCCAGATTCTTTGGAGGCTTACTCCATAGGGATCCGGAACTGCACGGTATCTTCAGGCTGGGCCACGCCAGGCCGCACCAGCTGAATGAAGAAGTTGGTTCGAAATATGCGGAGCTGGGGCCCACCCAGCTGGTACAAGGGGTACCTGCTCAGGAGAGATTTGGTTCGTGTTATATATCAACAGAGCAGACTCCGAGGTAAACAACAGTGTCGGCCACTGGCTTCCCAGAACTGTCCTCTCCTGACAATTAGGATTAGGGTGACAGGGACTGAGCCCCAGACTCTATCAGTCACCCACACCACTCCCATCAGCAGGGCCAGAGTAGACAGAACAAAGCTATACACAGGTCACTACTCCAAGGCATGGAGGTCCTACAGCTCATTCCCAACTCGATCTGCCTAGTGTGGCAGCCAACATTTTCATCCCCTAACCATCGACTTGGGAGAATGTGCCTGGTGGCCCCCATGACCTACAGTAGGGCCAAAGAATGAACAGAAAAGACATAAAGCAACAGAAGCTGATATTTAGGGCTAGGGGTATAGCTCACTGGCATAGTGTTTACCATGCATGAAGCCCTGAATTTGATCCCTAGCACTGCAAAACAAACAAGAAGCCAAGAGTGTCCCCCACAAACAGGGTAATGATAGGATTCGAACTGGAGATGCTAATTCCCTATAGGACAACATACCTGAGGGTGGCCACCTGTGCTACTCAGAAGGGGTGCAGCTGCAGGGCCAGAAGGGCCCCGCCACACTCTCTGTGACCAGAAGGAGCCTTGCCCCTCCAGGAGGCAGACTAAAGGCTTGGGGTTGCAGAGGAGGGCACTTTCAACAAACTGCTTCAGCTCACACACCACAAGTTGGCTGCAACACCTTCTCCACACCTAAGCCCTTAGAGGACAAGCACTAAGGAGTTTGGGGGCCAACTGCCTCCCAGTCATTAGGCTTGTGCTCCAGGTGACAAATTAAGCAAAACCTCCATCTCAGTGGTCTCATGTGCCTCCCTAGACCATCTGGCTGTTAGGCCTTGGGACTAGGAGATGGTATCCCCATTCAGCACCCAGAAGTTCGAGGTCTATAGAGTCTGAGAGGGTATAAGATCATTGGAGTCCATGAGGGGTGAGTGCAGAGGGCTGCCCAGGGTCTCACTTGTAGCCTTATGACCAGTCTGGGTCTTTATTTAGGGTTTATCCAGCACCATGCTGGAGGCACTCACAAGCTGATGCTGGCGTAGCTTTAGGGGAGTGCAAGCTGGCCTGAACCACCTGAGTCTGGGGAGCACCAAGGAGCCAGACAGGAGTTGCTGAGGGCCAAAGCCAGGACACCAGGGGTGAGACCCAGTGCCCCAGAGGTTAGATGGACAGCCTGGTGGGACCAAGTTGCTGGGGACTTTGACACAAGCACTTGCAGCATAAAGGTGTGCCTAACTCAATGGCAAACTGCATCTACCTGGTGACCAAGTCAACGTGTTGTGGCAGAGCCAGTTGGCTGAGTCTCCACGGTGGAGAAGAAAGCTGCAGACACCTAGTCAAGCCCCTACAAAAGGGGCACTGGGAGAGGTACTCAAGGAAGGACAGGCCTCCCTCAACATACCCACAGGTCCAGGCCAACTGTGGCTGCCCAAGCGGCCCACATATTCTGTCCAACTGTGACACTGCATATGGCAGACAAAGTTGGGGACCTACTCTTTAGCGGTGGAAAAGGAGGTACAATGGCTCACCAAAGCCCCAGACTCCAAGCCTTGAGGTGGTGCTGCACTGGGGGTCTGGAAGGGTAGAGGCTATCTAGTGAGCAGGGCCCAACGTAGGCCTGAGATGAGGGTCCCCAAGGCCACATGGGTTCAGTCTCACAAGCCCATGTTCTCTCAGACCTGTCTTCCCATGCTGCCCACCATGCCCCATCCCAAGAGTTGTCCTGGGGCCTCCACCTCTGGAAAGACCACTCTGTCCCAGCCCTCCTCCTCGGTTCTGACACTTTCAATAGACCCTCCCTCGGCCTCACACAGAGAGCTTCCCTGACAGTCCCCACATTTCACAAGCACCTCAAACTTAATGCATCTCAAGTGGAGCTCTTCAGTGCTTTTAACAACGCAGGTCCTGGCTCAAGGCCACTGGCTTCACCGCCTCCTACAGCATTCCACTTAAGCCAGTGGGCCAGCTCCCTGCAGGGGTCTCGGGGTGAACCAGGCTTTGCCTGCTTTTCTTCCCTACCTCAGCGCACAGCCTCAGTTTCCCCAGGGCAAGGGCCCTTGGGTCCTGATCCCACAGTCTGCAGAAAGAACTCACCCCGAGAACCTCAACGCCTCACCCCCGCCATCTCCCTAACCATGTGTGGAGGGGCCCCTGAGTGCTGTCTACCGGGTAGGCTCCAAATATTCATTACTGCTCCCCATAATTCATGGGTTGTCTTGTGTTCGCCGAAGGGGTGTGCTTCCTACTTGGACTATGGGAAGATGCGGACACGTAGGCCACCTGGGGATCGGCGCACGGTGCTCCTAAACACCTGGGGGTCCTGTCAGTACCTCCCCAGCTCGGATCCAGCTCAGGCTATCACCTGACCCTCCCCGAACCCAGCCGCGAGACCAAGGCCCCGCGATGGCGAGGACCTCAGTTTACACGACCTGCCCCTCGGCCGCTGGGAGCCTCCCTCCACCTCTTCCCGCCCCCTGGACTCAGCCCCAGTGTTTCTGCTGGGGGCCTGCAAGGGGCCCTGCAGCGACACTACTCACAGCACGTTCCGCGCCATGGCGGTCGCGCCTCGGGCTGCAGGAAGGAGCGGCGCCAGCCCCGCACTGTGCCCGCGTTGGCACAGCGCCCCCTCGCTTCCGGAGGTCGCACCGTCCCGCGCCCCGGACACCGCCCCACGCACCTCATCCCGCACCCTCCAGGCACCTCGCCGCCCCACCCCCAACTCGTGCCTCGCTCCACCGCCCGCTCTCCTCAGCGCTGCAACAGACACAGCGTCCCCTTGGATCAGCTCCAGTCCGCACCTTCCCGCACACCCCGCAAACCCTCGCACTGTGGTCCTGTTCTCCCCTCCCCCTACCACTGCACCGCGCTTTCTCCCACCAGGCCCACCAAGGCCAAGTTGGCCCGGCCCCATCCCCACCCTCACCCCCTTCCCCCCACACCCTCACTCTGCACTCTCTGCCTCGAATACTCCGCCCACGCATCGCGAACTCCAGGAGCCGCGCAATCCCCTAGACCCCTCACGCCCGCGCCTGCACTTTCCCACTCTTGCTGTGCGTCCTGCTCCCTGCCATCCCCCTCCCCCATCCTCACCCCCACCTCGCCACTCAGCGGTGCAGGCCGGGTCTCTCCCCTTCTCTTTCTCAACAATTCAAGGTCACAGCCTGGTCAGTGCTGCCACCTTCAAGCTGCCTGGCAATGGGGGGTAAGGGGGGGGGGGATAATGAATGGGCTGGGCCGGGATCTGGGGTCCTAGACTCCTTCTCTCCACCTGGCCGGGCTGCTTCCCCCTCTGCTCGCACTCCCAGGCCCCTTTCCCCTCGAAGTTCCCGCTGGCCAGCTCACCACCGTTCGACTCACTCCCATCTCCTGCCCCCTCCACCACCACACCACACCTCCTACTCCGAGAGGCCCCTGGCTTCTCCGGGGCTCGCTGTCGGCCCACCCTCTCCAGGCCAAGACAGCCCTAGCTCAGGGGACCTCCTTGCCCTCGGCTCCATCTCCCGGATTTCTGCCACAGACCAGGACCCTCCCTTTCAGGAGAGGGTGGCAGGCTCCCTCCTGCATGTCCCCAGGCTCCTAGCTCCCTGAATTTCCCCATTTCTCAGTCCCTTTAGCTGCCTGTCTCCCCTGCCAGGCTGGCTGATTTTGCTGTGTACGTCCGATGTACTTTGGAGCAGGGATGACATGGGTGGGGATGTCAAGCTGGGGTGGTGGGGGACCCCAGGACGGATGAAAGGGTTCAGGCTGCCCTTGGGGTGGGGAAACCAGGCCTTCAGATAAGGACAGTGCTGGGCAAGGGGGAAGTCAGGAGCTGGCTTGGATGAGAGGCATTGGTTCTAGGGGAGAGTCTAGAGCCCTGTCTTGTCCTATTCGCTGATGAAAATGGCAAGTTGGGCTTGGTGACATACTCCCAGCACTTGGGAGGTTGAGACAGGAGGATCACTTTGAGTTTGAGGCCAGCATAGGCTACATAGTGAGTTCAAGGCCAGCCTGGCCTACATAGAGAGACCCTGTCTCAAAAAATCCAACAAGTTTCCAGGCACTGTGTGGGGTGCAGGGCATTCAACCACTTTTAGCAAGGTCCAGGTGGAGGGGAAGGGGCTTGATGCTGGCTAGACAGGTATTTGCCCAGTAGCAGGTGGCCTGGGCAGGGGTGGAGCTGGGGAGTGGGGGTTCCAGAACCAGGAATCAGGAGCCTTACATTTTCTTCTCCTAAAACACTGATTTTGTTGGTAGCCATGCTGTGTAACCCACAGGTATGACCTGTGTCTAACCCACAGGTATGGTGCCCTCAGAGACGTGGCTGGAAATTGAATGGCCAAGGAGGACGCCAGGGGAATCCTTGGCCAAACCCTCCTGGACACTCAGTGTTGCTTGTCCACTTACCTACCACCTGCCAACCGGATCCTCCGTGCAAGGCTTGGAATTTCTGAACTCAGAGCCCAAGCCTCACCCCCAGGGTATGTAGCATCTCTGAGATGCTCTCTCCCTCCTTCCCATCTGTTACAACACACAAATCCCATTATTCTTTGCTTGCCCCTTTCCTGAGGCCAGGGGCTGAGGTTGCCAGATAAAATACAGTATGCCCAGTTACATGTGAGGTTCAGCTCAACAACTGAGTTTTTGTTGTTGTTGTTGTTCATTTGTTTTTTTGCTTTTTAAAAAGTAGAGTTTTAAAGGAGTAATTTTAGGTTGGCAGAAAAATTGCACAGAAAATAGAGTTCCCCTAGACCACCCCATACTCCTGGTTTCTCCATAGTACTGACATCTTGGATTAACGTGTTCTAGTACGTTACAATTTATAAAATAGTATTGATATACTACTACTAATTGAAGACCAGCATTTATAGGAGGGTTTGCCCTTGCGTAGTGTCCTTGTGCACCATTCAGGATGTCTTACAGAACAGTGTCACTGCCCGAAGACCCCCTTTGAGCCACCCTTTCATCCCCCCTCTCCCTCAGGCCTTGGCAGCCAGGGACCTTTCACTGTCTCCACTGTTTGCCCCTTTGCCTTTTATAGAATGTCATTCCTTGGATTCCTACAGCCTGGCTTCTTTCAGCTAGTATATGCATTTCCGCTTCCTCTGTGTTTTCATGGCTCTTCAGTGCACTTCCTTTTAGGGCTGAATAATATTCCTTTGTCTGGGTGTACCTCGGTTTACCCATTCATCTACTGAAAGACCTCTTTGTTCCTTCCAAATTTTGGCATGTAGGGGCAGAAAAATGTGACCTCTTCCCTCCCACTGTAACAAAAGACAGGCTAACGAGAGAAAAGCATGACAGAGTTAGGTCATCAGTGTTTTACTTGTCCAGGGAGACTTCAGAAACCAAGATCCAAAGTCTCGGGAAGAAGTGTCCACTCTTATGCTTAGGTTTGGTGAAGCGTGGACAGCCAAGTGGATATGTGACTGGACAGAGGGTGTAACCTGATGGTAATGGACTGACAAGGACCCCTCAAGGCCTGTCTGTGCAGATTCTTCTTGGTCCCTGCATGTCCAGCTTTCTTCCCAGGTATAGGGCCGCACCTTTTCCAGAATGAAAGTCTTGTGACCTACATTCTTTATGACCAGCTCCTATACAGAAAGGCTAAGAGAAGTTAGAATAACATTTCATGCTTTTATGGTTGGCTTTGGAGGGGAGAGGCTTTAGTTTCTGTGACCTACCTTGAAAGGGAAACTCTGGTCTCCATGGCCTGTTGTGGGAGAGGAAAAGGGGTAGGAGATAGAAGAATAGGAGGGGGTTGGGGGAAACTTTGTTTCTGAGCTCTTCCTGGACCTCAGGTCAGAGCCCTGGGCAGGGCAAAGCACCAGGCAGGCAGTGGTGAACAGAGCTGCCGTGTATACCTGTGTGTGTGCTGATGTGGCCCCAAGTCTTTAGCTCATCTCGGGATCACCTAGGAGCTGGCTGCTTTGTAAGGAGGGGTTGAAGCCAGCAATGCACAGCTCCCTATATCCATGGAGCACATGTTCCCAGAGGGAGACAGACCCAAAAAAACAAGTGGGATAGGTCAGATGCTCCTAAAGATACAGGCTTGAAGGAGATGAAAAAATACTGTGGGGAAGGGTGACAGAGCTGGAAATTTAAAATGAGGAGGTTAGAGACGTACGCTGCATATGCAAAGGCTCTGTGACCCTGCAGGTCTGTGTTAGAAGGGTACCTTTCCCTCTTCCATCCCCTCTTCATGGCATCTAAGGGAAGAAAGGCTCCCCAAAGGGCAAAAGGTGGGTCAGTGGCTTAGAAGAGGACCCTGGAAGGCGAACAGCAGCCAGCTCTGGGTCCCCAGGAGCAGGAAGCTGGGCGGAGAGCTGCCCACAGACCAGCCCTGGTACCGTGGGTCTCTGCTGCCCAAGCAGGGAGTCCTGTTGGCTGAAAAAGAGAGGGGCAGGGAGGAAAGGAGCTAAGGATTATGGGACTGATGGGCAAGAGATGTGAGGGGCTTCATAAGGGCAAGCACTGCTGCCACATCCCCACTTATCCACCCATTCCTGGTACAGGCCTCCAACCAGTGGGGCTGCTCACCCAGTTGGCAGGTACTGGATAAGTATCCAAAAGCTCTGGGATTGCTCAGGTAAGGGCAGCAGGCTGGGGTCCACTCGGCACTCCCTAGCCTCTCCAGGGGTCCTGTCCTGACTCAGGTGCACAGTGGCTTAGGGGCTGTGAGCAAGCCATAGCCCAAGAACTCAGGTCGCCCCTGTCTGGTCTATACATAGGGTCTGAAGCAGCTGGATGCAGGAACATGCTCGCCATGGGGCCAATGGACCGGCAGGATGGAAAAAAACAGTGCTTACTTCAGAAAAGCCAGGGCTCACTTTCCTACCTAGGAGATTTGTCTGCTCCTGCCGCGGGGGCTGGTGCCTCTGGGGCCCAGTATCTGGCTTTCCCTTAGCTTTTTGTCTCTGGAAGGCAAGGGCTGTTTATCTCTAGCTAGGGTGTGGGACTGAGGAGGGCTCAGCTACAATGGTCATTGCCACTCTTTTCAGCCCTGGCAAAGCTGGTGTAAAGCGTAGTGTCTCCTCCGTTTGCTCTCACCAGTGTTTGCACTTTTTTGGAGTACATTTATTTGTTGTTTGTATTTCTGATTCTATAATTTTTCTATGGACTGAATTATGCCCCCCTTTTAATTCACATGTTGAATTTCACAGGGGACATAATTTAATGGGAGCCCCCTGCACTTCTGAATGTGACTGTCTTTGGCTGTAGAAGTGATTAAGTTCACTAGGATGGGCCCTAATTTAGTTGACTGGTGTACTTCTAGCAGGAAGAGACCGGCACACAGACAGGGAGGACCAAATGACAAACAGGGAGAAGACGCTATCTGTAAGCCGAGGGGAGAAGCCTCAGGAGGAGCTAGTCCTGTGACACCTGGATCTGACTCCCAAAGTGTGAGACAATAAATGTCTGCTGTTGAAGCCGCCCAACTGTGGGGCTTTGTTATGGTGGCCCCAGCAAACTAATTAGGGTGGGTAATGTTTTCCTTATGGATTTCCTAGTGCATTTAACATTTTGATTGTATTACCCCTCACCTGTCACATTTGACTCAAGCAATTTCTCATTTTTCATTTGCCTTTTAATTTTTAAAACAGCTTTTGAGAAGCATCATTAGTAGGCACTTCTTTAAAGCAGAGAGTCTGATCAGTCTTGATGTGTAGCCACTATGAAACCACAGGAGAGAGCATACTCAAAATGTCCTTTTGCTGCTTGTGATCCCTCTGCGTCTTCCTGTGAGGGATGGATGACTGGCCAGTTTGCATCCCTGAGATGTTCTATAAGTGACATCAGTGGTATGGACTCCTTGGCTGGCTTTCTCTGCTCAGACCAGCAGTCCTGAGATTTGTCCCTGCTGTGGCTGCATGCAGTGGTGCCTGCTGCCACTACTGGACACACCAGCTCCTCTGCCAGGAGACATGAGGGCTTTTTCTGGTATTTGATGCTTAAATACCAGAAAAAGGTATTTGTGCTGCTTTTGCAGTCACATTCAAGTCTTATAAGAATGCACACATCTTTTCTTCCTGGGGAGAGACCTAGAAATAAAATGAGGGCTTATGTTGGGAGGTATGTGTTTAACCATTTCTTGTCTCCTTAACGGGTGCCTCCCCCATCCTTGTCTTTTAAACTTTAGTCTTTCTTGTAGATGTGCAGTGCTGTCTAGCGACTTCTATTTTATCTCTCTCCAATAGTAAATGGAATGAACACTTTTTTACACACTTATTTTCTTCATCTATCTTGCTTAGTGAAATGTCTGTTCAAGTCTTTGCCCATTGTTTTTAAGTTGAATTGTCTGGTTTCTTGAATTTGGGGAGTTCCTTGTGTATTCTGGATCAGGCCTTGAAATAGACACATAGCAAAGATTTTCTCTCAGTCTGTGGTTTGTCTTCTTAGTCTCTCTACCGTTGTCATCTGAAGAACAAATTTAAACATTTTTTGAATTCCAGTTTGTCAATTTATTCTTCTAAGAAGTATACTTTTGGCTCTGTGTCTAAGAAATTTTTGCCTAACCCGAGATCACAAAGATTTTCCCTCATGTTTTTATGGTTCTAGTCTTACATTTAGATCCTTTTTTGGGTAAATTTCTATATACTGTGTGAAACACTGAAATCAAGGTTTTTTATGTTTTGCATGTGCATATCCAATTGTTCCAGCATGATTTCTGGAAAAATCATCATTTGTGTATTGAATTACTTTTGCACCATTGTCAAAAGTTGATTGTCTGCATGGACATGCATTTGTTTCTTAACTATGTTGTTCCTTTGATCTTTTTTACTATTTACGCAAATACTGCCCTGTTTGGATTACTTTAGCTGTTCGCTAATTCTTAGAATGTTAGCTCTTCGGTTTTATTGTTCTTGTTCAAGGTTGTTTGCTTTAACCTGTCAACATAAATAACAATCAGAGAGATTCCCCAAAGAACAATGATATTTATTGAGGATGTCACGATATGGGTGTATTCAAAGATGTTGAGGCAAAGGGAAGCTTTTAAAATTTTAAAAAAGGAGAATTTACGTAAGCTGCCCGGGTACCAGAGTTTGTTTGTAGGTCTCAGGGTGGGCATTGGCGTCAGCCCCTTGGTGGAGGTGCCGCTGCCAGGCGTATGTTCTATTCAGAGAATTTTGTCTGAATTGCTCTAAGCTTAGAGAATGTTAAAGATAAACTTTGTTACAGAAATCTGTGCGTACGTGCATGAGTGCAAAGAGAGCAAAGCACTGGGTGGGTGTGTGGAATGAGGAGGAATCTCTGGTGGGACTTGAGAAAATCCCTGAGAAACTACTTATCTCAGCCCGGCAGGCAGGAGCCCTTTATGACTTCCCGGCTCTTGCTCTGTCTGGAACTGACAAAAACAGTTTTATCTTGGCATCTGCTAGTTTCACAATCCACACGAATTTTACAATCCATCTGTTAATTTCTAGAAATTTAGAGAAAATGAACATCTTATCAGTACTGAGCCTTTGAATGCCCAGATTCTCTACATCTCTCTATTCGGGTCTTCTTTAGTTTTTCTCAGTGTTATTTTGTGCTCTTTCAATCCATGTATTTCACAACTCCTGTCAGATTTATAGCTAAATAGCATATATTTTTCATACTATTAGAAAGTAGTGTTTTTAAAGTCTCAATATATGATGGTTTATTGTAATTTTACAGAAATCCAGTTGAATTTGTATATCGATCTTATATCTTGCAACATAACAACTATTATAGCATTTTTTTATAGATTCCTTTGGATTATAAAGTCATGTTATCTGTAAATAAAATAGTTTTCCATCTTCCTTTCTAATCTCTGTGCCTTTTATTTCTTCATGCCAAACTGCAGTAACAAGAACCTCCAGGACAGCACTGGTTGGGAGGGATGAGAACAAATATTTCATCTTTTTCTAGTTCTTAGCAAGAAAATGTTTAATCTTTTCACTGTTAGTTGTGAGGTTTTCATACATATCCTTTGTTAGGCTGAGGAAGGCCTTCTCATCCCAGTTTGCTGAAAGCTTTTTTGCTTTTTTTTTTTTTCCACTTGGGAATGGGTGTTGGAGTTTTTCAAATGTTTTTCTGTACCCACTGGGATGATCTGTGCTTTTTCTTTTTCAGTTGTTAATAGAGTGAATTACTCTGATTGATGCTCCAACGCTACACTCACCCTACATTCCTGAGAAAACTCATATCTGCTCACAGTCCACCATTCTCTTGATAGATCATTGGATTCTACCAGCTAAAGTTTTATTTTGAATTTTTGCATTTATACTGGTGAGGATTCTTGCTCTGTATTCTCCTTTTGTTGTACTTTTTGGCTTAGGGGTCAGAGTGATTCTAACCTCATAGCATGAGTTGGAAAGTGTTCTCTTCAATTTATTTCCCCAAGGAAACTGTGTATCACTGGCATTTTTTTGTGTGTGTAAAAGTTCAGTAGAATCCACTGGTGAGGCCATGTAGGTCTGGATTTTCCTTGATAGGAAAGTTTCTAACCCAGCTCTCCAGCCACAGCCGTTGCAGACCATTCTGGTTGTTTGTTTCTTCTTGAGTGAGCTTTCAGATTTTGAATTTTTAAAAAAGAACCCATCCATTTCATTTAACTTGTCAAACTTATTGCCATAAAACTGCTTAAAATATTTCCTTAGAATCTATAATGACGGCACCTTCCTCATTCCTGACATTGGTAATTTCTCTCATCAGATCAGTTAGAAATTTATTAGTTTTACTGATATTCTCAAAGACTGAGACTTTGGTTTCCTTGATTTATTTTCTACTGCTTTTCTGTTTTTTATTTCATCCACTTCCACTTGTTCCTTACTATTTCCTTTCTTTTTTTTTCTGCTTACTTTGGGTTCAACTTGCTTTTCTTTTTCTGTTTTCCTTATGATGAAAGCTGAGCTCACTGATTTGAGACCTTTCTTATTTTCCAACACAGGCATCTGGTGACACACCTTTCTGCAGGTGCTGCTTTTATGCCACTCCCTGAGTCCGCTCATGCTGTGCTTTTGGTTTGCATTCTGTTGAGAATGTGTCCTAATGTCCTTTATGATTCTTCTTTGACTCATGGATTATTTAAAAGTATGCTATTTAGTTTGCAAATACTTGGGGCTTTTCCAAGGACCTTTCTGTTACTGATTTATAATTTAATTCCATTGTGGTCAAAACATGTAATTCACATGACTTGAATCTCAACCCATGAAGATGGGTGCTGAGGCCCAGAGCCTGCTCTGTATTGGTGCCTACTCTGAGGGCACTGGGAAAGAACCTGTGCTGGAGCAAAATACTACCAATGTCTGTCAAGCCCAGTGGCTGATGGTCCTGTCCAGGCCCCCTCAGTCCTTGCTAGGTTTTGTCCTGTTAGTTACTGGGAGAGAGGTATTGGATTTTTCTGGCCATTACTGTAGATTTATCTATTTCCCCCTTTCAGTTCTATCTATCAATTTTTACTCCATTATATTTTGAAGCTGTGTTATTTCTTTTAAACTGTATATGGTCATACTTTTGGAGCCAACACTATCTGACCACCTATTTCTTAACAGGAGTATTTAGTCTTTTTGTTTGTTTTTTGGTCTCTGGGGACAGAACCCAGTATCTCCGGCATGCTAGGCACGTAATCTACTGCTGACCCACACCCCTCTGTGGACTGTATACACTTAGTACACTCACTGGTAGAGATGGACTTGGGCCATGGCCTTGTTAACTACTGACCCCTGGAGGAGGCTCTGCAGGACTACAGGCTCTCTCACTATTTAGCCTCCTCTGCCCTAATACCCTGTTTTACGAACATTAATTGCTTTTGGTTCCCCAGACCCCAGCCCCCTTTGGTCCACTCAAGGATGCAGAGGGCTCCACCTAAGATCCCCCTTTCCTGCATGGAGCCTGGAAACTCTCATAAGGAAGTGAGCTGGGCAGTAACTAGAGGCCCACTGGGCGGTTTCCCCTTTCTCAGGATCATTGTCCAGCACTGACTGATGTCCAGCGCCTTAAACACCATTGTTCACATATTTGTGTCTGTTCTGTTTTGTTTTGTTGGTACTGCAGGCAGGCGGTTAAATCCGGTCTCTGCTAATCCATCTCTGACAGAAGTGGAAGCTTGCCTTTTCATTTTGATGGACATATTTTCAATATACAGAAACTTGAAATTTTTAAGTAGTGGAATTTCCTAAATGTTCTCTTTCCCTCCACCATGCTTCCATTATTTCTAAGCTGAGACAATGGTCACTGCTATGTATGTAGATAAAAACCTAAATGTCTCTCTAGCTTTATTTTTAACATTTTTTCACATTGAACTAATTCCCCAGGAACATGCCTCGGCTTTTAGTGCGTAGTGAAAATCTCATTCCCTCTTTTTTTCTCTCAAATATTAATTTGGTTTTCTCCACTTTTTTTGTTGTGGTTGTTAGCAGGATCTTACTGTGTAGCCCAGGCCGGCCATGAGTTTGCAATCTTGCTTCAGCTAGAATCGTAATTCTACAACTCTAACGCTAGAAATGTGTGTACTACCTCGATTGCCTCGCCACCTTCTTTATTAGATATCCCTTCTCCCTTTGATTTCAAGGCTCTCAGGTTCTTTTTGTTTTTTGTTTTTGTAGGGGAATTGAACTCAGGACCTTGAGCTTGCCAAGCAAGGCCCTGTGCCTCTGAGCTATATCCCTGGCTTTAGCTCTCAGATTCTTATGTACACGTGTGTCATGCTGATAAATACTGTAGAAACAGAATAAACTTCACCACCTGCAGAAGCTGAGGGTGTGGGTGCTATAAGTCCTGATGTCATGGTTGAGTTGCTGTTGGGTAGCTGTGTGATTTGGGGCTTTACTTGGCCCCCTCTGAGACTGTTTGCTCTTCTAGAAAACTCTAGTTGTGCAAGTCCACCTCCTCTACCACTGTGAGGTAAGGGCTGCAGGGCAAAGGCCAAAGATGCCTGCTCAACACTTGCCAGGAGCACTCTGTCTGAACTAAATGTTCATTTTCTTAGGGATTCCTGCCAATTTCTTCTATAGGAATTTTAGATTCATCTTGCTAAGCACCTCCCCACCCCCAGCGCACTCCTCACCCCCAAACAAATCCTGTTAGAGTAGGACTGAACATTTGGTAAACCTGGACATGAATTTTGAAAAAACTGATTTTTGTAGAAGTAAAACTCCCTACTTTAGAGCATGCTGTATTGTGTGTGTGTGTGTGTGTGTGTGTGTGTGTATGTGTGTGTGTGTGTTTCTGTATTGTTGTTTTGTTGGAGTTTTATTTTCACATGTTTCAGTAAAGGTTGTTTTCTTCCTACAGACCCCAAATGTTTCTTAAGAGGGCTGTTGCTAGGTACTTTTGTGTACTTGATTACTGCTCTCGTTGAGATTTGTATGCGTGTGTGTGATTTCTTTTTCTCAAGATAGATTTTTTAAAATTCTACTTTATCTTCTGACTAGTTGTTGGTGGAGAATAAAAAAAAGATATTGATTTAAAGTATGTATTTTGCATCTGGCGGCTTTCCTGAATTCTCTCATTCATTCCGAGAGCTTTTCCGCTGTTCTCTGGGGGCTGCAGGAATGTGGCGTTGGTCTCCTCCTTTCCAGAAGTTATACATCTTGTTTCCCTTTAGCATCTTTCACATTGTCTTCGATTCCCAGGCCAGGCCGAGCAGTAATGGTAAAAGCAGGTATCCTTGCGTGTTCCTCCCTGGCTGGAATGTGCAGGCCCCACCCGTGAGGAGAGATAAAGGCAGCGCTTATTTATAGTTCTCTATAGATTCTTGAGCTTGTGCTTTGTTTTGCTCTCACAAATAAAAGTCAACTTTTAACAGTGTCCTTCCCGACATAGTTAACAGTTACGAACTGTTTGAGATATATCAGAGACATCAATAAAAACAGGAAACACCAGCACTGCCCTGCCCCCCTGGCGTTAAGTGGTGAAACGTGAGGAGTCTGCCCATGTTCTTTGTGGCCCCGTGGGAGAGGACCCTTTATCTGAATCCTGTGTTCTACAAATCCAGGCACATATGATTTATTTTTTAAATTGTATATGAGTAGTCTCATAACTACATTTTTCCTTTTGCACTCTGCTTTCTACCCCCAGCCCACGGGTGTCCTCCAGCCTCTGCAGCAGTGGCCTCTCAGACTTGTAGAGCCTTTCTGTGCCGCCTGAAGTGAGCTGCCCATTCTCCCCTTGGTGGGTGTTCAGAATCTTCCTAACTTGGTGCCAAATTACCAGCAATCATCGACACCCAGCAAAAAAAAATTGCTAGAGCTGACAGTGCCCCTTGCCAAGCCAGCCAAGTGGAGCCAAGAGGCCTTCCACACCTTCCTCTCCACACACCTTCTCCCCAGCAGCACAAGAGCACCAGAGCTTCACTGCTTGGTGCAGTTAGACTTGCTGCCTCCTCTCTGCTGCCTTCCTGAGCTATCAGAGACTCAGCTGCAGACCGTGTCTTCTGAGAACTAGAACCTCCTGCGAGTGTGCAGTTGGGCCTCTGCACCATATTTAATTATCAAGTCCCTACAGTCTCTCCATCTGTAACAATCTACTACTTCTTTTTTTCTTTCAGTCAGTGACAGTTTGAAGAGTATGGCACAGCAGTCTTGACAATGTCCTATGCTCTGGACGTGGCTGGCAGCTTCTCCACAGTTCAGTTCAGGCTGGAGGGTTTGGTGAGAATATTGCTTGGGTGAGGTCCTGTTACTCCCAGGGCATTTCCTGGGATGGGCATTTGTCTCAGCACTGGTGACACTGAAGAGCCATCAGTTGATCAAGGTGGCCACTGCTGGTTATCTGTCTTAACTTCAAGTGATCAGTTAAGTGATAGATTGAGACTGAACACGCAGCCTCCATGAAATTTCTCCCCATTGACCTGAGCATCTACCAATAATCCTTGCTCGGTTAACTACTGCACTAATAGCAAAGGGTGCTTTTTAAATTCTTTCTTTGGACCTGCACATATTAGCTGCTTACTGCAAAGACCTTTCCTTCCTCCAATGTATGGGAAATGGTGGCTTACGGTGCTTTTGATTCAGTTTTCACCAGACCTTTCTCTCATTTCCTGGCTTCTCTTTGAAAACTGCTTGTTCACCCTGTGCCCATTCTGTTCAGCTGCTTGCCTTTTCCATAATGGTATCTTGGTTCTCAATAGATATTGAATATAATTGTTTTGAAAAACATTCTCAGCTTTGCTGAACTTTAGTCAGACTCCTCAACCTCCTGCTAGGCTCACCTTTGTACTTTCTTGTGAAATCCAGTGGTAGCCAAAGAACCCTATTAAGGAGGATTATCAAGAGTCCCACAACTTCCATATCTGATCGCCTTCCATATCTGTTTAGATGTTTTCTTGTCCACCACCTGCTGGTGATGTCTGATCCTCTGCCCTGCTCTTCAGCAAGAATCTTGTTAAATCAACTCAGGCAAAATTCCTTTACCCTGATGTCTCCTTTCAGCTATTTTCCACTTGTTGCTGAGGGCGCTAAACCCTAGCTGCCCATTCTGTGTTCCAGATTGAGCCAATCTCCTCTTCCCAAGCAAGACCCTTTGGTAGAACACCCTGAATCTATCATAATGGGCCCATAGAAAGTCTTGCTAACTGGGCTTTGAACGGTGTCATTGGATTTTTTTTTTCTTCTGAAACATACTAATCGTAGTCGTAGATGTCTTTCATGTCTTTCAATAGTTTTAGGTTGGTTTTCTTTTTAAACTTTCTCTGTCATTGTTTTGTGTGCCTTTTGTTAAATTTATTCCTAACCATGTTTTTAAAATTTCAGTTGTAAATGCTATCTTCAGATATTCTGCTTCCCAGCTCTAACTCTGTAGCTAGTACACGAAGAGGTATTTAGTTTTTGTAGCTAATGCTTACAGCGCCCCCACTAGACTCTGCTCAGTTCTAGCAACTCAAGATTGTACAGTCTCTTGGGGTCCTTTTGTGGATAATTACTTGGTTATGAATGATTTTCTTCCCCTCTTGTTGACCAGATTGTATTTTTAAAATACTTTTTTTCTTGTCTTAAGCTCTGGTTATCTTATGTAGATGCAGAGAAGGTGGAATTCTGCCTCATCATTGATTACAAAGGGACTCTTTCAGCACTCCACCATGGAAGGAAGCATTTGCTATAGATCTTTTTTTCTGGAGGTAGGGGCCACTGAGAATTGTACCCAGGGCCTCATCATCCTACTTTCTCTACCACTGGAGCTACCCCTCTAGTTGCAGTATTTTGGTAGCCTTTAAACTCATGTGCTGTGAATATGAATCACTACATCATTCAGTTCTGTGATACAAAATTCTCTTTACATTAGAGAGCACCCGTTTGACATGATGTAACTTTAACGAATTCTGGTTTTTTGTTTTAACCTATAGTTTATTGTCTTCACAATGAATCAAACTATTCAAGGGCTACATTTCACCTTGACCCAAACCTGTAAGTTATATTTCTCCTGGAAACTGGCCATTTTCTCCAGTTTTTAAATACATTGTCATTCTGTTGTTTATGGTGCTGTTTTGCTATAAATTGTGTTCCTAAACTCTGTAACTATGCTCCGTCTGTCATCGTAATATTGTCTCTGTCGTCTCATCTTTCTATGTAGTTATTGTGTTAGATGATGGACTGTTCACTTTTTGACTTTGTTAGTCTTCTCCATTAATTCGGGTTTTTTATTTTATTAGCACGTTTTCTGTTTCTTATCATCTCTGTCTCTGAGTCTAGTTTTTTGTCCATTTGCTAATTTTTTGAGTTGTCTGTGAGACTCATGAACACTGGGGGCTTCTGTCCCGTTCCTCAGTATGAGCACCAGGACCCTGTTTCCCATGTGTCAGTCTTGTTCCAGTGAGGCTGGGGTCCATTATCCTTGGGCCCTAAGTGCTTCTGCCTTCCTCTGTGAGTTCCTCTCCCATCCAGAACATTCAGCTGTGTTTTTACAATTCTAAACACATGCCAGAAGAGTCAACGTCTGTTGGCTTCAGGCTTGGCTGGGACATTCCTGTTGTTGGGACTTGGTTGGAATTTGCTTTGTGTCCTATCTAAGGTCAGTTCTGCCAGCATTCACACACATTCCTGGCCCAGGGGAGCAGCATTCCAGCTATGTCCATTCCATCAGTTGTTTTTTCGAATTGTGCACGTACTGCTGCCTTGCTTTTGTACCCTTGATCTGTCACTTACTGTGAGATGTGCACGCAGGGCTGAGATCTGCACATTTTTCCTATGATGTCAACATTTTACATTCTGAATTGGGGTCCCTTGTAGATACCTGAGGCATGGACCCTCCTGCCTGTCCCCAACATAGAAGTTTGCCTCCTATTATTTCTGTACCGACCGTTGCCTTTCAGAACAAGGCAAGGAGGCAGATGGATAACATGGACAGACAGATTCTATTACTTACTATATTAGGATAATACATATAATACATATGCAATATATCTTGGCATTACTGAAATAAAGTGTGCTTGGTCCCATATCCTGTATTCAAACCTGTGCTGTGTGGGTCTATTGGAGGGTACGAGGGTATGTGTGAATTGTGTGTGCAGGAGCAAGGTGTGTGGCCCTGGGTTGTGTTTATGGACATATGCTAGGGTGTGCCCATTCGTGTTAGAAGCGGTGCTTGTGAGGGGCCATGGATGTGTGTATATGTATGTGTATGTGTATGTGTATGTGTAATGTGTATGTGTATGTGTATGTGTTGGGGTGTCAAAGAGTCTCTGCTGGCCATGCTTCAGTCAGGCTCCTAAACCTAGGCCCTCTGTGCTCTGCTTTATACAATTCAATTTTAGCAAAGAGCCTTGCTAAATCAGGTTAGCCAGAACCCTCCACTGATACCTGACCAACCCCATATTTTGCCATATTTTTCTTCCTCTGCCACCGCAGGTGAACCCTGATCTGCCCTTCAGTGGGAATCCTGTTAGCTTGATTAAGGTACCATTTTCTACCCTGATGTCTCTTTTTAGTTATTTTCCATCTGCTGCTCCTGGGCTCTGAATTCAACCTGCCCACATTGTATTTGGAGTTGAGCCTTATCTCCCCGCACTGCAAGACACTGGTGCAGGGGTCCCTGGACCTATGGTGATGGTCCTGCATAAAGTCTTCCTTGCTGGGCTTTGAAATGTCACTGAATAATTTTTTTTCTTTAGGGGCTGGGGATTTAGCTCAGTGGCAAAGCACCTGCCTGACAAGCGCAAGGTCATGAGTTCGGTTCCTGGTACCGGAGAAAAACCAAAAAAAAAAAAAAAAAAAAAAAAAAACAAATTTTTTTTCTTTAATAATCTACATGCATGGGTTGGTGCATTGTGTACTGGGGCGCTCACACAAAGGAGGGGGCCGCCTTCCTCTAGGTACGTGTATCAGGGTGCCCACATGAATACGTGTGCTATCTGGAACTTCTATCTTGACCTCTGAGTCCTGGCGCCAGCAGAGTTGCAGGCTGAAGGGGCCTCCCTCCCTGTCCCTGCAGGCAGACACAGACCACCACCGCCCCAGGCCTTCCTGGAGAAGCAGTTCTGGACAAACACCTTCCTGTATGAATGCCTTGCTGTAGGGCCCTGCGTCTTGATCCAATTTCTGTGATTTATATTTTCCATAATTCTATTTGGTCAGGACTTTCAAATTTATTACACAGTTGTGCACTGTGTTCCCTTATAATATAGAAAAACACTCTGTGTTTGCCATATTTGCTTTCTTGCTGGAAACGTGCTTTTTTGCTTCCCTCCTGCCCTTGATGTGCTGAGCCAGGGAGAGGAACCCGGTGTGCCCTTGTGAGTGGGCTCCCAGTCTGCCCCACCCTCCTGGGGTTGAAGTCTGCAAAGTCTCCCAGGAGGTTGGGCCTCCTTTCCATGACCCTCACAAGGAAAAACTTCTATGCCCTGAACAGGTTTCAGAGCAGACACAAAGGAGGAACCTTCTCAGAGTGCATGAAGCCCCCATCTGACTTGGAAAGTTCAGGGCTGCGCACAGTCAGGCCACAGCCACTGGTAGTGAACAGAATGCACCCTGTGCTCTCTGGAGCTGGTCCCTGAGGAGGACACCCACCAGATCCTCCTGCCTGCAGGCAGCCTACTGCTCCTGGGCTCTGATTCCAACACTCTATTTGGAGTTGAGTCCTACCTCCACCCACTGCAAGACACTGGTGCAGGGGTCCCTGGACCTATGGTGGTGGTCCTGCAGAAAGTCTTCCTTACTGGGCTTTGACATATGTCACTGAATAATTTTTTTTCTTTAATAATCTACACATGTGGATTGGTGTATTGTGTACTGAAGCAGTCACACAAAGGAGGGGGCCAACCTCCTCTAGGTACATGTGTCAGGGTGCCCACATGAACACATGTGCTATCTGGAACTTCTACCTTGACCTCAAGAACTATCAGCCCGCATACCACGTTCCCCAGCCCCTATGCACAACAGTCCACTTGGTGGAGGGGGGCCTGCTGCTTTATTCATAGACCCCAGGGGGAAGAAGCAATGTGGGCAGAGACAGGGGAGGGGTTCTGGGGTAGTCCCTCCACCCCCAGGATCATCCTGGAGCTCCAGAAGTAGCCCGGATGTCAGGGCTAGAAGATGCCATCTTATAGTAACAAGCCCCAGAGTCCAGAGTGAGCCAAGGCAGGGGGTCTCTGCCACAGGAGGCCTCTGGGCTTCTTTACTTCCAGCGCCCACCAACTTTGCCCTTGGCCGGGGTGCCGGCCTTCTTGCTGCTGCAAATGGGAAACAAGTTGTTCTTGAGGGTCAGAAAGTTTAGCCACATGGAGGGAGGAGAAGCACTGCAAGGCAAGCCCCTCCCCAGCCTCTAGCTCCAACTTCAGCCTTGGCCTCCATTGGTGGTTGTCAGAACAAGAGCCAGACTTCCTTAGCACACACACCTCGCTGCAATCCAAGCAGCACTGACTCACCTGCACCTGACTGGGCCAGGCCTGGGACTTAGTGTGGTTAGGTCAGGATTGGCATGCAACTAGGGCCCCGCACTCTGTCCTCCTTGACCTGTTTCGGGGGTAACTGCAGACAGACCCCAGCCTGGAGACTGTCTAGCAGATGGCTGCCGTTTTCCCTGAAAAGTCTGTGCCCTCTAGATGGCAGCCAAGGTGGCTGTCTTCAGGCTTTTCTATCTAAGGCCCTCTGTATGCCAGCATGTTCGCAGGGGCTGGGGGAAGGGTGAGGGCCGATGCAGGTGGGAGGACAAGAGTACTGAACCCTTGAGAGCTGCTGCAGGGGGATCTCTGGTGACAACAGCCATGCCCTCACACATACTTGCATGCACATGTCCCTGACCCGCACAACAGACTGGGAGGCTGTGGGGTTTCTTTCACCAGCCCCCTCCCTGGAAAGGAGGCCCATCTCTGCAAGCAGCAAGGAGGCCAAGGAAGGAAGACAAGGAGCCCAAGAAATAGGGACTCCAAGTATCTCTAAGACACTGCAACTCGTGGATGTGACAGTGCCCCAGCCAGGTTCAGTGGCAAGGCCTTCAGTGTGACACGTCATCAGTGCATCTGAGTATAGGCCCAGAGGGCGAAGTGCAGCCTCTGCAACAGGGCTCTGTGCCCCATGGGGCATGACTTCATGGATGGAAATGTGAATTCTTAGGGAACTGGGGATCACAGGGAGATGGTGGCAAAGCCTGGCCTCTGAATTCCCTATCACAATCAAAGTTCACCTCCGAGGGCAAAATGCTGTGGAATGTCTAGGCAGGCTATGCCACACCACTCAAAGGCCACTTAGAATCACCACACTCTGGGAGCCTCCTGGCTGCCTTCTCCCCCATGGCTGACCAGACACAAGAGGAGCACCATGTGGCTCCTCTTGTGTACTGGTAAGAAAAGACACTCAGATCTCAGGCACAGGGCCTGGACATGCTGCACAAGAGGCCTGGCCATGTTAGTCTTGTTACTGCTCTGCTGAGGACTGGCCACCACTGACCCTTATGTAGGGCTAACATGACCAGGCCCTGGATGAGGCACATGGCGGCTGGCCCTGTGGGACCCTGTGCCCAGCACAGAAGGAGGTGGGCCAGGCTACTTACTGCTTCTGGGCTTGGTCGATGCGGCTTCTGAGCGTGGTGATCTGTGAACAACATAGGCAACTTACTGTGACAGGGCCCAGGAGGTCCAGGCCGGGTATGGTAGGCGAATGCCTATCCTCACCGTAGTGCGGGACAGGCGGTGGCATTCCCACCAAGGTGTTGCAGCCTCTTGCCACTGGCTTCCTTAGTGGGCATTGTCTCTTGACCTTCTGCTCGTGTCTGGACTTACTCTCGCTGGCCTGCATGGCCTAAGCTACCACACACAGCCGCTCTGGAGCCAGTAACTTACCTTCCCACTGAGGCAGGATGTGGGACCCCCATGGGTCCTTCCCAGCCCTGACCCCTGACTCCTGTTCCCGTGTCCCCGCTCCCGCTCCTGACTTGTGGCTTAGATACTCTGATGCCAAGAGTGTCTCCTGGGAAGGTGAGGCCTTGTCTTGCCGGCCAATGAGGGCAGCAGGCCAGCCTCAAAGCCACTGAGGGAGGCAGGAGGGAGGAGCCAGGGCAGCAAGGAAGGGGAAAGACCATGTGGGCTCCACCCTGGCCGCCAGCATCCCTGCGAGTGACCCAGATCTGTGCCATGCGAGAGGCACACCGTGCATTGCACACCCACGAGCCTGGCCCGTGGTGCATTCTGGCTACTCACAACTTGGCCAGCATCTCCACTCTGGCCCGGACAGTCATGATCTAGAAAGACCGAGATGGTTATGGGGCTGGGTGGGAGGCTGAGGCTTCAGGGCCCGCCATGTGCTTGGTGAGCCTGGCAATGGCCCTTAAGGGTCTCTGAGCCCCTGGGGACCTGACATGGGTAAAGTATATCAGAGTTCCTGATTCTGCTACAGGCACTACGGAAGCTTGGGGCCAGCACCAGGGCAGCCTCCAGGGAAAGATGTTTGTCTCCTTGTGGGAACAGCTCAAGGAGGGGTACACTGTCCTGTTCTGCTAGAGGGGAGGTTACTGAGGGATAAGCTGACAGCTTGCCTGGGGCTCCAAGAAGGAGCCAGGACTTGCAAGTGTTTATCTTGGTGGTCTCAGGAAGTGCCCCTACACATGCCTTGTGGGTAAAACCTGCCTTCCCCAGGTTATGCTGGAGGGTGAGGAGAGGGCAGCACGGCCCTGATGGTAAAGCTCAGGGTCACCCTTTTACACTGAGCACATTCCTTCTTCTAGGACTGGTGTTTCTCCTTGGGTCCTCAAGCTTCCGTAGATGGGAAAGCTCTAGGCCCCAATCCTAGCCCCTGGTGTCCTACCAAGTTGTGAGGTTAGCAGCAGCCCTGGGACTCTGCAGCTGCTCACCCCAGGCAGGATCCTCTGACCTCCAGCTTGGCTCTCAGTGCTGGCATCTACATGGGAGGGTTGCCCGTATGTGAGCTCCCTCAGCACCTCCAGCTGCCAGCCCCAGCCTCCTTTCCCAGCTGCAGAGGGAGTGGCGCATCAGCCCTCATAGGGCTGCTGTGAGGAAACAGACATCTGGGGGTTGCTGTGGTGGCCAGAGGTCATGAAGTCCCTCACCACAGGGTTGGCTATGGCAACCAGAGGGCCCATGCTGGTGGCTAAGGGTGTGGGGCGGGGGTGAGGGGCTGTTTCAGAAGGCAGCCTTGAGCAGTGGTCTCCAGCCAGGCTCCAGGGGGACAGATTGCCTGGGTTCCTTTGGCCTAGGCCCTGGGACAGGGAGCAGGTTCAGAGGACAGTGGAGAGCAAGGAAGTAGCTGCTCACGCTGGCAGAGGGGACGGGTGGGACATGGGCTGGACATCTGGACTCACGTCATATTTCTGTCGTTTGAGCTTCTCCCCAAATTCGAATTTGTCAGTCTCAAGTTGGTACAGGGTGTCCCAGAGCTCCTTGGCCTTGTCCCTGGAAAGCAGAGTGAGGCAGGGAAGGCTAAGCCCAAAAGGCATCCTAAGCCCTTGCACTTCTTCAGCTACCAGAGAGGGAGAGTTGGACTTCAGTGGCCTCGCCCCCAGCACCAGCCCTCACCTCAGCTTGTCGTCACTGAGGTGGTCAATGTTAAGTGGCTTGCGTCTCTCTGCAAGGATCTTCTTCTTCATCTCCCGGGCTGTCTGCTTCTTGCCTCTCTTCTGATCAGCCTGAAGGGGACAAGCAAGAGGGCATGGTCTGTTCTCAGAAGTGGAGTGTGCACTAACACAGAACAAAAGCCCTCCCTGGACTCTGGGCACCTGCCTCACCTTGGCCAGATAGCTGCTGTAATTGGCTCCCATGGAGGACAGGGCCTTCTTCTTCTTCAGGTCATCCTCAGCTCTCCTCTTGGCGTCCTCCTCCTCTCTCCGAGCCTTCTCCTCCTATGGAGACCACATTTCCAAGATTCTCAGGGGTGGGCACCAGGATGCCTTCCCTTGACATCCCTCAAAGGCATGCTCGGGCTTAGAACTTTCTAGAAGGAAGCTTCAGTGGTCAGGGTCTGACCTCTTGTAGTATTTCTGCAGGGCAAGGGGCTTCTGCCAGTGGCTCTGATCCCAAGCCCATGCAATGGGAGCCCTAAGAGAGTGAAGCCCAAGCCCCCTAAACTCCTTTGAGTTCATAAGCAGGGTGGCTGGACTAGCACTGTCCTCACCGCCAATCTGTTCTGGCGCTCACGCTCCTTCTCGGCACGGATCCTCTGTTGCTCAGCCCTCTCAGCACGGCGCTTTTCCTGTGGCCAAGAGGCAGGTCAGCCCAGCCTCACCTTGCCCGGCCCTCCAGCATGCCACTGGCCTCCACCCTGCTGGCCACACTCACAATTCTCTCCTTGAGTGCTACCAGCTCTTCCTCCTCCTTCTTGCGGGCTTCAAAGTGGCTATCGATGAGAGCCTGCAGCTCCATGAGGTCCTTGTTCTGGCGTTTCTTCTGGATGTCCTGGGTTAGAAGAGGTCATCTGTCCTCACACATCCTCTCTAGCCTGGGTCCTGCCTTGTGCCCAGTGGTACCTTTCTCTGCCTCCAAGAGAAGCCCCACCTCCTCTGGCCACCAGGACAATTACTGTGCCTGCCATGTTCCTGAACTGCTGCCCTCCTAGGGTCCCAGGCAACCTGATCCCCAAGCCCCAGGGTAGGGATGATGCCTTTCTTGTGGGTGAGCCAGGTCCTACCAAGTTGTGAGGTTAGCAGCAGCCCTGGGATGGACTGGCTGTGACTTGGCTTGGTCCTCATCCTCAGAGATGCTCTACATGGGCTTGACTGAGAGGAGACTGGTGAGTGAAATAAATGTGTTCCATAAACAGATAGATGGATAGATGAGTCATAGAAGGTTAGACAAAGAGATGGATGGGTGAGTGGATGGATGATGGATGGTGGATGAATGGGTGAACAAATAGGTGGAAGGAAGAATGGGCAGATGAATGAGTTGTGGAGATTCATGGGGGAGGGATAGATGGAAGGTTGGGTGTATGGATGATTGATGGATGGAAGGATGGAGGGACAGGGGAACAGGGAAGAAGATGTCTATCCTTGAAGGAATTTCCCCTGATCCAGGAATAAATTAGAGAAGAATAGTTTCTTTCCTGCTGCTAGAAAGGAGATAACACCTAGAGATTTGATGTGGGGCTTAAAGTGGGGGATGAGGTCTGAGGGATGCTGACCTGATTCCCATAAACTTACATCGAAATCTACTTTCTCCCCTTCTGGGATCTTAGGAGCGGTGAGTCTGAAAAAGAGAAGGGGGGTGGGATTGGTTCATGAGCACAGACAACCAGGACCCCACCTCAGACACTGGACTTCCCTGGGCTAACCTGGCCCCAACCTTTAAACCCTAACACCTTTAAACCCTCACACCCAGCTGAGGGCACCTTGCCTAATGCCACGTCCACCTGAATTTTATTCTTATCAAGTTTATAATCCACATCCCAAGAGAGACCTCACCCTTCAGAGAAGTTTCCAATCTCTTCCTGTCCCTTTTGTTTTGCTGGATCTTTCACCCGCAAACTGGTGATTCTACCTAATCTTGGAACTAAATTCTTTTTCACCCCATCTTTCCAGGAGAGGTGCCTAGTTTCTGTCTCAAATAAGTAAACAAATGTAGCCAGGTCTCACCAGAAGGCAGTGGCTGCCACATCCCCTTGGGGACAGCTGGTGGGCAATGGCCTGTGTGCTCAGACCTGGCCATTGCGAGCCTTTTTCTCTGGCCACTCTAATCTTCTGAGGGGCCCAAAGGAAAGAGAAAGAGGCACTTTGAAGAGAAAAGGAGCCCCTAGTCCTCTAGCCCTGTAATCCCCTTCTCCCACCAACGTGTTCCAGATGGAGCAGAGGGTTAAGACAACAAGGGCTTTTTCAGACAAGCCATGGTAGAAAGTGGAGCTGAGTATCGATCAAAAACTGGAGCGGGAAGGATTCTTTAAGCTCAGAAGCACCAGAAGTTCCCTCCAAGGGAAAGATGTGCTGATGACTCCGTGCAAATGAAAAACTTATGTATGTGAAAGGGGGAAAAAATTGAAAGGCAGAGGGAAAAAATCCAGACTAAAAAAAAATATTTTCAGCAAACACACAGAAGACTTATATCCTTATGCAAACTAATGATTAAGAAAACATAGAGACACGTCCACCGTTAGATAAATGGGCAAAGGACATAAGGTACCAATTCTCAGGGAAGAAAGACAACCAGTTAACAAACGTTCGGGGAACAGTTGGCCCTCGTGCGATCAGAGGAATGCAAAGGAAAACAGCCGTGAGATGCTGTTTGCCATCTGTCAATGGCTGAGGTGCAGAAGCACGTTTCTGACTTTGGGTGAGGCAGGCGTGGGACACAGACCGCTCACAGCCCACGTCGGAGGCCGCCTTGGCCAGGCCCTTGTGGAAAGCAATTTGGCAAGGAATGTCAAAGTCTTAAGAACGTTCATACTCTTTGACCCAGTAATTCCAGTTCTGGGAATGTGGCCTAGGGAAATAGCCCTGAAGATGGAAAATGCTTTCCACTCAGTGTTATTTATGATAGTAAAATATTGGGGGAAGCCTGCAATAGAGGAATGGTTAGGAAAATTATGGTTTGTCCAATTGATGGAATATTATGTGGCCATTCAAAATATTTGAGAAGACTATGTAAAAACATGGAAAAATACTTATGAATAGTGCTAAATTTTAAAAAAGCAGAATTCAAGGCTGTATAGACAGTCCGATGTTTGAAAAACAGCAGAGTTGAGATCTTTTTTTCCGAGCCCTTTGCATGGAAAAAGAGTAGGAAGAAATAAGGATTTTTATTTCTTTCTGCTCCTTTCCATAGTCTGGCTGGCTGGATGGCTGGTGGGTGGATGGGTAGGTGGGAGAGTTATAGATGATTTTTTTCTGCATTTGACTTTTACGTATTTTCCGAATTTTCTTTAATGAGGTGTTTTATTTTCATAGCAAAAACACAAACAATTTTTCTGAAATGGGAAAATGTCTCGTGATCCAGCATTACTTTATTTTAACTTGCTGAAAAATAAAGTGCAAGGCATGGGAATACATTGGCTATGCCCTTCGCCTCTCTCCACCGTCCCTCCTGAGGTGGGAACAGACACGGAGCTTGTGCTAACATGCCCTGAAATCCCACCTCATGTAGAATGAAGAACAGCAAAGTACATACTCAGAAGGGTAAGGAGTGAGTCACAGAAAGAGGGCTGTGGGCTTGTGAGTGCAATCAAAGCCAGGAAGATCAGAGAAATCGGAGTTGAAGAAGTCTCTGAAATGCTCACAAGTACTGAAATAAGGCCAAGACCTCCCCAAAAAGAGCCATCCCCAGAGGGCTCAGAGGCCCCTGCAGAGAGCTGATTTGGACATGGTCCACTGAAGCAGGACCTACCTCTCTACTCTCACCTCCACCTCCCCCCGCAAACAGCCAGGCACAGTGAGGCCTGGAAAGGCACCCGGGGTGCCAGCGCCTTGAGCCTTGAGCCTCCCTCCTCATCTCCAACTCTCCCAATGCCTTTCTTTCCTCAGTGTGGACTCCTCCTACATGCAGCCCTCCTGGCCTGCCCTGGATGAGTAGGGCAGAGTCACACCCTACAGTCCTCCCTGTTTCCTAGGTGACCTTGGTCCTCATCTTCCCTGCACACTGGGCTTTTCTCTAAGCATGGACCCAGCCTCCTACAACCACCCACTCCTGGCATGTCCACCCTGGCCCTCCCCACATCCCACACTCACTTGGGTCTTGGCTTTTCTTCTGGTCACCGCAACACGAGCATGGGGAGAAGGGAGAGAGACCGAGTGAGATAGGCACCCCCATCCTGCTGATGGGGACTGTCAAGCTGGAAGCTTGTTGGGCTCTGGCCTCTAGGGCTGCCTGCTTCTCCAGCTTAGCCTCCTGCTGCCCACCCACCCCATTAGAAGCAAAAGGTTTGATCTCCATTCCGGGCTGTGAAAGCCCCCAGGAGCTCTAAGAAGGGCTCAGGGTATGGGGTGAGGAGAAGAAGGAAGAAATGGCAGCAAGTACAGGTCCTCAGAGGTCTGGGGATGGAGCAGGGCTAGAAGAAGGAGTCTAGGGCAATCTGGGACTGCTGGTCGGCTGGCTTGTCCCTGCTGGCTGCCGGTCTTAGCACCCAACCCCATAGCAGCCACCATGTGAAGCAGCAAGGTCCTGCTTAGAGGCTCTGAGCCAGGAAGAGGAGGACATAGAGATAGATGGACAGACAGAGAGGGGGATGGAGAGCTGCAGCAGACACTGGCCAGAACCGGGGTCCTGTGTGGACAGAGCAGGCTGCCCTTACCTTCCTCGTCCTCCTCCTGCTCCTCATCAGCGATGTCTCCATGACACAGGCACAAGCACACATGCAAGAGAAAAGCCGTACGCATAGGGAGCAGCAGCCACGCAAGCAGCAGCGGCAGGCACAGGCCCGGGACAGCACCCATGCCCTTCCACAGGCCTGGACTCCCGTGCAGACTCCTAGCTGAACTACAGGACTGCTGTCTGAAGACAAGGTGGAAGGAGCTGGGAAGGCCTGGGGTTCCATTAGTGGAACCGCTGACATGGGGCTTGGAGCTGGCCTGAGTGCAGCCTCTGCCTGGGACAGTTGCTGTGGCCCTGCCCACCGCTGCCTGCAAGATCAGCCTTACTGGGTCACAAGGTGCTATGTCCTAGTCTCTTGGCACCATGCATTTGTGCAGGTCTCAGCTCATGTCTGGTCTCAGTGCAAGGATCCCTGTCAGTGGCCATGAGCTCTGCTTTGCTTGCCCTTAAGAACAAGAGTCTGCTCTCTGACCCTCCTCTGGAGCCTGTGATGGGCCTTTCTGGAACAGCCCCTGCTATCTCTTCCTCAGCCACCTCTGGGGCCAGCCTTGAACAGGTGGACCAGCTTTCAGACCAGAGCTTCCAGTCCTAGGCCAGGCCAGCCATCCTGTCATGGAGGCTGCTTTTTTGAGGGTGCCTCCAGGCTCACCAGGCGGACATTCTGGCTGGTCCTGGCTGGAGCTAGTGTCTCCAGATGGCCAGCAAACTCTGACCTACACTGTCCTATGGTCCTGCTCTGGGCCTTGGATGGCAATGACAGGGCCATCTACATGCCATGTCCCTGGCCCTGCCTCCACTGGGCCAGTAAGGCCTGGCTGAGCGAAGGCCTTTAACACCAGCTCCTTTCTCCACACATAGTAAACAGCCAGCAGGGGCTGCCCAGGGTCAGAGTCAGGGTGGGGGTCTGGCTGGGGTACATACTCCCCAGATCCTATATCACATGGTTGCTTAGGAACCCGGCACACGACAGAACAGCCATGCAATTCTGCATGTGGGCTTGATGCTTCCCTCTATATAACACCTGGGAGAGTGGGGCCTGAGGGGCAGAGGAAGTGCTTTAGCACAGAGTAGAGCCTGAAGCCCAGAGGTAGCTGCCTGGGTAAGGCCATGGGAACCCACAGCTCTCCTGGTGAGGCTGGGCTATAGCCCTGGGAACCTGGGCCTGGTCAGGGGTTGGGAGCAGGAACTGCACAGGACAAGGCCACAGCAGAAGCCCAAGCAACAAACTTCCTTCTACTCCTCCCACATCCCATCCCTCTTGTGTGTCCATCTGTCCATCCATCCATCAGCTTCAGATGGCCTGATAACCTTGTAGCACACACAGGCTGGCTCCTGGGCACTAGTGTCCTGTGTGGCTTGAGACTCCACCACCGCCCCTCTCCTAGGGTATCCTTCCTGTCCCCATGGCCTTTCTGAGGCCAAGGAAGAGTTTTATGAGAGCTCAGGCCCAGCTGGGAGGACCGTGATGCTTCACAGAGGCAGCGTATGAATGGGGGGGCCTTCACTCAAACGTACAACTCCCTCCCTCCACCTGGTGTGGCCAACCCTGTGTTGGTGCCGGGTGTGTCTGGCTCAGGCCCAGGCAATGGGTGGGATGCTGAGACCTGACTGATTGCTCATTTGCACACATGGCTCCCGGCTGTTCCGGGTCCCCGATATTCCCATCTTGGGTCTCAGCCCAACTTTCTGTTTCACCCCACTTGTCCCGCCACCCTCCGTCAGCCTCACCTCTCCTTACTTCCCCTCCTCTGCCACTCCTCCCCTACTCTTCTCCACCTAAGATGGTAGATCTAGAGGATCCCAGTGGGCCCCAGAGCCATCCTCTCAAGGCCTGCTCTGCCATTAGCCTCAGGAGCTCCACTTTCCACCTTCCTACTGGTGGCCAAGAAGGGCCTTGATGTCTCTGACCCCTCTGCCAAGGCCACCAGAGTCAGTGAGGCCCACCTGAGCCAGCCCCCCATGCCGACCTCACTCTACTCCGTCCTCAGCCCAAGACGCCAGCTGGGCTTTGTCCATAGCAGGGAATGTCTGGAGGGGTGGCAGGAGGGAAACAGGACACAGGGAGGGAGGGGACAGCTCCGTAGCCTACCTTCCTGGACTTCCTCTGTGATCAGCACCGTGGGGGAAGGGGGAGAGAGAAGGACCCATGAGTGAGGGGAGGGCGTAGAGGGTAATGGAGGGGAGGGGAGAGGAGGGAGGAAGAGCGGGCCAGGGGTGAGCAGGTTACACGGCCCCTCTTGTTCCTTCTCGGCTTGGCTCCTGCACGCACCCACACACGGCCACACGTGCCACGGTGGCGTGGAAGTCATGTCACATACCTGGCTCATGAACTTCAGGAGCTAAGGAGGGCCACGGAACAAGAGGCAAAACCGCGGGTCAGAGGTCAAAGGAGAGGGATCCAAGGTTAAACGGAAACAGCCCATTGCCACTCGGGGCGCATGCGGGAAGCGAGCAAGATATGGTCAGAGTTAGCTTGGTGCTGACCCCCAACCCATGTCCCCAAGTCCTGTGACCCACTCTCAGAATCTGGGAGCATCAGAGCCTGAGGAGGCCTGAGCCCACCCCATTACCCATCTTCACAAGTAGAGAAACTAAAGCAGGGGGCTGATTGTGGTGCTGGCTCTTGCTTTTATCCCAGCCACTTCTTGCTGTGCAGGTCCCAGGGACAGGGGATGATGGACTTTCACCTTTCTTTGCTTCTCGCCCACCTCCTATGTGCCCTCAGTACCCCAGGCTTTGGTGTCTCTGATGGGTCCAGCGAGGCCCCTCTAGTGTTGCAGGACAGGGTCGTAGCCCAGGGATAGGGGCCAGAAGGAGTACGAGAAGCCTACCAGGACCCTGTTTCCCATCACTCCAGTGGCTAGACACAAAGCTCCCTTTTTACCCAAACTACCAGGCTACCAGGCCTCTGCTTTTACCAGGCTACCAGGCCTCTGCTTTTACCTGCCTCTGTCCCCAGTGTCCTGAGCTTGTGCCGGGATCTGGCCAGGTGTGGGAGCCCCATGCCATTTCACCATAGGCTCTTGGTTACCCCCTGGGAAGGAGGGCCTGGTGCTCACAAGCCCCACAGTCTTTCCCATGGCCCTGATCCAGGTTGCCCTCCCCATCCACAAGCTAACCCCCTCCATCTAGGGGAGCACATGCCCCAAACAATAGGAAATGGGGGCCCTGACCTTGCTGCCCGTGGGGTTCCTCAGTGTCCCACACCTTGAAGCACGGGCCTTGGTTAGTGGGTTATGTGGGGCCACATGTGGGGCCCCTTGGCTGGCTGGTGCCTCACTGCCTCCCAACCCTCTCCCCACCCCACGAGGTCTCCAGCCAGGCCTCGGGCCCCACATGGGGACCAGAAGTCCTGGGTCTTCATACCTTCCTCATGGACTTCTGCGGTGAGGGGTGCTGGGGAGTGCAGAGTGGCAGGGAGGAGAGAGGACAGGATTAGACGGGGGCAGGCACACGTCCTTAGAGGCAGGAGCCAGGGTCACGCCCGGGCACACCAGGGTGGCTGTGAGGGCTGGGCAGGGTCAAGAAGACTGGGAGGTGGGTGTGGGGCTGGGGTCCTGGACCCCACTTACCTTCCTCCTGAGCCTCTTCTGAGGATGGGAGAAACCAGAAGCAGGAGGGGGGGGGAAGAGAGAGAGAAGGAATAAAACAGTCATTAGAGGGGTACATTGGGGGTGAGGACAGGAGGCTAGCCCACAGGAGAAGAGGGTAGAGGGCTCTCCTGACAAAGTAGGGTGAGAGTGACCAGTGCTGCATTTCTGGCCATAGCAGTTGGTCATGGTGAGCAGCACTGCCTGAGAGTCCGCTGCCCCAAGATCCCACAGTTGCCTGGGCCTGGGTCTCTGCCTTGGGCCTGACCGTGCATGTTCAACACTTGTGAACAAGAAGTCGAGCTATATCTTGCTCTGTGGGAGATGAGAACAAGGACCAGGGGCAAAACCCATGTGTCATGAGAAGACCCTATGTGCTCAGTGTATTTCTGACCCCAGGAAAGTCCCTGGGAGCAAGGTGGGCACATAGGTCTTGGAGGAAACATTCTCAAGAGACCCTTCAGTGACCACTTCCAGGGAAAAGATGGCTCCCAGGGTCACGTTTCCTGCTCAAAAACAAGCCTTTCCACCTTTCAGCAGAAAAAAGAAGTGTTCTGCTCACGTTGTTAAGGTAGCAAGTGTTTGCAAAATATTTTCAAAACACAGCACCCAGCAGCCCTTGCAGGACAGCCTGCCTGTCGAAGCTGAGTGGCTGCCAGGGGCCTGAGCAGCACCCTTTGGGCCTGGGAACTACCACACCCACTGTTCCCAGGTGTGCCCGTGCCCAGCACTCTGCTGCCCACGCCTGCCTGGGCACGACAGCCAGGGAGGGTCTTGCCATGCACCTGAGGGTAGTGGTGGTGGTGATGGGGAGACACTGGGAGAGACAGAGAAACAGACAGACAGACAGATAGACAGAGAAACACAGGCAAACGGGATTGGAGGGAGGCTGGGAGAGATACTGAGAAATACACAGAGACAGAGGAGAGAGTGCTGAGTGATACAGAGGTACTGAGGAGACACCTCAAGGACACTGAGACATGCAGAGAGACACCAAGAGAGATGGGCAGGGGGACAAAGAGCAGCGGGCGGTGTGTACTGAGGCCCTTGATGTTAATGAGTGCATTTTAATGACCAGATCCCAACCCACCCCACACACTGAGGTTGTGACCACCACACAAGGCATTCATGAACGATTAATGAGTATCCATTAACAGTTGAAGAGATCAATCATCACTAAAGGTTAATGATGATTTAATTAATGACCAGGTCATTGACCATTAATTAAATGATTGCATTCTTAATCACTGAGACATGATTAATGATGATAGTTAATGATGAATTAATGATGAAGAAGATGGACAGTTAATTGATGAGCTAGAAGAGGATAGGAAGGGCTGGATGGGCAGGGCCTTCACCAAGCAGGAGGGGGCTCCATAAAGAGAGGATTTGGGGGCTGAGGGGCCTCCAGAGCCACCACAGTTACCTTCCTCTTCGTACTCCTCTGCATTGGAATAGAACAAAAGAGAGGGGCCATATTAACAGAGGCTGCTGGAGAGGGTGGTGGGAGGGCCAGCCCACCCCATCCCCGGACAGTCCAGCCTCTTCTGCTGGCCAGGGATAGGGCCTGGGACTCCTTGGGCACAGAGAGGGCTGTCTGTACTGGAGGAGGAAATGGCTGAGCCATGGCAGGCCACATCTGCACCCTGGATGCCACATCCTACCATGACCATTAGGCCAGAAAACCCCAAGCCCCTCAGGGTCAGATAGCCCCAGCAGGTCTGCAGGCTGAATGGGTTGAGATGTGGTCTTCTCAGAGGAGAGGTCAGACCATTTCCAAAGGGGGTTGTCCCAACACCCACCCACAGAGGTGGCCAACCTGGGATGTCCAGGCCAGGGGCCCCCAACAGATACGTACTGTTCCCAATCAACCCCAATTCCCAAGAGTGATTTTTCTGACTAGGGGTGGAAGTAGAGAGAAAGAAAATAGCTGTGACACTCACCCTCAACATGTTCACTGCAGGGGCAGGTGGAGGGGGAGAGAGAGAAAGAGAGAGAGAGGAGTGAGGTGGCTTCTGCTGACTGGGCTACAGCAGCCCCCAGAAGCCACAGGACAGGGTCTGAGGCAGCTCCCAGGCAGTGGTACTCACACTTCCTCGTCAGACATGGTGAGGGTGGGTTGTTTCTGGGGAGAGAAAGTGGGAGAGGTGCCTTGGCTTTTGGTAAGGGAAGGTGGCTCTGAGCTAGAGTTGAGAGGGGATATCACAAATAAGACTTGATCAACCCCTTGGTCTCCTGCACATATGGCCCCTCATCAGCTCCCACCCAGCCTTCTTCCCCAAGACTCTGATCCTTCTCCTTTCTGCCAAGGCTTCAGCCTGGAGCTCAGAATCCCCTGTATGCAGACATTCTCCCTACAGCATCCTCAAGGAGGGCCCTTGAGGTGCAGAGTGTAGTCCAGGGCGAAGAGGGCTCCGCAGATCGTTCTGCATGCTGGGAAGACTTGCTGGTCTGAGATACAGCCTGTCTCTTGGTAGCCTCTGATTAGGTTGGGGACAGCTTTCTGGGGAGCCAGGATGACCAAGGCCAGCTCCCTAAAATAGTCAGTACAGACCTGCTCCGTTATGCCCACCCAACATCCTCTTTCTTTGTGTGAGCCCAAAGTGCCCTTCAATGCCCCGTGACTTCCAGCCAGGCTCCCTTGAGGATACCCCAGAATCTAACAACCATCTGAGGATGCCTCCTCCAAACCACAGAGCACATGAGTGGTCTATCCACTGACTGCCTCTTCCCCACCACACACGGAGGCTGAGCCCCTGACCTCATCAGAGCTGTGGTCAGAAGTGTTCTTTGGTGGGTGCCCCATCCTGGAACCCTTGGGCTACATGACATTGCTTTTTCCCAGGCCCGTGGTACTCTTGATCTTGTCAGTGTTTGTGGGAAAGTGCCATGCCTGGGACTGGCTGTACCTGTGGCAGATGTGACTATTGCAGAGCAGGGAGTTTGGGACTGCTGTCCATGAGCTAGCCCCCCACACACACCCATGCAATGGGGCCTGGGAACTCTCTGAGCAGCTGTATCAGAATGCTGGCTTCAGGTTTAAAAAACAAAGTTCGTGACAACATATTACATACTTGAAAACAATGGTGATGCCCCCTCCGGGCACTTATATAAGAAAACACCTGTTCATCAGCTAAAAATCATTTGCTGCTCAAAGCTAAGGTTGTAGCCATCTCCAAGCTCTCTGTCCATAATGTTCCTTTTTTTCCAAGCAAGTTGATCTCCATGCAAAATTAACCATCAGACATCTGTGAAGCCCATGTCTGGGCACAAGGTGAGGCCCACATCACAACAGAACCCTGCCCAGGACTCCATTGCCCGTCAGTAGACAGCCTCTAGCATATCTGCAGCTGGGAGGAGGCTCATCATTCCTGGACCCAAGGGCTACAGTTGCCTACCCATCTGGTTCCTCTGGCCCTTTCTCATCCCTACAGCTCCTGGCTTCCCTTCTCCCTTGGGGTCTGCCCTCTCAGTAGGTCTAGAACCCAACTCCTCTATTGCCAGGCCACTCTGTAGGGCAAGAAGTTCAGTGAGGGCTGTGGAGCTGGGGGACCCTGCTCCCCTGCCTCCACCCCGAACCCAGCAGGGCCAACACCTGTCAGCCCCCAAGGGGGAGGGGTGGCCCATGACTAGGGAGGGGCTATTTTTAAGGAGCTGGTGGCAGCTGAGGTACCCAGAAATAGGCACGCAAATCAGCAAGACGCCTTTGCCCAGAAACCCAAGATGGTGTATGGGGGTGGGGAAAGAAACAGCCCAGACCTTCCTCCTTCTCCAATCTCCTGAGGGCACCCAGTGAGGGCGCCTGCACCCTTTCAAGGTGAAGCAGCAAGGTTCCTTCCCAGGTGGGGAAACTGAGGCTCCTATTCCTCTGAAGAGTGCTTGAAGGCCTCTGCAGTGCTGCTTTGCATCCCCTCCCCCTCTGTGTGGTCCCTGTCACTAGCTCTGTGTTGTGGGGGTGCTGGGGTGGGGGATGGCATTTCGACAGCTGAGAAGGAAAACAGTTGTCCTCTTAATGCTCTGCCCTCAGAGGCAATGCATGTAAATAGCACATGAGGCTGGGTTCCTTGGGGACATATGCCATCCTTCCCTCCTTCAAAGGGGACAAGGGGCGGGGGTACAGGAGGCCCTGCCAGTAACCTGCTAGGGGACTCTGACCATGCCTTGCCTCAGCTCATTCCCCTCTGGCTAGCTTGCTTGGCTCTGTCCGCTCTCAGGATGCCCAAGGATCTCTGGACAGTGCTCAGGACCTGGTGGATGAGGGAGCCTGGCCAATGACTTCAAGGGGCCTCTCAAGGCTACCTGCTCCTTCCAGCCACAGGCAAGGTGGGACATGGCCTTTCTGGGCAGGAACAACTCCCTCCTCCCTGTCCTGCCCCAGCCCAGCCCCAGTTCACTCCCCCAGGAGCTACCCCAGGCCTCCTTGGGGTCTAGAATTTCTCCCTCTGGAATCCTTTCCATGGTAACCTGTAATATCTACCCCTTACTATCATCTCTATAAAAGGGCACTGTCAGGGGCAATACCCAGGAAGTTCCAGATGGGCCTGAGGCAGCTGTGTTATAGCAGGCAGCCCCTGGGTAGCCCCTGAAGCTCTGGGCAGAGTCCCTTTTGTGGAGTCTAGTTTCACATCCTTACCTCTCCACCTTAGAGTGACGCCTTACCCCAGGCCTTCTAGCACCCCTGCCTTCCCCACTCCATACCCTTGTGTTCTAGTTTAGACCGGGTCTTATGCACTATGCTAAAGCTAGGGGAACATGGAAGCATGATGTCAGAACCCCTCATCAGTCCCCAGGGGCCACCTGGCTTCTCCAGCCATCATGCTTCCCATCCAAGTGTCAACCTGTCAGCAGGGGGACTTGGTCACCAGGCCCAATAGTGCTCTTTGGGTGCCAGGTACCCAGCTCTGATGCAGGAGGCCTTGCTGGTAGTTCATTCCCATACGTACCTGCTGCTGAGTCTGAGAAAGTCTGGAGCTCCCTGTGGACAGGACCAGCTGCAGGCACTGCCCGGTTGGCCTCAGACCCTCATGTTATACCGACATTTGATCTTTCCCAGCAGCCCATTGGCCAGTGGCTGGGTGGCTGGGGTGGGAGGGTGGGGTGTGGCCCATCAGGCCCCTGACCAAGTATAGGAATGGCCAGAGGAGGAGGCTGAAGGAGGCGAGGATGGAGGAGACGTGCCTAGAGGAGTCAAGGTCCCTGCCTCCCCCAGGAAGGTATCAGCTGCTATTTTTACTGCCCAATGGTAGGCCTGTTTTTGAAGAACTCAGGAGGGGAGGAGGAAGGTGAAATACAGCCTTGGGATGGTGATATGAGGACTGTCTTTAAGCCAGGCTTCTATGGGGGTCCCCAGGCCTGGAGTCCCAGGCCCAGGTTCCCCAGCCCCTGCTCCTCTGCCCAAGGTATGTTATGGGAGTGGACACCTCACCCAGGGCAAGGATCTCCATGCAGAACCTTGCCCAGGCCCGCCCCACGCCCCTCCATTAAAGAAGCAGCCCAAGCCCCCAAGGGAGTAGAGGACTCTGAGTCCTTAGCTGCATCACTCTGAGGTTCTTGGATGCCAGGCCTATTTGTCTAAGTGAGACCATGGGGATACAAAGATGAAAAGGTAGCAGAAAAAGTGACCTAAGTCCAGTGGCTCCTGCTATGGCATCTCCCCCTGTGGCTGGTTCCTCCCAAGGCCCGGGGCCACACCGCTGTCCTCAGCTCCTTTTTAAGCATCCAGAAGTTGGAAGCCCCTCTCCTCCCAGGGACCAGGGTAATGTTTGGGCTCTGAGTGGCCGGTCATGTGCTTGTAGAGCTGGCCTTTTTTCCCTCAGGACTCCAGGGGGCACCATCCAACCAACAGATGCCTCTCATGGGCCTCTGATGGCCCCATGCTTGCCAGGGAGACACATACCTGGATGCCCCCACCTCTTGGACTAGGGAAACCGAGGCAGGGATAGGGTGGGGAGCAGCTTGATACCTTGACCACATTGCACACTCCTTCCAGATCTCATGGACTAGGCATTGCTTGTGGGGTCCATGAAGCTGCCCAATCCAGAGATAACCAGTCCCCAGGACAAGAGGAGCCCCAGGAGATGCAGGCAAGACCCTGCCCTCCAGAGTCCTAGGGTTGGGACAGCAAAATGACCCGGTACAAGGCCCACAATACCCCAGCTCTGGCTTCATCTGCCTCTGTGTCCCAGATCTGTGTCTTAAGCCTTCTATGGTTAACACCTCACACAGTCCTTACATGATGGAGATGAGGCCTTGATGGCTAGAGACAGGCAGGGATATGTCTGGGGCACAAGGGAAGGACAGATATTGCCCCAGGCTACTGGCTTGAAAGATAGGGGCCCTCCACTGCCCACCTCTCCACTAAGCACCCAGCTACTGGGGTCATCCCTGTCCTGCTAGTCAGAACCTATACCTCCCTCTCTACCTGCCCGTGTCCTCAGACACAGTCTGGACCCCTGGGTACCACTGACCATCTCTCTGGTTGTGACTGTCTACTCTGGAACTCCTGCAGAGGTCCTGAGCTAGTTCTTTGGGAGCCCCCAGCCTCTTCCATGGTGAGGCAGATGCCCTCCCTCCCAGTCTGGTTCTCTAGAGTCTGCTAATAGAGGCCTGAGCACACACTACCACCTTCCTGTTACAGATGCCCATGTGGTGCACAGGACTTAAGGAGAACTTGGTTCCATCTGCTGGCCTCACTGGAGCTTGGCCTGCGAAGCCTTTGTCCACTAACCTTGCCTGGCTAGAATGGGAGATCTTTAGAGACCACACCTGCTGCTGGGCATGCCCCGGGCTCTGCAGTGGCCCTGCTTGGCCAGCAGGGGAGGGTGGCTGCCCACTTAGCAAGCCTCGGTCTTTGGCAGGTGCTCTCCCATGAGGTCAGAGGGACAAAGCAGGTCTTATTTTGGGTAACAGCTACCTCCTCCTCAGGGCGCCAGCCCTGAGGTACACCAGGACAGCAGAGAAGACACTGGTGGACACTGCTGCCGGCTGCTGAAGTCCTGTGACAGGTAATCCACACCGGGTCCCACCTGCCCTGGGTGGGGCTATGTAAAGGGAGAGGAAACTGGGCAGAAGCCTCTTCTGGAGACTAGGAAAGAGGGACTGGGGACCTTGGTGAGGCCAGAGACAAGAGGCAACTCAGTCCAGTTGGGTAGGAGACAAATTTCTACCCAGAAGGAGACTGGAGACCTACTAGTGCCAGTCCCAGGGTGGGGGTGGGGGTTGGGGCTTCAAAGTTAGTAATACTGAGCTAACCCCCAATGTGGGGATGAGGCCATGGGAGGGGGCCAGCTTTCCCAGTGTCTCATTGCCAGTGGCCTCTGTGGTGACTCCTCAGTCTGGGTCCCATGTCCCAGCACCTATGGTTGGGAGTGGAAGAGCCCACCAACCCTGAGCCTTCCCTGGTGCCCTAGGGTGACCCACTGCAGGCTGGTTCTGCCAGGCCCAGGATAGGAGCAGCTGACATGGCACTTGGGACTGAGCCACTCTGACCACGGTGGCTGCTGCCCCCACGCCTGTGCATAGCCTGTGGTTTTGCAGACTCACTGATTGGCTCTGCAGATACCAGGGGGTGTCTCTTGTGGGCAGAACTGTAGTGGTGACTGCACTAGAAGCAGTAGGCCATCAGAGGCCCCTGAGGCAGGCAGGATTGGGGGTCAGTGTTCTGGCATCCCTGGCCAGGTGCCTTCTGGGTGGTGACCACTTGACATTGACAGTAGCAGAACTGCCTTCCTGGTTTGGGGCAGCAGGTGTGGGTGTGGCTCCACACTGGGGTGAACTCTGCACCTGCAATCCAAGCAAGGTATGGGTTGAGCCATGGCCAAGGCAACAGAACTTGGGTCCTCACCCCTGAGGCTGAGCCAAAGGGGATCCAGCCCTCCGATTCTTAATACTGCACACTCCGGTCCTGTGCTAGTGTCCAGCTCCCTGCCCCACTGTTGACTTTGCTATCCTTGGTCACCATCCCCTCCAGACTGGGCATGAAAGGAAGGGAATATCTGTCACCTGGGAAGTGCTCTTGCCTTGGCAGAGGCTGGCCCTCGATACTTTCCCAGTGGTAGGACTGTGGGCAGAAGGGATGGGGGGTGGCATGCCACTTGCCCTGCCTTGGCAGATGTGTTCTGTTGAGCTTTTGCCTTCTTGAGCTGTTCATTTTTATGAGGCAAGTGAGATTTGACTAAGAAGACTTCAGAAAGTGGAGGCTCTGAATGCCTAAGTGAATGGCAAGGTCAAGCTTAGACCATCAATGTTCAAGGGCCGCCCTAGACATGGAGGGCAACGGACTTTGTGTCAGGCCCAAGGGTGGTCCCAGGGAGAAGGAGTGCAGGGGAGGAATCCTCTACCCTGTCTCCTATTTATGCTTTTGTCCACCCTCCCCTTTACTCATTCTTAAGCCTGTTTTCTTACACTCATGACTTTCCTTCCTTCTGTTCCTCCTTCCTCCTTCTTTTCCTCCATGATCTATCTACCCACTTGCCAGTTATCTATTCATATTCTGTCCATCTGTTCACCCATCTATCCATCCATTCCTCCATCTATCACTCATTCTTCCATCCATCACCTATTCACCCACCTATCCATCTACTCATCCATTCATCCATCTATCCATCTACCCATCCACACATCCACCCATAAATCATTCATCTACCCATCCATCCACTTGCCCACTCCCCATCATTCATCCATCACCCATCTACTTGTTCATCCACTTATCTGTCCCTCAATCCATTAATCTTCCACCCTTCACTCATCTAGACTACCTCCCACCCTCCCATCCATCTGTTCATCTGTCCATTCATCACTCCCATCCATACATCCCCCATCCATTCAGACCTCTGTCCAGCATGGGTTTGGGTGTCCTTCCGGCTGGTGGGGTGATCGGCTGTCTGCAAAGGCTGGGCCTCAGTCTCTCCTTCCTAAGAGGCTCTTGGCTGCTCTAGGAAATGATCCCTTCAGCCAAGGTCAGGATTCTTCTTCCTCTCCCAACTGTGAGGAGCAGAGCTTGGGGATCATGGGGACTGTTCTGTGGTGGCTCTTCCCCTCAGTGAATGCACAGACAGGGCTCACACAAGTCCAGTGGTTCCAGTGTCATGAGGTTTATTTTGGGCCAGGAAAGGCAGAGGTGTTACAGATATCCTGGAAAAGGAATGTGGGGTCCCAGCCATTGTGGGTACCCCAATTTAGGACATCTCAGATCCTGGAGTTTAGTGCTCCTTAAGGACGTGGGATAGGCCCTGAATTTGAGACCAGCATGCACTATGCAGTGTGTGGGCTGCCCCAGTGATGTGGCTTTTCTGTCCTGGCCAGTCCCACTCCCTCATCCCTCCCCGGTTAGAAAGCAATGGAGACAAGCACATGAGGGACTCTTGAGACATTTTATTGCACAAAGTGGGGGAGGGGGTCCTATAAGCAGGGAGCAAGAAAGATGCAGAGTCCTGAGCATCCAGCATGATCTTAGGTGTCCCTCAGGTGTGGTTGGATAACTAGCCCTCTGCACAGACTGGGCCTCAGTCTCTAGCTTCCTTAGGGGCTCTTGACTGCTCTAAGAAGTGGTCCCTTAGCCAGTGTCAGGACTCTTCTTCCTTTCCCAACTGTGAGAGGCAGAGCTAGGGGATCAGAGTAGGAGAGTATAGAAGCTGGAGGGTCCAGGAACAAAAGGAGGTGGTAGAGGAAGCAGGGGTGTTGGGGGGTGTGGCAAGGCCACGCTGGTGATCAGAAGCACTTCTTAGCCAAGGCTGGAGGCAGCAGTGGTGTCTGGCTGAATCTCCCCTGGAAAAGTGGAGGATGCTGCTAGCCTGCACCTGTCAAATACAGGGATGGGGCATGAGGAACATTATCCTGGAGACTGAGGAGTAGCTGTAGCTATGCTTCCTGAAGGATTCGGTTCTCTGCTCCCTCCACACTGCTGGTCCACTAGTGGTCACCTGGCCCTGAGCACACCCCCCTCCTACAACCAGAAGGGCCCTGCTTCAGCCTGTACCTGGAAGATCAGCTCCCTGGGTGAGCTCTGGTGCTCCAAGTGTGGGCCCTGCCCTGGACTGTCTCAAGGTAAAGGGAATGCTACCCACCCATCCTGGCAGCCCCCCAGAATGTGGGGGTTCCCTCAGTTTTCTAATCCTATGGCCAGCAGCTGAGAGTGAGGGAACAGACCCCTCCTGGCCCCTCCCCAGCAGATGGCTCCTGCCTCGTTAGAGCCAGCCCTCACGGCAGCAGCCCAAGGCCTCCCTCCTTCCCAAACCAGACAGCCTCTGGCTCGTCCCAGATGCCATTTGTCAACGTCCTTGCAAACACGTGGCGCCCAGAAACCAAGGCGGGTGGCTTGGCCAGGACCACCCTGGGCAGGAGGTCTGCGGGAATATCCCATTTAGCGTAGCTCAGCGAAAATTGCTCCCACCTTCCGGCCAATCTACCTCTGATGATGCAGCCTCAGCTTTCCCAAGCCATTTGGCCGCCGCTCCTTACCACTGGCTTGCAGCAGACCGACGCACTTGTGGTTGGGCTGGCGACAGCATGGCGCCCCTCACGTGTCTGCGGGTAGCCTGCTCTTCCTGCCCTTGGCCAGGGTCGGTAACTGGCCAGACTCAAGCCTCCCACTTGGAGCTTGCCTGTGAGTCTCTTACCCCCCACCCTGCATGGCACGATGGCCTGGCCCAGTTTATGTGCATGAGAGACTGGCATTGTGCTGGGCATCGGGACACAGGTAGGTTCTAACCCTTATCACCTGCCAAGAAGCTGTAGCTCTTGGGGCTCACTTCCATACCAGCACTTGGTAGCCCTGCCTACAGCCAGGGATGCCCAAGCTTAGAAGGCACCGGTAGATCCTGGGTGTCAGGCAGAGGGCTTTTGGTAGTTAAAATGCCACATCTCTGGCCTCCTGGAGAACGGGAAACCACATGTCCCACCACCACGAGGAGGAGGGCTGGCCTGACTGTGTCCCTCCCACTACAGGGTGCAGTGATGCTCATCTCCACTGCCTCGGTGCCTCTGGGGGCCAGTGGCCGGAGCCCCCAGGGGACCCTTGGCCCCCCTCCACCCTTGCTGCCCAAACCGGGGAAAGACAACCTGCGTCTGCAGAAGCTTCTGAGGAAGGCGGCTCGGAAGAAGATGGCAGGAGCTGCCCCTGCCCCACCTGGAGCTTTCCGCACCTCCCTGTCCCCCGTGAGCGAAGCTAGCCATGACCTGGAGACCACGGCTCCACGTCCCGCTGAGGCCCCACGTCCCGCTGAGGCCTTGCGTCCCGCTGAGGCCCCACGTCCCGCTGAGGCCTTGCGTCCTGCTGAGGCCCCACACACTGTGGTGCCCCTGCCCCGCTCCCCGCACACCCCAGTCATTCACCATGTGGCCTCGCCCCTGCAGAGGTCCACGTTCTCCTTCAGCCTCACTCAGCGCCAGGCTCTGGCTGCACATTTCAAGGCCCCTTCAAGGCTTGAAGCCCCAGTTCTAGAGCCTGCCCAGCCCCCCAGTCGCTCTGCCTCTATCTTGACCCCCACAATAGGGGGCACCCATGTCACTCAGGTGCACATCCAGCTGGCACCATCCCCAAGTGCAGGAACTCCTGAGTCCCCCAGGACAGACCTGAGTGGGGGACCCAGCAGCCGGAATGGAGAACCAGCCCCAGGTCTCCCTAGTACCCAGCCCCAGATCCCAGTGGCTCATATCCGCCCATTGCCTGCTGGGGCCCAGGCTGTCAGTCCTAGGCCTGAGGAGCCCCCTACAGTGAGGCCACCATCCAGCTTCCAGGCCGCAGTGTCCAGAGAGGCAGGGACCAGGGTGGTGGTGCCCATCGCCCCCACCTACCGCTCGCCTGGACCCTTACCATACAGCCCGGTTCCCACAGCACCTGAAGCTGAGCACTCGGAGCAGTTACCTATAGCCAGCCCTACACTGGAGGTCGAGGGGGTCCCATCATCCCTGGCCTTGGCCTCAGGGCCCCACCCAAGGCCTGCCCCCAAAGTTCCCCCCAAGCCCCGGCTCAGTGGCTGGACACGCCTCAAAAAGCAGCTAATGGAGGAGGCAGAAGAGCCCCAATTCCCAGGGCAGGAGCCTAGCCTGGAGCCTGCTCAGCCGGAGGAACCCACTGCAGCCAGCTCCCGGCCCCCTGCCTCCCGGGCCTCTAGAATGTGGGATGCTGTGCTGTACCGCATGTCAGTGGCCAAGTCTCACAACCACCCAGCAGGGCCCAAAGATGGGGAGCATCCCTTGGCTGGCCTCCCCCGTCTGCCCTTCCTGTACAGGCCTCGCTTCAATGCCCGAAAGCTGCAGGAGGTTGCACGGGCCCCTCCCACATTCCAACCCCTTGTAGCGCTGAGCCCCCAGCCCAAGAACTTCAACCGGACAGCAGCTGGCTGGAGGCTCTGGTGAAGAAGTGTCCAAGACCACAGGGTGGACAGAAGATGGCTGAGCTCTAGCATGGAGGCCACAGCCATTGCAGGAGGAAGCACAAGGGGGCGTGGGGTGGAGGGAGGCTGGTGGGTGAGGTATGTGTGGGTGGCCTGGGAAGGATGCATCCTGGTGCTCAGAAGAGCCTGGTGGAAGTGGACAGGTCAGGAAGGACAAGTCAGAGAGGTGGACAAAGCAAAGAGAATGCAGAAGGGAGGCCAGGGTCTCACTGGTGTCGGGGGATGGGTCTGATCAATGTAGTGTGGGATTTGAGGGATGGGACTTGGGGAGGAGGAAAATATGCAAGTGTGTGGTGAGGGGAGAAGTTGGATTCACTGATGCTGCCAGGCAGGCCCTGCAGCATGCCCCCCAATTGTCAAAGCCTGGGAGACATATTTCCTTCTGTGTGAAGTCAGAACTGTCACCAGCAGCAGGAGCTGGTTGGCGTTTGTGTTCCTGTGAGAGGCTCAAGGGGCTGCGGGAGCCAGACCCCATGCCAGGATGCAGATGGTGGTGGATGAGGGGTGCTCAGAGGCACGGAGGAAAGCTGACTGAGCAGAGGAGGAGGCCTGGCCATGGCCCTGTTCACATACACCTCTGCTTCCCTTCCTGGGCTGTCAGCTTCTTGGGAGCTTGCTGGTTGGAGAGGGGGCAGGGGCACCCCGCTAGTCACATCTGGGCTTTGATGGCAGGGTGAGGAAGGCATCCTCAACATCAGGGCTGGGAGATCAACCTGGCCAAAATGTGTGGATTGGAAGCTGGGGCCTGCACAGGGGCACTGGAGGGGTCTCAGGCTGCAAACAGCAACCCTGATGGGCCACCAGCCATGAAGACAGGGGCCCAGAGGTTCCAGGAGAGAGCTCCAGCCGCAGCCACCACACAGGACTTGGCAGGGGAAGAAGGCAATGAAGGTGGGCTGGCTGCCCCACGGATGCAATGACCACGCTGAGTTGAGCCTGGGACCTGGGCCACCAATAAACATTTATCTAACCATGCAGGTGCCAGGTCTCTATCTTGACCAAGGTTGGGCACAGCAAGCTCTTCAATGGCCTTTAGCAGGGACAAGAGGGCAAAACCTAGATCCTGTCCCCTTTACAGAACCAGTGTACCGACACATGGGGAATCCTGCACCTGGGGGCTCTGTCCTGTTTGCTTCCTCCAGTAGCGGTCAAGCTGCCATTCCTTCCCAAAGAGCCCAAGTGCACACGGCAGCAACCCTGAAGGGAGCTTTGAACTTCCCTTGAGCAGCGGCTGGGCTGGCCTGACTCTGGAGACATAGAGTTTGGGGCTGGTATAAGATAAGGGACAAGTCTGCTTAGGGTCTGAACAACCAGCCTGGGTCTGAGATACAGCCACTTTCCGAGGCCAGGACTTCAGGCTTCAGGGCCCAGAGTGAAAGAGGACAAGCAGACCCTCTCCACTCTGCCACATTCCCAGAATGTGGTAGAATGGCATGTGTCACGTACAGTGTTCTATGCTCTGGTCACTGCCTTGGACTTACCAAAATGTGTGACCTAAGGTGCTGAGCTGTCATCCAAAAGCACCTTTTCATACTTCCCGTGGCCAGTGGCCACAAACTTGTACCTCTTCCCAGATGGGGTGCTCTATTGGGGAAGAAGACCAAGAGTCAAGGAGAGACCTTTGCAAAGGAGAAGCTGCTGCCCCTGGGAAGCCCTCTCGCATGAACAGGTCCCTCTTTACCACCTTCAGCCTGCACCAACTACACCAAGACCCACCTTGACTGTAGACGATGTCTTAGGCTCTCCTTTCTTCTCCCAGAGGCTCTTCTTGCTCAGGTCTCCAGCGACAATATCCTGGGGGCATAAGAGGGAGCAGTCACAGGGCTGGAAGCCCTGGATCTTTCTCTTCTGCCTGGCCTTCTCTGGCCCTGACCAGGGGGCTGCGAACTCACCCACCTTCCCTCTGGAAGTGAGACCCTGAGGGCACAGGCAGGAAAGGAGAAAAGGCACCAAGTACTGTCACTGGCTGACACAGACTTGGCACAGACATTTTGGAGCCACCTCACCACACATCCCAGTGCTCTGTCCACCCATGCTTCATCCTGGATGAGCTACCACTTTCTTTCTCAAGGAACTTCCCAGGCTTTGACTACCCAGCCCAACCCTGCCCAAGGGAGGACCCTACCTTGCAAGAGGGAGTCCTGGTAGCAGACTGAGTCTGCACCTCCCCAGTCTCCCACCGACTCTTGGTATCAGCCACAGCCATGCTGGGCAGCTCTATGGAAGCCTGGCGGGATAGCTTGGGGGTCCGACCAGCAGACTGCAGAGAAGAGAGAGCCCCAGGATAGCATTAGTCAACAGCCCCCATAGAGCACATCAGAGGATCCTGGGAAGCCTCTTTTATCTTTATTTTCCCCAGGGAAGCTTTCCCAGTGCAGGGCTAGAACCACTCTGGAAAAATGTGGTTTCCTTCATTCCCTGTACTTATGAAATATGCCCTTATTTTGAAGAGTACAAATGACATAATGGCACACAAGACATGCGGGCTTTGTCTTATTGCGACTCGTGGCATAGGCGTAGGGGAACAGGGGCCTGATGGAGGGCACTGAGTGGAGTTTTGGTGGGTGTAGGGGCATGGGTTAGATGGAGGAGGGTGTTGGTTGAATAGAGGGATTTTTTTGAATAGAGGGATGGGGTTTGATGGACAGAGAGACATTGATTGGATGCAGGATTGCTGGATGGGTAGAAGAGTGCTGGCTGAATGGAAAGGTATGGATTAGAAGAAGGAGGAATGTTTGGGAAGGGAGAGGAGACATTTGAATGAACAGACGCTGATGAGATGACAGTGCCAGTTGGGTGGAGGAGCAGTGTACCAATGGAGAGGTGTTGGCTGGCTGTCTGGCGTTGATTGAATGAAGGGAGCGTTGGTTGATGAACATACCTCAATGGCCTGAGTGTACTGTTCCAGCCTCTCATCAATCTTGGAGATGGACAGTGCTGGCTGGGACTTTTTCACACTGTTACTGGAGAGCAGAAGTGTTGAGCCTCCTGTATCTCTGCCAGGACCCTTACCAGCCCACCCTGTGCCACTCCCAGGGCCCTCCAGGATCCCAGATCTCAGTTACTCTCTTCAACTCCTCTTGGAGGATCCCCGAGAGCAGACAAACATACCTCTTCTCTATGGAGCGGTTCAGGGACTCTGTCCTGTCGGCGAGCTGTGGGGTTGGGCAGAAGCATGGACCTTGAGTAGCCAAAGTGAGGTGCACACCATCCCCTAGCAGCCCCACCCATCAATCCCAGCACACACTTCCATGTCAAGAGGTTTTACTGAGCACTAGCTATGAGCAAGGGGTAGGGGGAAGCAGAGAGTATGTGGAGCACGAGCCTGGGGAGACAGAGCAGAAGCCTTTGGAGTTGACCTACTTTGGTGGTAGGGCTCAGGGGAGGTGAGCGCAGGTTGGTGGTCCCCTCTAAGACCAGGGGGCTGGGGGTCCTGGGCTGTAGACATTTCTGGTGCTGGGGACACAAAACCCACATGACCCAGTGACCGCCTCCTTGCAACCCTCCTGCCCCTCCTAGGGCATGTTGGAGCACACCCTTTCCCCTCCCTGGGCCTCAGGCCCTGTCTGGCCCTGACATGCTCCAGTCCCGGAATTTTCCCGCCAGAGAAGTGTGTCTCCTGATCAAGAGGAGGAGCTTGCCCCAGGGGTCACCAGGCTCACTGCCTCCACCCTCTGAGAATGTGGGCCTGAGGGGAAAGAGTCTAGGGCAGGGGGCACTGGGCCAGTCCACAAGGTCCACACTGTGGTACAGGAGCCAAGGCAGACCCAACCCAGGGAGAGAGGTTACCACAACCCCCGGGGAGAGCCCTCACCTCCTCCTCTGCCTCTCCAGGCTCTGCAGCCCCCAGGTGGTCCTGGACAGCTTCCTCCTCTAGGCCTGGTCCCTCCTGGCCCAGACATAGTCCCTCCAGGTGGGTTTCTATGTGATGAGGTCCACCACTCTTGTTGTCATTTTCACAGGGACACTGGCAGGACCTACTGTGTAGAAAGGGAAGCAAAGCTAATTGAGAACCACTTGATTCCCTGGTTTTGGTCTGTTCCTAGTTCTAAGCCTCAGTTTCCCCATCTGTAAAATAGGGGCAGTCAGACAGTTGAATGTTGAGACTTCTGAGATCCCAGCTTCTTTGGGGAAGGAGGCCCAGCAACCTCACCAGCAGCCGATTTTTGGAGAACCCTCTGTGTGCAGGTCCTGAAGCCCAGTTAAGAACGGCAGTCCCTGCATGGTTCCTGCTGTGCAAGGTACCCCTGCACTCACGCAGGGCCCCTCCCTGAAGCTCCCTATCCAGGCAAGGCCAGCTTCAAGGGAGTTGTACACAACCACCCCACTGGCCTGGGCTGCCTGGGCTGCCCTACTCCAGCCGTAGGCAAGCGGATCAGTATGTTGAGACAGGGAGGTGGGGTGCAGGGGTGTTTTTTGGGACTGGGTCAGCTAGGGCAGGCACACATCACTGAGGAGAGGGGCCACCGGAGAGAGGAGGCAGCCAGCTGGCAGCTGGGCGTGGCTCTGCACTTGAGCGGGACTGAACCTGGAGAAGATGGTAAATTCTTGCATTTTCCATGATTTCAGGCCCCTTGGCGGACCTGCCAGCCAAGACCCAGACCCACCGTCCAAGGTGGGCCAGGTCCCAGCCAGCGGCAGCCACACAGAGGGGCCATTCAGGAGTTGGCGGTCTGTGAGCGGACAGTCAGGTGCGGGGGTGGGGTGGGAGTGCAGGGGCTCAGGACTCTACCAATAGAGCAAAAGTGCCCCCTGCTGTTGGGCGAGAGAAGGCAGGAAGCCAGCAGGCAAGGCTACAGCTGCCCCATCTCAGAGACAGCTTGTGCAGCCAAAGGCATGAAGGGGGGAGTGGGAAACTGAGGCCAGCAGTAGGCAAGCCAGGACCAGGGCCAGGATAGGCAGATGGCTCTTGGGGTGTGGGAGCCTGGTTGTAGGTGGAAATGGGGTGGCCATGACATGGGAGAGGGCTGAACCAGAGCCCCCGCTGGCCTAGGGAGCTCAGAGGGGCCCAGGTCAGGAGAAGAGGAAATTCCCCAAGCTTGGAGCTCCCAGGCAGGACTGGGGACCCTTGCCCTAGGCCTGATGGAGCAAGGTGGGGTTGTCCTCACATGTAGCCCATGAGCTACTAAGAGCAGCTCAGACCCTGAACTGGGGGAGGGCAAGGTGAGGCTCGGGAGCAGCCCCCATCCACAGAGCCCAGGAGTTCTCTGGGCCCCCACCCATCCTGATTCAGACAGGCACACACGTCCACACATCTGGAAAGCGTGCCCCCCCCAGGCAACCTCGAAGGCACACATCTGGAAATACCTGCTCCCCTTCGTGGGAATGGAGATCAGCCAGCCCCCAGGGAGGGGGGTGCGGGCTGCAGAGCCTGCATTACGTCAGTGGGCTGCAGCTGCGTGCTGATGTGGCAACCCCCCCCACCCCAATCCCCGCCGGCCGCAGCTGGTCTGGATGGGGCCCAGGGGCCCTAGGGAGCCCAGGAATGAAATTTCCTCACCGCCCCCTCCCTACAGCCCCTCGTAGGCCTCCCTGCCGTCTCCCTCCCTTCCTCCCTTCCCTCCTTTCTCCCCCTTTAGCAGCCATGGGGCTTTTGGTGGGGGCTGGCTGGGAAGGGAGAGCAGAGGCTGCTACTCAGACATAGTTAGGGGCTCAGAGACAGTGGGGGCCCTGTCCAGCAGCCCAACCTCCGGGTCTTGACCCCGCCCCACTTGCCTGTCCTCTTGCTCCCCCTCTGGACACTTGCCCCAAGGGGGCTTGCAGCTGTCCACAGACCCCTCAGTCCCCCAGGACTGTTGCTGTTGCTCTGGCTTCTGTGACCAATCACCAAAGCCCTCGTCTTCATCCAGTTCAGGGGTCTCTGAGGGCTTCAGGCTGAGGGTGAAAGAGCAGTGGAGGGCTTTAGGGCTGAACTTCGGCATGCTCCAACCTAGCCCCACGCCCCTCCCTTGTCTTTCCCCTCAGATCCCGGGCTTCATGTGTAGGAGACCCCATCTGCCTCGTAAGTGGCTCCCCATAGTTAATCCGTGTCTGCCCTGTACTCAGAGAATTTCTGACAATAGGGCTATGCCCAGCCCGTCAGTCTGGGGCTCCCAGAGGACAGAGCTGTGCCTCTCCCTTTAGTCTTGGGCTTCCAGAGGCTGCCCCAACCCCAGGCTTATTCTTAGTGGCTTTTCACAGGCCTTCCTGAGTAGCAGGGTAAGCTACTCAGTAGCAGGGGCTAGGAAGGGCTCGCAGCCTCAGGAGTGACAAAGGACCCAGCCAAGAGGCCATGACCGCTGTAGCACCTCACCCCACCCAAATATGCTGACTCGGAGAAAATGGAACAAAACAGGGCCAAGAGGAAGGGGAGCATTATTGGAAAAACAGCCCAGCCCAGCCTCGGGGGCCTCCTGGGCCCAGGAAGGAAACGAGCCGGCTTGTGGCCGCCAACTTGGACATGGCCTCTGTGAGTCACCGGCAGCAGGGAGCTTGGGAGGGGGTCAGGGGCCAGAGCTACGTGGCTGGGGTCAGCATCAGTCCAAGCAAGGGCTGGGACCAGGAAGGGTATCCAGAACCTGAGTCAGAGCCCCCAGGAGGCTGGTGGGAGTGGGCCACTTCACGTGGCTCTGTGCACCCTCTGGCCAGTTAGGGGTCCAGCAGACAGGGTCGCCCCAGGCTGCCGACTACACTTTCTCTGAGAGCACAGTCCTTTCTGAGATTCTTCCTGTACTGGGACCCCAAAGTCCAAGGTCTGACCACCAGCACTCTGCTCTGCATAGGCTGCAGGATGCCAGGATCCAGGGTCAGGGTGGCTTACAGTGCCTCCTGCTCTGGCCACTTTGGGGACTGGCCACCCTCATCCTGGTCTTGGTCCCGCAGTTGCCTGTCTCGTTCCCGCCGGCGCCGCTCCCTGGCCACTTCTTCTTCATCCTCCACACTCCACTGGGTGGTGAGCCTGGGGAAGAGAAAGGCAATCATACTACGGCCGAAGACATGGTGCCACACAGTGAGGGTAGATAAGCCCAGACCCTGAACCAGTGCTCCAGGCCTTAATTTACCAATCTTTAGGTCATGCAAAGCAGTTGTAAAGGTGTCTCTGGCCCAGGTGGAGGACCCAGGACTGTCTTGGGGATGGAAGGGCACCAGAGACCATCTGTCAGCCTCCACCAGCTTGTCCTTGGACCTTACCAGAGGCAGGACCTAGAGCAGTGTGGCTTTGCCTCCGGGGGGATCTAGGAGGGTGCGTGGGGTCCAGGGAGTGTTGGCCCTTGTCAGCAGCCCTGACAAGTGACCATCCAGGCAGCCAGCCCCCCCCACCAGATGGGGGTACTCCATCCCATATTGGGAAGAAGTGACCCTTGTCTGGGTTTCAAGGGTGAGGAGGGCCTGTGCCTGGCCAGGCAGGGCACCCCCTGTCCCCACCTCATGTTCAGCCCATTGCTGGGGGGCTTGGATGGCACCCCAACTTCATCTCAGAGCTCACTGTGGAGTCTCTCTGAAAGTTTCTCATGGTGGGGAAACTGAGGTGGAGACAGCTGCTGTCCTCAGAGCACCCAGACACCAGTCTTCTTGAGACCCCCTCACCCCAGGGGTGGGGGCCTCCAGGGGAAGACATGGAATGGCCTGGTCCCAGAATCTGGAGCCCTTGACCAGCAGATCTCTAGTGACTGGTGTCCAGTAGGGATTACAGGCTTTGACCATCCTGAGCCCCCTCCTAGTTTGCCTAGAGCTAAAAAGGAGAGTTCGGGGGTCTCTGTTTCTCAATGCCCCAGGCCCAGGGAGCCAGGCCAGAGCTGGTACAGGGCTGGGTCTCCTTGCTGGGGTCTCAGTCCTTCCTGCCAGTGTCCGCCGCATGACCCCACAGCCCACTCCCCTCTGGGCCTCAGTCCCCTGGCCAGGCATCCTTGCCAACACATGATCTAATCTCTCCAGGTCTCCCCTAAGCCTCTCAGACGAAAGCCAGGCCTCTCCACAGGCTCCAGTGTGGGGCCTGCTCCCCCCGCTGCAGCCACATGGGACTCCAGCCACAACCTGCCCACCCGCTCAAGCTCTGCACCCCAAGCCGCCTGCTTCTTCCTCAGAAGGGCCTTCAACTTCCAGCCCCAGGAAGCCCTTAATTCCCCACACCTGGCTCCCATCACCTGGCAGATGCGGTTGGCCTCCCAGCTCCACAGTCAACAGGGGCTGCTGGACATATTCATCTGGGGGCTGTTGGCTCGGGCTGTGGCCCAGGTCCCTTTCCTATGCCCATGCACACCAGCAGCCCCCAGACGGATGTTCGGAGCAGAGCAGCATGGGCAGGAGGTGCCCCTCCCACTTCTGGGGCAGCCTCTGGGGAGTGACCCCTGGGGTATGGGTTCTGTTCCCACTTCTAGGTTTTTGGGCAGCACAGGCAGGCTTGGGTGTGCATGTGCATGTGATAGTTGTGCGTGTTTTGCCCAGGTGGATATGTAAACCAAGACCTGAGGCACAGAATTGTGCCTCCATTCCCCCTTTGGGCTGGCACTTCTTCCTACATGGGGCCAAGGGCCTTTCTCCTCTCCTTGGCTATCTCCCCTGAAAGCACAAATGTGTGCAAGTCTCTGGGGGCCCTGTCAGAAGGAGCGACACACAAAGTTATGGGGCTCACCGAGCTGCACCCTGTTCAAGCACACACGTGTTCTCCAGGTGCCCACGTGGGCACACACACACCCACACTGAGGTTTGCACATGTGCACACACATGCACACACACAGACAGCATCGACCAAGTATAGACACAGGCCCGGGGATGGGGGATCACGAAGTGGCAGGTCCTGGCCCCCACCGCCCCTCTTGGATTCCTCCGGGTGACCCCTGCCTCACTATTTACTGTTTTCTTCTACATCACCCAGACAACAGTGGAGCTGGGTCTGGCAGGAGGCCAAGGTGTGTTTTCTGGGAACATCCCATGGAGCTGGGCTCCCCGAAGGTCACCCCCACTTAGCCCTCCCTGGACAAAGCAGGGTTCAGGGTAGGCATCTCCCAGTGTCCCCCTCAAGCCCCATGCTGGGGAGAAGCCCCGCTGCCCCCCAGCTCCTGACCCAACAAGTGAGGACAAGAGGCCCGGGGGCCCCTTCCCCTGCCTCCTCCCTTCCCGCCTGCCCCAGGATATGAGTAATGCGGCCCCCTCCCCATGACCTCACCCCCTCACTATTCCACAGCTGGGCTCCGTTCTGGGAACTGAAAGGGGGTGGCTCTCCTGGGGTGGGGTGGGGGCCTCTGGCCTGGGAAAGGCGCCCCCCGGCCAGCGGCCCAGACCCCTTGGCACGCTCCACGGGGCTGTCAGGGCTCTGGCGATGGCCGCCCCGCCCGTGGCCCTGGCCCGGCTGAGTGCAGCTGCGAGGGATTTGGTGTTCCTGTGCAAATGCAATCAGGCCATTTCCTGTCTGTTCTGGCTCTGTGGCCTGGGGTTCAGCCTGAGGGGCCAGGAACGTGGGGCCCTGTCCCCCTGCACCCGCCACATCCCAGGGTCTGGGGGGAGGGCAACTTGGTCCTCGCCCAGGCCCAGCAGTGTGTGCAGACCCCCAGACTGCTCCCTATTCTGAGTGGGGTTCCCAGAGCTTAGAGTGGTCCCTGTGGCCAAGTCTACTGCTGCCACCTCCCACTGGGGACACAGTGGGACACAGTCCCCCTTCTATCTCCTCTGTTCCGCCCCCCATTTACCCAACTCCCTAGTCCCAATCAGGGTCCAAGGATACCCGTCTTAGGTCCAGCTAGCCCCTTCAGCTGTCCACCCTCTTGTTCCTCCCTCAGAGTTCCACTAGGGGCTCAGGCCTCCATCCCTGTCCCAACTCTGCCCCCTACAGGCAGCTCGTGGCTGACCCGTCCAGCTATCTCTAAAAGGTCAGCTTCACGTTTTGTTCCCGGTCCTGGGGAGAGTTCAGGTTTGGGCTGGGGCCAGGAACCAAAGCAAAGAGGTGCGTGTGTGTGGCAGGGCGCCTTCCTCAGGCTGCCTGTAGGGAATCCCACTACTCCAAGCCTGCTGGACACCACAGGGCTAGAGGTGATCAGGAAGCCTTGGGCTTTCTGAGAGCACCAAGGTCTCTGTTGTTCGCAGGAGCCCACCCTCCTGAGATCTCATATGCTTGGGATCCTGCAGGTAATCACAGAACCCCTAGGAGGAGAAACAGAGCAAAGAGAAAACGAGCCCATGTACAGACCTCCTTGGGGCTGGCTCCAGGGCCCAAACCAGGACATTCACAAGCAGGGGGCGAAGACCAGAGTTTGTCTGGGAGACCAAAGAAAAGGTGGCTGCAGCAGGGCAGCACCTGCGTCCCATAACATAGGATGCCACTCATGAAGCCTTTGACACGCTCTGTGGCGGTTCAAAGCCAGGGTCCTATCCTTGGGGAAAGCCAAGACAGGTCGCAGGTGTGGCCTGCCGAACTGTTACCCCCCCTGGGGAGGCAGTGGTACAGGTAAACCCGAAACATACAGCCCCAGGCCAGCAGGTGGGCACTGGTACAGGTGGGCAGGAGGGCCAGGGTGAGGGCACAAGAGCTTGGCCCAGCACACCCTTTAGGATGGGCCCTGTTTGTGTCACACTTTCCCTGGTGTGTCTATGACATCTTAGGTGTAAAGGGGATGGAGGCAAGCCTTTTCCTGTTGTCATGGGCTGGTGAGGGAGGGGGACCTCTCACGGGGCAAGACCCTGGCTCCACTGTCCAGGGAAGTCTCATGATGAGTTGGTTGTAGGGGGGAGGTGACCTTGAATTTGAGCAAGGATCCTCGGGCCAGAGAGAAGGGAGGGATAGGGCAAAGGAGGAGCCACAGAGCCCAGAGGTACTGTCTCTAAGGTCCACAGGGGCAGCTTGGGAAGGAGACCAACCAGAATTGCATCCTATTAGGAAGTCCTGGGTGAGCTGGGGAGGGCCAGTGAGACTGGATATGGGGGAGGATCTCGGCAAGAAGGACCAGAAGGGAGAAGTGAGGGCTAGGCTGGGAAGAAGGACAGGGAAGCAGCCTCCAGAACTGCCAGGGTGTCTATTCCGTGTGAAGCGTAACTCAGGGTGCTGGATGTGGGAGACACTAAGTGAAGTCCAGTATGCAGCATGGGCCAGGGGGCCTTCCTGGTGGTGGTGGCACTGACTGGACCCTACTACCACTGGCCCCACTAGGCCTGGGGTGGGCCGCCTTGGAAGGACCCTGGTAGCAGCAACCTGAGCTGATCCGAGGTGACCAAGAGGAGCTAAGCTGGAGAGCCCAGGGATACCGTGCCCTCCAGGCACAGCCCCTCAGGTCTCCCTCAGGCTCCACCAAGGATGCTGTTCCACTCGATGCTGCCTCCACCATGGATTTTGTTCATCCAAGTGGAAAGGAGAGCTCAGGAGTCACATGGTTCAGGTCCCCAGACTACCTCCCCCAAGTCCCTAGAAACCCAGACCATCAGCAGCCCCTCAGGCTGCAGTGTCCCCATCTATCAGTACCACAGGAGCTAATGTATGACAAGTGGCCAGCCCCACTACTGTGCAGTCAGTACACATGGTAAAGTCTTTTATGACCTCCTCAGGGTTATTCATGGAAGGGATGGCCCTGAAGGGCCATGACATCCTAGGGATAAGGGGCAGGCCTTGGGAAGGTCACAAAGTATACAGCAGCTAAACTGGAGGCTATGGGAGCCACAGAAGGTTCAGGAGAGAGGCACAGAGGACGTAGAGCCAGGAGCCTCTGGCTGGCTTGTGGAGGGCAGGTGGAAGAGAGAAGAGAGTACTGAGCCTGCTGCCATCCTTAGGATGACCTGGGATGAGACCTTGGGGGGAAGGGCTTTTGAGTGGAGAAAACTGCAATCCAACTGGATACCCAGGGCCCCCTACCCAGGGGAAGTGAAGGAGAGGCCAGCAGGTAAAAGAGCCAAGGGAGGTCAGAATCGGGGGCTCCCAGAGGGTACACACTCATCCTGGGCAAACGAGAGGGACTCCTGCCTAGGGTGTGCTAGATATAAGTAGGGCTGGGGCGCCCATCTCCACTTATCTTGCTGGTATCGAGACCCCAGATCTCTGGGGCTGCTGGACCACATCAGGGCAGGGCCCAGCCAAGGTCGCATGCCCCTCACCCCACCCTCGGTCCTTTGTGGCCTTGGTGGGCAGTCCCGTCTGGGAACCTGCCTGGACACTTGCCCGCAAAGCATGGGGAGCCAGCTGACACTCCAAAGGGTGCCAACGGGGGCTGGGTATGCAGAGTAAGCAGGGGAGGCCGGCCCCGCCCTGCAATGCTCTCCCCATACCTTGACCTTGTGGTCCCTGCAAGGTTGTGACTCAGGATTCCCGGGAACAGCAACCAGAGAGGAGGCTGTGAGGAATTCTGCAGGAATCAGGGATTTTGGCTCCCTCCCTCAGACCAGGAGGAGGCGCTGTGCACTCTGGGCAAGCAGCAGCCCTGCTCTGAGCTCTTGGATAGGAAAAGCTCTCTGGTAAAAAGGCCAGACAGCCCATAGGGCTTTGCCTCACTCAAGTACTAGCGGAAGCAGTCCCTCCCCCAGCCTTTCGCCGCCTTTACAGCCTGTGTGGTCCCCACAGGCATCTTCTCCCTGTTGGGGGCCTCTCACTGGCTCTACCCAGAGCTCCCAAAACCTAGGAAGCTCAGCTTGTGCTGTAGTCTTTTCTGTTGTGTACTGCCTAGAGCTCAGGGACAAGAGGCCCTGCTGAGGTCTGCCGCCTCCCCCCCCTCTGGGCTCAGGCAGACTTCGGGCCCCAGCAACCCTCCTGCCCGCCAGCCTCTTCCCAGCCTTTGCCCCACCTGACACCTCTCAGAACATTGGCCCTGGTGTCCTCTGTGCAGGCTCCAGACCCAGCCCATCCCTGAGTCAGCTGGCTGCCACACTCAGCTCTCATCCTGCTGGGCAGCTCCCCGCACCCATTTTATAGCTGCGGAGTAGAGTCCAGGAGAGTAGGGCCAGGCCTGGGGTCTTAGCACCAGCAAGAAGAGTTGGCAACCGGAACCTCAGCCCTGCCTGGCCCAGCTCTGGCTGGGCTCCCCTTTCCCCTCATGATACTGCCTGCCCACCAAGCTCCACTCCAGCTGCTACCCGGACTGCATCTGGCTGCCCTTCCCAACCTGGGGTGAGCTGCCACGCTGCTGTCCTTCCTTCTCACAACCTGCTCCAGCGCCTTCCTCTCTCCTGCTTTCTTCTCCAATGCTTCCTTCCTTAAGATGCTAGGGACCCTCAAGACACCCTGAATTTCCCCCAGCCCTCAGGAATCTTAGACAGACCAAGTGCAGAGCTGCGGAGCCCGTGGGAGGCCTCAGGGCACAGAGGAGACCCCTTTTCCGTGCCTCTGGGGAGGGAGGTTGGCGTGACATGTCCTTGGCGGGTGTGGTGATGGGGAGAAGCTGCTCAGGATGGGGCAGCAAGTGTATGCACAGGCACCTGGGAGACAGCAGACAGGTGGGTACCCCAGAGCCTGATCGGACTCCAGCCCTCCCGGAGACCAGAGGCACAGCCCCGGCTCCCTGTGACCCTAGTTCTCGGCACATTCCAGCTCAGTCTCAGCTGCTCCAGCCTTCCTACCTCTGGGGTTTTGGGGGAAGGGGTTCGTGCCCCCTGGGTCCCCAACCTCCTGTATTCCACACGCACCGAGTCCCCAACCTGCCCCTACCCCCACCAAAACTGAGGCTGCCTTTGCTGCCTATTTCCTGCCCACTGCCTTCCTAGACTTGTTGCCCACTCAGCAGAGACAGGCTGGGGAGGGGCCTCCCATTGGTGGCCGCTGCTCAGGGCCCCTGTGATGCTTGCACCCTGGAAGTTGTCACAGGACCGCATCTCGGGACCACACTGCTCCTTCGGAGCCCGGCTGAGTACCGGCAGATGATCACAGCCCAGGCCTGCCCACCACACCAACCACGCCACTGGGAAACCCCTCACTCTACCCTAAGGCCCTTGGGAAAGCTGCCAACCCATGAGCAGACACTCTAAATTTCAGACAGTTAGGGCCAAGACACCTTCCTCATAGGAGCTGGTAGATGGTCTCTGCAGGACCCTGAGGACTCAGTGAGATTAGAAATGGGATGCCCTCATCCCCCCATGTGCCAGCCTGTCTATCCCACACTTCTCTCAGAGGCTGAGCCAGGGTCTATCCACTCTGTCCTCAAAGTGGGGTCCGGAGATAAGTTGAGTTTCCTACTGGATGGCCCATCACCTCCCTTGGTCAGAGTGCCCTACCTCTTATGATGTGCTCCATGGTTAGTCTGGCTCCGCAGCCTCCTTGCCTTGGTACTGTGGCTCTTCTACATCTTGGCCGCATCTGCTCAGCCAGGCCTGCCCCTCGGGGCCTAAGCTTGGAAGTCAGAGCCTCACCCTCCTCCCAATTCGTCTTGCTGGTTGGATCCCATGTGACTGCAGCTCCTTCTGGCCCTGGGCTAGCACTCTCTCTCACGGCTCATTCTGCACACTACATTCATGAGTCTGCTTTCTGTGTCACTGACCACAACGCCGCAGGGGCTGGGCCAAGTACACGGCAGCCCTGGAGACCTTCTCGGCACCCTCGCCCCACCATCAGCAAACTCCAGTCTTGCTCGTGCCTGCCGACCTCCTGGGGAAGGAGGTGAAGGGTCGCGATGCCTCGTCTCCTTTCCACCCTGGATGGTGCCCAGCAGAGCCTGTGGCTCTGGTGGCAGGCTGCCCTGGCAGAGCACTCACGGTGCTCACAAGGAGAGGCTTGGCACACTCCCTGGCACGCGATTGTGGCTGGCACCAGCCTGGCCTCTGCCATCCCTCCTCTTCCCTCTCTGGCCGGTGTACTCAGATCCACCTCTTCCCGAAGGCCCGGCGCATGGCCGTGCCCGCAGATGGTTCCCAGACACCTCCCATCCCCCACACGGTCTAGCCCGGCTATTCATGGGGTAGGAGTCAGCCCAGCTCCCCCAGTGCCTGCTCCCAGCCCTGCCCCTAGGGCACCTCAACATTCCTGCTCCAGCCTCACCTTGTCTGCTCGACGGAGCCCTAGGGTCCCTGCCCGGCCCTTGGCCTCCTGAAAACTCTCCAGGAGCCCTACCCTTCTGTATTAGATGACTCCTGGGGCTCCGAGAGGCCTGGCCTCAAAGCAGCCCCTCATGAGTCTCCAGTGCGAGGCTTCCCAGTCCTGTGCACCAAGGCTGCAGACCCCCTCCTGCCCTGGGGCAGCGGGTGAGCCTACCCACCTCCCCGAGCCTCGTCTTTTACTCTGCACAAATGGAGCCCGCCTCAGAGGGCTATGGGGGTGTCACATCTCCCGATATCACAGCAACTGAGGGTCGCTCCGATAACCAGCTCTGGTCCTTTCACCTGAGTTCTGGCCAAGACCAGAGGCTGGCTCAGAAGAGGCACATTTAATGGGACAAAGTAGGCACTGAAAGCAGCCTGGATGCTCCCCGCATCCTTTTTATTGGTCGGCTGTGGACCAGAGGGGCAGTGTCCCTGGAGGACCAGGGGCATCAGTGGCATGATGAGGTTGACCCCTCAGCCCCTGAGAACCAAGTTTGAGGAAACCAGGCTGTGCCAGGGCAGAAGAGCTTCCCCGCAACCTGGGAATCGGGGCAGGGTCCTACGCAGGGAGCCCAGTCGAAGTGCACGAATCCTGCCCTCATCCAATGGGAACCAGCCTCTGCCTCCCTCCTGCTTTCTCCTTCCCTGTGGCTTCTTTTCCTTCCTCCACTTCTCCGCCATTACCCTTCTCTTGTGGGCTCTGCGCCTTTCTCCACCAACCCTGTTCCCTTCACTTCCTCTCCATTTTTCTTCCAAGGACCAGGAGCAGGGCCCGCCAGCGCCAATACCCACCCTATTCGGCCTCTTCGGGCCTTGGTTTCAATCTGCCAAGGGGGGACAACAGAAGATCTTCCTGCCTAGTGACGATGGCACCAGGGAGCCCACTCATCCCCCTCCTCTTGCACCACGGCCTGCCCCCTCTACTATTCCTCCAGATTCCTCCTTGCGCCTCCACTCTGAGGGCCCTCTGCCCCTTACCCTACCGTCCTCGGTCTTCTTGCCTTCTCGTTTCTTTCTCACTTTTCCTTTCCCACCCAGTAGGGCACATCCTTAAGAGGGGTCCCACTTCCCCTGGGGCCCCTAGCATCCTGGCTCCCAGGCATAAGCATCTCCAACCTGGGCACCTTCTTGCCTGTCTTGGGCATCAGCCGACCTCATAGCCACACTGTCACCTCTCCGAGTAGCATCCCCCACATCAGTCCCACCAGGAGAGGACTAGGGTCTGACCCCACTCAGCACCCAGCTGGGGAGTGAGTGCCACCCCTTCCTCCATGCCCCCAACCCCAGGCTACAGAGGATTCCAACTCCCAAGCCCTCCCCCAACCCCTGACAGCCCCTGTGCCCACCTGCCCTCTGGAGACCTCCGTAGTCAGACCCCAGCCACGGTCCTCTGCTGAGCCACTCTGAGATGGATGAAATGTCCCTGGGGGCAGCGCCCCTCCAGCCATGCCAGCTCTCAGGGTGCCCCCTTTGGGCTCTGGAAGCAGCTTCGGGTAGACAAGTGCCTGGGTGCCCAGGGCTCCCTGGTCGCTGCTTGCTGCCCGACTGCCCAGCTCTGATCTGCCGGCTGGGACTGGAGCCGGAACCTCCGTCCTCTGGGCTCTGGCCCTGACACCCTGCCCAAGGGGCTGGGCCACTCGGTCCCTGTACCCCCTGCTGCTGGCTCTGGGCAGGATAGGTTCTGGCCAACAGACTCCTGAGCCTGTAACATGCTGCCCACCAGATGCCCAGCCTTGCCAGGGTGGGAGCCGCCCCACCCTCAGGATCTTGGGCCTCATGGGCCTGGTGGCCACACCCCCTTGGACACGGTGGCCTGGAGCCCTAGCTTCCCCACCCCTAGGGGCCAGCCCAACAGGCCACCATCCTTATTCTCTGTCCTGCTGGCCACGCTGGGCTCCCCAGAGTCCCCTGAGCTAGGTGCCCGGGGTTGATGCCTGCCTGAGGGCCTTAGAGTCATGGACACAGGCTGTGTGTCTGGCATGATGTGTACCCGGAGTACCAGCGCAGAGGGCCACTGTCACCCAGCAAGCCTCTGTTAAAAGCTGGGCACAGGGCTGGGACCAAGTGCCAGACAGTATGTCTGCAGTGCAGCCTCTTCGCTTGGTGCCAGTTACCAGGTGCCAGCTACCAGGTGCCAGCTACCAAGGGAGGGAAGCTTACTCCCTTCACAAAGCCCATTCTGTGGGGGCCACAGAACCAGGAGGGTGACCAAGAGTCTGGGTGAGCTCTGGGAGGGGGAGGTCACCTTGGGGTCTTCTGACTACCCTTAACCCTGGCTGGCCTAAGTGGTGCCTGACAGGGCCTGACTCACCAGGGGCAAGCAGGAGGGTTATGGGGTGAGACAGATGCCCCATACCTAGAAGGGGGGGAACTTGGCACCTAGCAGGGTTGCCAGTCCCCAGATCTGCCCTGCCAACCTAAAACTTGTGCCTGCAGACGCTGGGAACAGACAGCTTAGAAGTCCTGTCTGGTGGCTCCATGCCGAGCTCCTGCTTACACCTTGATGTAGGAAAGGAATGTGGGCAGGTGGGAGACAGTTTTCCACGGGCCACAGCATCCTTTCAGGGAGCTTCAGCTGGATTTGATTTACACCTGGCCCTTCTGGAGACCATCTCAGAAAGGATGGGCAGGGCCCTGTACCCTGGCATGGGAGCAAGTCAGGGACCCCAGGAGAGGGGTCTGGAGAGAAGGGGTGGATGTGGGAAGCAGCTCACCACTGCCTACTGGATGACCTGGCACAAGTTGCTGTTGCTTAACCTTTCTGGGCCTGGTTTTCTCATCTGCCTGACAGAGACAAGGTTTTCTCATCTGTCTGCTGGAGCTGGGGGATGTGGAAATTTTTGCATGCTATAGAGATGTGAACTATGGTCATGGAGTGTGTAGGAGATGTCACTGTTCCAGGTGGTAGCATGCATGTATGGGTGAGTATATGTGGGAGTCTGCACCCTTGGCCCAGGGTCAGGGTCCTCGAGGTTGTGAGGGTCAGCATGTACTCATGAGCATCCCCTCACACTGCTCGCTCCCCAGCTCACTGCTGCAGGCAAATGTGCTTTCCTTGGTCTCTACAAGGCCTTGCTGTGCTCCATGCCTCCCTCCTATGCTCAAAGGGTCAGCATGTTCTGTTTCTGCCCCCTACAGGCCAGCAATCCGTCTGCCTTCACCCCGACCCAACTGTACCCAAGGCCATGCTGGGGCTGCAGGCCCTTTGGAGCCAGGCAATGGCCTGACACAGGGCATAGGGCAGAGCCAAAGACCCAGCTGGCTGACGCTAGTGGCCAAGGCATGGGAATGCAGACACACAGCCAGGCCCATGTGGCTCCTGTCAACACCCAGGGTGCTTTGCTCTTTGCTCCTAGGCCTCAGCTTCCCTATTTGCTAGGTGTCACTGGTGAGCCAGGGATCTGATGCCAGCCACTCAATTCCCAGGCCACAGAGCTCCCCCGAGGACCGGGAGAGGGGACTGGGGACACATCCCACAGGGCAGGGGGTTGGGAAGTGAGGGTCCTGGGCAGCCTGGAGCTGAGCCATTGAGATGCAGGAGGAGGGGCTCACGGGGCTCAGGGTAAGTGGGACTGCAGGGAGCCTACCAGCAGGGCGACCTGGCCCTGGGCTAGGACCATGCCAGGGTGAGCATTTGGAGAAGGCCATCTCTCTAGATCCACATGGACCCAGCAAGCAGGAGCTGGTGTACCCCAGGCCACTCAGACTCTGTTCAGCAGACCCCTATATCCCTGTCTGTACCCCTAAGCCCACCAAAGGGGACCGGAACTGCAGTGCACGGGGGTACTGAGAGATGCTTGGTCTGGAAAGAGCCAGGAAGAAAAAGAATTGTTCTTCCAGTCAGGGAGAACCATGGCAGGCTTCCTGGAGGAGGTGGCATTGCAATCCGGAAGGCTGAGGAAGAAGAAGGGCAATGCAGATAACTCAGAGTGGCTGACTGGAGTGGGGTGGCTCTGAGCCCTCCTTGTCTGAGTTCTGAGGGGCTGCAAGGCCTTCAGTATCTGTGCTCTCACCATGACCCTGCCAGGGGGGTGCCACCACACCATACTTTACAGAGGAAGAAGCAGGCTGACAGAGAACTCTACACTGCCAGTCAGCAGCCAGTGAGCCAGAATTCCAAGACCCAAGCGCTCCTTGGGCAGCAGTGCCTCCCACACAGGCCTGGACACCAAGGGTGGCTGGTGGATGTGGCTCCAAGTCCAATGCCACCATCTGTAAGGCAGGGTGACTAACTGCCCCGCGGCCAGCAGCAAGCCTCCCCGAGGCCCTGTTCTCTGTCCCCAGGATGGTGAAGGCTATGAGCAGAGATGGCCAGGCAGGTGAAAGGAGAAGGAGAATGCATTGCCAGGGCTCAGGAAGGCAATGGCCTCGTGCTGCAGTGCACGTGCTCACCGCCGGCTTGGCACCCTTGGGGCCTGACTCGGGAAGGAGCGAGGCCAGGGCAGCCCCATATCCACCGGCCCAGCTTAGCAGGCCCAGCCCAGAGCAGTGGATGCCTCCATGCATGGCGGCACCATGGGCACCTACCCTGGGCCAGGTCATGGACCTACCTCAGGAGCTGTTCCAGGCCCCGTCTGCTAGAATTCCTCCTCAGGAGCACCGAGCCACTCATGCTGCTGGCCGCTAATGGGGCGGCTGGCGACCTAGCCTGACCCCAGCCCTGGGGATGCCGCCTCCTTCAAAGGCTCCTGTCTTGCTGCTGCTGCTGCTGCTGCTGCTGCTGCTGCCGCCGCCTTTAGCTCTCCTCCTGTGCTCTCCTTTCCTTTCTTTCCTCTCCCTTCTTTCTCTTCCCCTCTTCCTTCCTCTCCTCTCCTCTCCTCTCCTCTCCCCTCCCCTCCCCTGCCCTTGCTCTCTGTGCTTCTGCCCCCCTCTGTGTCTGGCTGTCTGGTCTCTCTGGCTCTGATGCCCCTTCCCTGTGTCTTCTGTTTGTCTGGCTGTCTGATGGATGTATGTCTGTCTCTGTGACCTTCTGTCTGTCTATCTTGGCCCCCTGGCCCTTGAGGTGGTGGTCTTGGGCTAGCTCCCAGCTGGCGGCCCTGAAGCCTGCCCACTGTCCCCGGGCCCTGCCTCTGTGGGTCTCACTCCCCTCTCCTTCCTCAGGACGCTTTGCAGCTGCTTCCCTTTTGTTCCCCCAACCCCCTTCTCCGCCCCCCTTGGTCTCCTCCACCTCCACCTCCTCCTTCCGAGACTAGTAAAAATGTCAGAGAAAACCCTCCCAGCCCAGCAGCGTGGGGACTCACTGGACCTCGTGGCCGCTGGTGGGCAGCATGGCTGCCTCTTCCCTCCCTCCCCGCCTCCCTCTTCCCCTTCCCCTCCCTCCCTCAGCCACCTTGGCAGCCCACACCTCCCCTGCCCACCACGTGGCTGTCTCCCATCTCTCCAGTACCCAGTCCCTGCCAGGCCTGGCCTTGGTGCTGGCGCTCTCTGTCTGGCCTAGCACTCCTGCCTGCCTCCACTCTCCTCTGCCCTCTGCTCCCCTTCTCCCTGCAGACCCCCTCTCCCACCCTGTCTTCTCAGTCCCCCCCCATCTCTTCCTCTCCCTCCCTCCAGGTCTCCATTTTGCTCTTGTTTATTCCCAGCCCTCTGCTCTTGCTGTCATCCCAAGGGGAGGCTGGGCACATCAGGAATCCTCCTGGCCCCCAAATGGGAAGGCTGCCTCCCTATCCCCAGCACCCCTGAATGGCATGCAGAGCAAGGAGACCTGAAACAAGAAGCACACACACGTCTCCCCTTGGGTCCACATGGTCCACAGAAGTGGTCATGGGCACTGGGCTGGCTGGTGCCCTCACCAGCTGGGCCCCCCTTGCCCTGTGCTCTGGCCAAGGCAAGAGAAGGAAGAAGCAGCCCAGCCCAATGTTGTTCTGGTTGGGCTTAGTCACCGTGACTCACTCGAGAACACAGGGGCTAGTGGCTTGACAAGGGGAGGGACCAGACCTACATTTGAGGGGAGTCAAGTGGGCCAGCAGACTTATATCCCGTAGTTCATCCTACTCACTAACACAGTCTCTGAGAAACTGGCATCACTGTACCCATGTACCAGACAGAAAAACCAAGGCTCAGTTAGCAACCTTGGTATCCAAGGTCACAGAGCCAGGGCCTGGGCCTGCTGACTGCTGGGCATCCAGTACTGCCCTAGTATATCTCTGTGTGTACAGCCAGGCAGCCCTCAGCAGCTCTGTCTCCATGTCACAGAGAACCATACCGTCCTCTCTCATGCCCAGCTAGCATAACCTGTGGCTGGGTCAGTTATCAGGGCTGTGGGACACTGAAGAATACTGAGTGGACCAAGAACGAGATCATGATAAGGTGGATGAGTGGCTGAACATACACAATGAGTCATCAAGGGAAGGCAATGTGCAGCAGAAATAGGAGCAGGGATTGGAAAATTCCACCGGGGCCAATTCCACAAGGGTCCATTATTACTCAGGTCTGCAGTGACTCAGGTAGTGGGCGGTGGGTGGAGATTGTCAGGGTCAGGAAATCTGCCCCATCCCAACACAACAGGCTTGGTCCCCAGGCCAGTCTTGTGGAGGAAGCACACAGCTTCTCCCTTCCCTCCGCACTACCCAGGAGCCAAAAAATGTCAGGTATACAGCAGAGATGGCTGTGTCCACTGCCTATCCTCAGCATCACCGAGCTGGAGGGACCTCAGGATCTGATGCAGCACAGGCAGGGAGGAAGCAGGACTGGGTCTTGGATTGACCCCACATTTAATAGGTCACCCAGAGGAACCTAGGTCTCCAGCCACAGACTGCCAGGAATAAAATGTGGCCAAGGAAATTTTGGTTCAAAAGAAGGAATACTGGCACAGAGAGGAAGGCTGCCTTGGGACGATTTGAGTTTCCTGTTGCTAGAGAACGGTCAGAATTGTTGACAGGTGGAAGGTGGCAAGAACAGATCTTTAAAAATAGTGGCCAAGATTCATAGTTTTACAACTAGGACATGTTCTAATATGGTGAATGGGGTTGAGTTTTAATGCCAGCTTTACTGTTATTTGCCCATCCATCCATCCGTCTATCCATCCATCCATCCATCCATCCATTCATCCATCTATCCATCCATCCATCTATCCATCCATCCATCCATCCATCTATCCATCCATCTATCCATCCATCCATCCATTTCTCTATGTATCCACCCATTCATTCCTCCCTGCCTCTATTTATCCTCTCTTCATGATGCCTGTCTTTGTATGTATCACTTATCAATCTATCAATTTCTCACATATCTGGTCATTCACTTATGTATATAAGTTTTTTTAAAAAAATTATTTTAAAGAGAAAAAAAAAAAAAAACCAGCCAGGTGTAGTGGTGCACGCCTGTAATCCCAGCACTCAGGAGGCTGAGGCAAGAAGGTCAGAGACCAGCCTGGGCTACAAAGTGGGTTCAACACCAGCCTGACCTGCATAGTGAGACCCTGTCTTAAAAATACCAAAAGAGAAAAAAAGAACAAAAAACCCGAAAATTTCAAAACAAAATAATAGGAGGGTAACAATGGTTAATACACTGCATATTGTCATCTTTAAATTAGTCACTCAGAGTACAAGATATCGGCATTTAATTGTCCAAACAATATTAGCACAAATATATAAGCTTTAATACAGCCTTCCATTCAAACATACATATATACACACATACATATACACATACCCAAGCCAATCCATCTCTCTTTACATTGGTTGCAAGAATCATCCACCATCCATCCATCCATCCATTCATCCATCCATCCACTTAACTGAATGTCAATATGTGCAAAACATTTGGAGCAGCTAGCAGGCCATTTATCCATTTGGGACACAAAAACTACTCATTACATGTGAATTACTACTATATTTTCACCTATTAATCTATACGTCTAGCTATGATGCTTTCTTTAATACATGCTTCAGTCTCCAAACAGCCTTCTGTCTTTATTTTCATTCATCTGTCTGAATGTTTTATTTTTCCATGCCATTTGTATACCCATTTATACATTTGTCTACCTATCCATCCACTTGTTTGCTGATCTCTCCTCCTAGCAAAGACACCCATCCAATCATGCACACACATCTGTATGTATCCTTCTGAGCACATAGTCATTCAAGCGAGTTAATATTTAAAATAGTTACTGAAACACGGTCAGCCTCAGTCAATGTCACTTCTTGCTTCCTTCCATTCATTTGTTCATCCCACGATTCTCCTATTTACTTATTCACATATTTATCCATTGATCCATACATTACCTCAACAGATTTTTACTGAACCCCAGGCACTTTTAAGGTGCTGGGGATTAACAAAGTTCACAGGGGCTGGGGATTTAGCTCAGCGGCAAAGCGCCTGCCTGGCAAGCGCAAGGTCGTGAGTTCAGTTCCCGGTACCGGAGAAAAAACCAAAAAA
>NW_004955422.1:13588447-13670816 GCF_000276665.1 Chinchilla lanigera | reverse complement strand
AGGAGGAGGAGGAGGAGGAGGAGAAAGGGACAGAGACAGAGACTATCCCAGAAAAAGAATACAAAATCCCTGATTGAGAGGTGTCTGTTTACCCATCTACCTTTTCAACAGTTTGTCCAGCACCAATTCATCCATTTGATTTTTCTGTTCATTTACTTTCCCTTCCGTCTCTAGTTGTATTTGCCAATTTGTATACTTGTACATCTATCCATTGTTTATGTTTATCCATAAATCTCTCTCTAGATATTCTTTTATTTATTAATCTGTCTATTTATCTGTTGTTATGGTCTGGTCTGTAAGTCCCCCCCAAAGCCTCATGCAGTCATGGGAGAGGTCTTCTAGAGTTTATGATCCACCCATGGTCTAATGCTGGGATTATGGGTGTGAATGCTACACCCGCCCTGGGGTGGGTAGTTTTGCATATGTAAGGGAGAAAAAGAGGCTACTTGCCTCCACTCCTCCCTTTTGCTCTTGCTGCTTTTGCTGTCTTCTGCCACCATGAACAGTTGCCCTCTGCCATGTGCCACTCTGCCTTGGAGCCAGCTAAATATGGACAGAAGCCTCCACAGACTGTGATCTAAATAAAGCTTTCCTTCCTTTCTTAATTTTGGATGTTGGGTATTTTGTCTCAGCAATGACAGAAAAGTAACCAAGACATTTGTCTATATTCCACCCATCTATTCATTTACCCATCCATACTTTCATCCCATATACACATCCTCCAATACATCCATTTACCCATACCTATGTCAATCAATCCATCCATCCATCCATCCATTTGTCCAGTTTTTTTCTATCTCCTACCTTTCTTCATCCACCTTTCCACTTCTATTTTTTCTGTCATTGAGTCTTATTTTATTATTTTTCCCTCTGTGACTAAGACATAGTTCATAAGCTCATGACACCAGAATAAAGCAGAACTGCCTGGCCCAGGAGGCCAGTACCATGGTAGAAACTAAACAGGGCCTGGAGAAATAAGAACCTGTTGCCTTATTCAATATTCTCCACACTCTGACACACACATGCTCACAGAGCAAGGCCCCAGTGAAAAGTGCAAGGAACAGTGAGAGTTCCTGGGTGTAGCAAAGGTCAGGGCCAGTGGCCTTGATGACTCCTGGGTGGCTTCTGATAGAGAAACATCTCCAATCACAGGGGAGGCAACCTCCAAATGCTTTAAGCATTCTTCAGTTCAATGTGTCCCTCTGTCCAAGTAAGAACCTCTAACAGTGGACAAGTAGACCAGAGCCAAGGTAGTGGTGGTGGTGGTGACAAAGCTTGGATTTTGGATTTGGGTCCAAAGCTAGGAGAAATGTTAAAAACCTTTTTCTGGATTCCTCTGGAATGAACTAGCTAGATCCACCTGTCCCAAGTTCCACTGCTCTTCCGAGGGTGAAGAGGCACCCTGTCTTACCCTAGAAGCTAGCCATTAAAAGAGTAGGCTACATCTAAGGAGGAACACAGGCACCTTTGAGTCTGCAGGTGGGAGCACTGTCTGAGGCTCAACTTGCCTGGGTTAGCATCCCCTGTCCTCATGTTCTCCATATGACACTGGAGGAGCTAAGTCTCTGCAAGATGAAAGGATGTGGACTCCCAGACTCCTGGCAGACAGAGTCCTTTGAGCGCTGAATACCCTTTCCGTGTAGGGAGGAGGTGACTCCCATTGCAGTTTTGCCACCAGTAAGCCCAGGCTAGCAGGAGTCACACTGGGAGGTGCAGGGGGCTAGCCCTAGGCAGCCCTCCATAGGCCTGCCCTGTTCCAGCTCTGAGGACTAGAGAAGCACAAGTTCTTCCCTAATTCTGCCACGGGGAGTAGGCTGGAAGCGGGGAAGGCAGTTCCCAGACAGCCATTGCCCGCCAGCCAGTGGGGTTAGACACTCCCCTTTCCCCACCAAGGTGGGAGGCAGTTGGCGGATGGAACTTGCACAGGACTGGCCTGGTTCCAAGAACCTGGCTCTGAGAAAGGGCTAGGGGCTTTTCTGCCTCCACCCCCAGTCCCCTGGGTTGGACTGGACTGGGAGGTCCAATTGCCTCCATCCCTTAGTTGCCTGTAAACTCTACATCCCACAGCCCCTCACTGCTCTCTCCAGATTGAGTGTCGGGCAGCAGCGGGGCTGGGAAAGAGGTTCAGGCGCTCCCTGGCATCCCTGGGCAGGCACCTCACCCAGTCTGGACTTGTTCCCCCAGGCCAGCTTGTAGCCCTGGGCTCCGATCTCCCAGATCCTCAGACACTGCTGCAGAGAAGGCTTCCTGATGCAGAGAGCTGGCTCGGAAGAGAAGCCGAGGGCCTCTTTCTGGGAGAGAACCAGCTGCATGTGGAAGCCTTGGCGGTACCTCACTGAGCACCCCGCCCACTTAGCAGCCTCCATGTGAAGGGTAGTGGGTGCACCCTAGGGGGTTATGGTCCACCCACAAAGGGCAGCCCAGGACAGTACACTCCTGGGCCCCCAGCACCCCAGTTTAAGCACACAGAGGGCATGCACTCTGAAGTGTCAGGCATGCTCCAAGTGGACCCTCTGAAGCCTCAAGGGTATCTATTCATCTGTGAAGTTCCTGGCTACCTGATGGGCTTTGAGGGACGAGGTGGGAGCTCAACAAGGACTCTCACAGGTGAGTGCTGGTTCTGAGTAGCCATGATCTGAGCCTGCAAATGGGGAAACTAAGGCTCCAGGGGTGGGACTTACTTACCCCAGGAAGTACTAGTCTACACTACAGAGGCAACTGCCCCCCCTTCCCCCAACAATCACATCTCACTCATACCCCACCCTCCCTGCCAGGCTGTGGACCCAAAGGAAAAAGGTCTTCCCACAGTCCCCTCCCCTGCGGAGACCTCATCTCCCTAGGGGCTCCTTCCTCCCCCGGGCACTCTCGGAGGCAAACTAAGGCAGAGACAGGCTGGCTGGTGGACAGTGAAGAAAAGGGTATCCACTGTGAAGACTCAGGATGCCACTCTGACCAGATGTCTTGCTCTGGGCCATCTGTCCCTGAGACCCTCCTGGCACTGTCTGTGTGGGATGCAGGATTGCTCTGTCAGGAGACAGATGGGCCACAAAGAGGGCAGGCAGAGGGGAAGGTTCCTGGCTTCCAGAACCTTCATGGATGGGGCCTGTGATGTTACCAAGTATGCCAGGCCTCTGGTTCCTCCCCCGCCCAAGGAGGAGACATAAAGGATCCAGGTGGAAGGCTGTAGAAAGCTAGTGACCTGCCAGCCCCAGCTAAAAAGGAAGGTGCTTTTTACAGAGCTAAGCTCATCCTCCCCTTCTCTCGGGGGACTGGCCTGGCCTAGCTCTGGCTGTGGCGGAACCTGAAGCCCACAGGCTGGAGCTCAGAGGGACAGATGGCTCAGGAAGGGACTCTGCCCAGGTGGCAGAGTTGCTCCTTCCCTTAGCGAGCACAGGGAGAAGGGGAGATGGCAGTACTGGCTCAGGACATGGGTTCTTCCACAGTAAGCCAGAAGGTGCATGTCTGGTGCATGTCTGCTGGGGGAAGCACAGGACCTCCACCATGGACATGGAGGGTGCCCAGGACAGTTGGGCCCTTGTTTAGGGTGGGGACATGGGTCCTTAATGGAGTTGAGGTTTCCAGGATTTGGAATCTGAGGTCCAGAAGGCATCCTGCCCTCTTCCAATACTGTTAGCCAGGTGACTGCAGTCCCTCTCCCTGGGTCCCAAGGCCAGTGGCTCCTCAAGTATCTGGACAGTGTGGGGGTGAGCTTGCTCTTGGCATTAGACTAGAGGCATGGAGCAGAAAGCCAGCTCAGTGTCACCCAGACTCTCCTGCAGAGCCACTTGCAGCCCTGTTGAAATGTTACACCCTCCCCCAGGGTGGGGAGGACAAGGACAGGCCAATGACCCAGCAGCTGAGCAGCCAGGGTGGGGAGAGAGCGCCCCCCAGTGAGGAGCACAGTCCTGCAGGCCAGGAGGTGGGACCTGCCCTGCCCAATAGGAGGGAGGCAGCACCACTCTTGGCCCTCCAGACAGAGGCTCAGCAGCATTGGGCCTGTGGGACAGATGTATCCTAAGACCCTCATGGTCTGCCTCCCTGGTCCTGTAGGAATAGGACAGGGGCATTCGCTCTACTCTGCCATAGCCCAGCTGATCCTACCCCGCCTTGGCCTCCCGGGGAACTCCCAGGTGGGGCCTTCCCAGGCCACCCACTCCCTTCTGGATATCACCTTTGATAGGAAAATCTCTGTTTCCTTAGTCACCTCATGAAAGGAGAACCCCACCCCAAGCCAGGTCTCAGTTTCATTCTGAAAGGTCAGTGTCATGCTCTCCTGTACACATTTGGTGGGGGTGGGGTGGGGGAGTTCTTGGGGGGTTCCCTGGGCTCCTTGGGGCCCAAGGACTCTCCAGCCAGAGCTCCTGACAGAAGTGGGCCCAGTTCCAGATCTACACCAAGACAACGGGGGTCCACCGGGCCTCCAGCGCCATGGACAGCCTTGGCCATCCCCACACTGCCCAGGATCTGTGGCATTTGAGACAGCTGGCGGGGGTGGGGGGTGGTGCCAAGGAAGGGCCGAGGAGGAAGGCAGGGGCCAGCCAGGACGCTTACACCCTGCCCTTCTATGGACATGATGTGGCAGAGCTGGGTCCGGCACTGGGGACAGCACTGACGTGAGGACACTTATGAGCGCGATGCAGCTGTCACCCAGTTGCCCAGTTCCACGCACCCAGCAGCTTATGACCTCATGGCACTGAGCCGGGGCCGAGTGTCCTCTGACCCTCCTCAGCCCCTCATGCTGCGCATGTCCCTCCCCTGTGAGCTCCCAGAGACCCTCAGGGGAAAGGAAGTCCTGACAGGATGGGCCAGGAACACCCATCCTGATCCAGAGCTTCTGCTTAGCCTCTGACTCCCTTCCTGGCACTCAAGGGTCACCTTAGCTGCCCCCAACGAAATTCCTAGGTGGGATTCACAGTTCGAAGGCTGAAGCATAGCTGACTCTCCTCCTCCCTACCCTTTACACACACTCTGCTCATGGCAATGCCTTTCCTCTCTGATGTCACTGCTAAGGCCTGCAGCCCACACAGCTGCTGGGGCCAGGATCTACTTTGCAAGACAGCCTGAGGCCAAGAGACCCTGCCATGGCTGTACAGTAGGTGTTCACAGCACAGCAGCCAAAAGCATACTCTGAGGACACCCCTCCCGGTAGCCCAGGCAGGAGCTGTGGGCTTTGGGTGTCTAAGCTGGGCCCAGCTCCTCCCTTCAGCACACCTGGGAGCAGTGCCACTGTCCTGCTCTGTGGATGACCTCCAGCCCCACCATGGCCTTCCATCCCCAACTGTCAGAACATCCCCCTAACCCCCACCCCAAGCCCTGCCTGCTCCCAGCTCTTCAGAGACCAACACCCAGGCCTAGGTAGCCCCCCATGGCCTCCTGAAAGGTCTCCTCACAACCCAGGGACCCCAGGCACCAGGTCCCAGACCCACCCTCTGCATTGACCTTATCTCAAGGTGGCTGCTCAGTGGCCCCTCGGAGCCCAGCTGCTCCTGAGCAGGCTGGCACCTTGAATTTCTCTGCCTGGCTCTGGACATGGCGCTCAGCAGACTCTTCTTTAGCAATCCACACACAGCTTCTGCCCGCGGCCCCTCCCACTCCCACCCCAACGACAGCACAGTGCTGGTACTCAGTACAGGCTTCTGCCCCATCCTGACACTCCTGCATCACTCCGGGGCACAGGCAAATTTGGGGGGCAGCCTACTTCCTGAGGCCAGGCCCAGGTGCACAAGCACACTCCCCCCAGCACAGGCCCTGCTCTCCCCACACCCCAACACATACCAGGTGTCCACCCCTCCTGGTCCTAGGCATTGGATTCCATAATCTTCCAAAGTGAGGCCAAGCTCTGCAGAGTCAGATAGAAGAGATATCCACCTTCACGGTGAGAAGGGGGCCCCACGAGGCCTCGCAAGTTCCCCACAGGGCAATTGACCTCTAGGATGAGTGTGCACAGAACAGTGCCCCCCTAGAACCAGACACACAGCCTTGGTGCAGACACAGACACTCACCCAGTGCCCTCCTCCACCAGCAGCTCTTCCTGCTCCTCGGAGCTTGGGGCACTCGGAGCCTCTGCCATGGGCGTCACGTCTGGGCCTGATGCCGTTGGTGTTTCTGCACTGTGGCTCTTGATGCTTCCTCGGCAGGCAGGCTGCAGCCGGCGCCCCCACCCAGCCGGGTTTCACTTCCCCCTTCCGCTGCAGGTTGAGGTTTGGAACCATTGGGGCTTGGGTTGGGGTGTTGTTTTTTAATCTGTTGCTGCAAGAGGAAAAGAAAAAAAATACCCAAAACCCAAACCACCCCTCAGGAAGTGTTAAGCAAGCTACAGGCGTGCCAGCTGAGAGAAAAGGGGTCGAGGGCAGAGGTGGGCTCAAGAGGCTCCTCACAGCTCTGATGCAGGGTGAAGCCAGGCTGGGACACCCCATGCACCTCCTGAGTCCCTGGAGCAGCCCCAAATGCACTGTGAGAAGCAGGTTCTCCCTCCGGAGGAGGAGCTGATCCATGCTCCTAGAGCATCCATGTTAGCATTTCAGCCTCTGGATGGAAGCCTTCACAGAGCCCTGTTCTTCTGCATGTACTTGCAGATGCTGGTAGAATCTGTCCTCAGTGCCCAGGGTCATGGCCCTGAGTGCCCCTGACCAGTCTGTGCTGGACACTGACATCAAGGTGGCTATAGACAAAGCTCCACATTTTGCACCCTGTGTCTTGTCTGGTGCTGTTTTGCATTGTCATGCTTATTTTGTTTTGTTTTGATTTTTTTGGTGCCAGGAATCAAACTCAGGACCTTGCACTTGCCAGGCAGACACTTGTTCCATTGACCTAGATCTCCAGCCCATGTCTTGCTTATTCTGAACTATTGGGTGGCTGCCTTGATTTCCTGCTCCATCCCATATCCTGTTGACTCCATTGTCCTTATCCTCATGATCTAGGCTCTCAAAACCGACCACACAGCCAGCTAATGTCCACAGAATCCTTACAGGATGACCCAGTGGCTCTCCTAGGAACATTGGCAAAATAGAGGCATGGACCAAGGATGAATCCATTCTTTTCTGTCCTCAGCTGCTAGGAGGAGCACAGGGGCTCCAGAGTCAGCACAGGGAGCTGGGCAGATGGAGGTCAGGTTCCAAAATCTGACAGACTGGACCAAGGTGTCCCTGAGCCAGCTAGGGTAGTGAAGGGCAGCAGAGGTTTCCCTGGTGAGAATCTTCAGCCAATGAGAAAGGAGAGAGCAGTGCCATCTTGCCAAGCCGGGCCAGTGGGTGGCCTGAGGAATTTCAGTGAAAGACCTCAAAGGGCCCTTGGCAAACAGGGGCTAGGGAGAGTCTTGGGGTTGGGAGGCACCAAGGTAGGCCTAGCAAACCCACTGGGGAGGCAGTGAGGCCACATCCCCTCCCACATACCACAGAGGGGTAACAGGCCTGGCTCACCCTGCCCCAGCCAGGGGAGGAGGCACTGTGCTCCCCACCCCCACTCCAGCCATCCATCATTTGCCAGGGCCTGATCCAGTTGCCCAAGGTTGCAGGATGAGCTGGCAGGCCTGGCTGGAGGCATGATGAGTGCTGGCTGCCTCCTCCCTTGGAGCTTTCTACACCCTCTTTCCTGGAGCTCTCAAGTCCCCCCTTTGGTGCATGGCTAGGAGCACATCTGGCCTGTGGCAGAGCTCAGGGACCCTGCTGGGCTGCCTCCATCCCAAGACTGTCCTAAGAGGCCCCTAGGGTTCCTGGAGGGAGGGCAGTGGCTGGGTACCTCCTCACCCTGACATGCTTTGCCAGTGGGTCACTGTCTGGGCCCAGCATCTTCAGGACCTGCCTCCAGCCTGTGGTGGTGAGGTCGTCCTAACCTCACAGCTAGAAGAGGAGAAGCAGATGGAGGTCCACGTCTTCTCTGTGCCACCACTCACTGCCTGAAATCTAGGTTGCACAGCTTGAAACCAAGAGGGGCCCTGCTGGGCCCATGGAGCTGGCTCTGCCTGAGTATAAATCCATGGCCTTGTGCTGTGGTCTGAATGCGTCCCCTGAAAGTCCTGAAAGTGTTGAAAATCAGTCCCCAGTGCAGCACTGTTGAGGTGTGGGACCTTCAAGAGGGGATTAGGTCACATCCATGATTCATGGGGTAGCTGGGGATTAAGATTTTAGGAACCGATATGCTCTGCATGTCATAGAGCAATAAGAAGACCCCGCCAGAGGCCAACCCCTGCTTCTGAACCTCCCAGCCTCTAGATTTATGAGCCAAGTAAACCTCTTTACCCAGTTAGGGGTTTGTTTTTGGTTTTTTTGGCTTTTTGTTTTGTTTTGTTTTTTATAGCAACTTAAAACACACCAAGACTTCTTTTACCAGAAGGCCCAGTATGACCTGCCTGAAACACACTTTTGTGTTATTGTTTTGTGGTACTGGGGATTCAACCCAGGGGTGCACTACCATTGAGCTACACCCCAGCCTGTCTTATGTTTTTGTTTTGAGATTGGATCTTGCTAAGTCTTCTAGGCTGGCCTTGAATTTGTTATCCTTTTGCCACATCCTCCCAAGTAGCTGGGATTGTAAGTGCAAATCACCATGGCCCACTTCGTTAATCCCGTCTCAGATGGTAGTTGTTACCCCTTCCAGGCTTCAGTCAGCCCCTGGCCCCCAAAAGAATCCCTTCTTCCCTCTGCTACCCCCTCCTCCCAAGAAGTAGCAGAGCCTGATCCCTCCTGTGATGGGCTAAACAATGTCCTCTAAAATGCATATGCTAAAGTCCTGACCCTAGAACCTAGAATGTGACCTTATTTGGAAATAGAGTCGACACAGATGGAACTAGTGGAGATGAGATCATTGGGGAAGGCCCTGCACCAGTATGACTGGTGTCCTGACAAAAAGGGGAAATCTGGCCACCGAGACACGCAGGGAGAGAGCCGCATGATGGTGCAGGCAAAGGTCAGTGATATTGTTGTGACACGGGGAACTTCAAGGACCTGCAGCAAACACGGAAGCCTGGGGAGGCTGGACAGATACTTTCCCAGCCTGGGAAGGACCAGCTGCTACCCCCTGAAGCACAGGTTTCAGCCCCCAGATTGTGAGAGAGAAATGCCTATGGTATGAGCTAGGCATGGGGACACACACCTGTAACTCCTACATTCTGGAAGGCTGAGGCAGAAGGATTGCAAGCAAGACCGTATCTCAAAAAATAAAGATAAAAATACAGTGTTAGGAATGTAGTTTAGTGTGAAGATATTGGGTTCAATGCCCAGTGCTGAAAAAAAAAAAAAGTCTGTGGTTTAGGCCCCAATCTGCAAATCTGCAATTTATTTTTATGGTGGTTACAGGATGTTACACTATATAACACCAGGTCTGTCCGACAAACAAGACCCTGTGCATGCCAGGGCCACAGGATGGGGACACCCCTTCCTGCCCTCTAGGACTAGCAGGAGTCCTGCCACAGACCCAGCGGAGGATGTGCTGGGGCCTGGATACCCCTACAGGGTGCTGTGGGGGCCAAAAGCAGTCTCCCTTGCCCAGGCTCCTGCCCCTTTCCTTTTCAGCGGATGACTTTCCCACCTCCCGCTTCTCAGAGGATGCAGAAACCACGGCCCTGAGTGTCCTCGGTTCACGTCCAGTGTCTCTCCTGCCTACGTTTACCCCAGGTCTCCCTGCACCCTGGAGGAGGTGAGCTCCCCTGGAGAGGACTCCAGCCCTCCCACATTCTCCCTCCCTCTTTCTTCCTCTTCTCTCTGCACCATTCTAGGGAGCATGCGCTCTAAGGGTCCGCACCTTAAAACAAAAGCCCAGACTTCCATGAAGCGGCAGCCCCTTCCCTCTGCTCCCCTCTGGTCAGCCCTGGGCTTCAGCCCATCTCCACCAGCAACAGCCCAGGGGTAGTGTCTCTGGCCATCACTCACGTGCCATGTGCCACTACGTGCTGTCTGAGAGCCACAGGTGCCCTGCTGGTGGCAGGCTCATCAGAGCAGGCTGAGCTCTCGGAAGCTGAGCATTTCCCCAAGAACCAGACACAACTATGTGTTCAGTTGGAATCATTCACTCACACTCCGAGGATGGCCTGGGGCCAGTGGGTCCTTGTCTCGTCCATCGTCCTGACCCCAGGCTTGATTCAGGGTCCAGTAAGCAGCACACTGACAAGGGTAGGAACAAGTGAGGACTGAGCTGAGGAAGGCTCGGTCAGGAGGAGACTAAGGCAGGCAGAGGCGGAGAGACACAGACAGGTGCCAGGAGGGCAGGATAGCCTAGAGTCTAGGTGAGGACCTCTGGGGACGTCTCTGGAGGATCTTTGCAAAGACAAGACCTTGGCAAAGTCCATGTCTGTTGCTGCCCTCTATGGCTGAGCACAGGTGGGCAAGAGTGGTGGATGGAGGAGATGGAGAGACAAACAGAGCTCCAGGAGGTCCTGAGGAGATAGGACAGCTCTACTTGGTGGGTGAGGGGACAAGGGGACAGTTGCAGCTGGTCCTTTGCAAGTATAAAAGGGGAAGTTTGGGAAGTGACAGCAGGAGGACTCCCATCTCTTAAATGGATTGAGTCAGAATAAAAGGGCCCCAGGGAACTAGTAGGTTCCCTGTGTGCTCCATTTTCTGCCACATGGGGACACAGCAACAAGATACTCTCCTTGAAGCAGACAGCATCCACCTCACATAGAATCTGCCAACACCTTGAATTTGGACTTCCTGACACCCAGAACTGAGAGGAAATGAATTTTTGTTCTTCATAACTGACCCAGCCTCGGTTATTTTGGTATCACAGCAACAAGAGGCTGAAATGGACCCTCTCCAGAGGCCTCTACGCTGTGCAGCCTGGAGCACATGGAGGTGAGCTCTTCACAGAGCAGTGGGGTTCATAGTAGGAACTTCTTCAGGGAGGCTGGGGTCAGAGCCACATGCCTAAGGACAGGTGGGCAATGAGATAGGAGAAGGGGGGTGAGGTAAGCAACGCAGAGTCCAAGACATGGGGACGAGATCAAGGGCATGGCTGAGCCACACAAGGGAGAGGCAGCAGCACATCTGGCTTAGCTATGGTGCTCAGTGACTCTGGCCAAAACACCAGGAGCAGGAGTGCTGGGGGTGACCAGAGGTCCCAGTAGGACCCCAGCCAACAAGTGTGGGGCGGGGCTGTTCACGTGTGTGTCAAGCCATTAAGACTCAGTGTGATAGGCCAAGGGTGTGGGCAGGCCCTACCTGGAGTGAGGAAGCTGAGCCACAGGCCACAAGCACAGGGGAACAGAGCCCTGGGAAGGGCAGGCTGAACCTCACAGGAGCTAGGTGTCTTACAGATGGGAGCATGGGACAGAGGGAGAGGCTGAGGGCCCAGGACAGGATTGTTGAAGATTGAAAGAAGCCGGATGACAGCACAAATGCCCTGGGGACTGCTGTGAGCTAAGCTGAGTTCCCTAAATTCATATGTTGAAGCCTTGACCCTCAGTGCCTCAGAATGTTGCTGAATTATAAAGGCAGGGCCTTGAAAGAGGTGATTAAGTTACAGTAAGGTCCCTAGGGTGGGCCTTGCTTCAATCTGACGGGGGTCCTTGCAAAACAGGGAGGTCAGGACACAGACAGACAGAGGGACAGCCATGTGAGGACTCAGGGAGGAGACACTCTGTGAGCCAAGGGGAAGACGAAGGAAGAACCAGCCCTGTGACACCTGGGTATCGGACTTCCATTCTCCAGGACACAAGATGACCATCTCCTGTCAAGGCCACTCTGCTGTGGCTTTTGTGCTGGTGGCTTGAGGAAACTCACACAGCAATCACTTGGTCAGGAAGGCAAGATCAGGAAGTAATGAGCGGCTCCACACCTCACTGGCTCCCTTCCTCTGGCCAGGAGTTAGGGCTTTGCTGCAGCTGTTCTGGGATCCTAAGCTCCTCTTCTGAGGACCCGAGTCAAGGTCCACTCTGTATTCAGCTGCCAGGGGTCAGCGGAGAGACCCTAAGGAAGGTGGGGGTTCTGGGACCAAACCCAGACACAAGCTGTCCTGGCCACTTTCTTCACTGCTGAGACACAATACCCAACATATGCAACTCAGAGGAGGAGATATTTATTTTGGCTCACATCTTACAAGTTTCAGTCCTTACACGATCTGCCAGCTCCAGGTAAAAGTGGCATATTGGAAGGGTCTGGTGGAAGAAAGCTGCTCACATCATGGCTTCTGGGAAGCAGACAGAGTCAAGGGAGGAAGGAGGATATAATCTTCCAGGTCAGGCCCACAGTAACCCACCTCTTCCAATCAGAACCCACCTCTAACAGCAAGTCAGCTATAAGGCCCCATCATCCAATCACCTTCCAAATATCCCAACTAGGATCCCATGAGGCTTTAGGGTGGTATCTGGATATAAACCATAACACATGCTACAGCACACACATCTATCTGCAAGGTGTGAGTCCAGAGGAAAGGGTATCTTGCCACGTTTGCCTGAGATGTGGGGTCCAGAGACAGAAGTTGGGTATATCTGTGCACATAGGCACAAAGCAAGAGACAGGTGGGGGCACAGGAAGAGGATTTGCGATGCGGATGTCATGGACGGGAATCACTCATGTAAGGGAATGGTTGGACCATGACAGTAGGATGGACGGGATCCTTTCCCAGGGGCACCAGGTGTCAGACAGATCTTTCTGTGAGGTTACACAGACTCCATAAGCCAGAGCTGGTGTTGCTCCGGGCCCTCATCTCCTACTGGCCACTGGAAAGATAGGAATCAGGTCTGGGTCCCGGCCCAGGCAAGTTAGGACAGGACCACAGACTGAAGAGATGGGGACAGCAGGACAGGGAAACCTGCATGCAGGGCTGGGTGGGCATGAAAGATGCCAGGAGAAGTGGAAATCCAGGGAGTGGCTTCCAAGTGGATAAAAGGTTATAGGTGAGAGCTGGCGGAGAGGTAGAACTAGGAAAGTGAGAGCCACTGCGGGACAGGTGAGGACAGAAAAGAGTCTTCAAGGGAGACCCTTTTACATCCTTATAGTTGAGCAAAGGGACAACAGGAATGTGGGGAGGCTCACAGCCTAGAAGGGCTCAGGAATCCCCTACAGAGCCAGGAGGAGGGATGGGGCCTCAAGGTGGGTGCAGGGAGCAAGGCCTCCCAGACTGACTCAGGGGGCCCAGAGGTGGAGGGTTGTGAGTTGATGCTATCTCCCATGGGCTGGGTTCTTCACTGGCTAGCAGATGGCTGCGTCCATGCCAGGAGGGCTTTGAACCAGAGCAGGGACTTAGGCCATGACAGGAGCAATTAGGAAGTGTAATGACAGAGGCAGGAGAGGGAGAGGGCACATGGCTGGACAGTGGTTGTCTCAGGGACTGAGGTGCTTGCTGGAGGCAGAAGCAGCCAGGGGAGGGGAGGCTGTTTGGTGCAGCCATGTCCAGCCCAGCAAACTTAGACAAGCAAGGACAGGTATTTTGTCCCCGCCCTAAGGGGCTTGTACCTTTATACCTCAAGGAGTGGCTATTAAGGTGTGGGCATTTGGGTATGTGCTAGTGCCTCCTGTAATAGTTGATACATTGTGTCAACTTGAGTTTAGAAGTTTAACTAAGCATCTCAGCAGAGGGCCAAGGTCCTCACTTGGTAAGCGTCCTCATCCTGTGCAAGAGGAGGGCATGGAGATGGTGTGAGTGCTGCACCTGCCAGGCGTGGGGTAGCCTGTTTATAAGAGAAGAAAAGAGGCTTTCTCTCCCCACCCCCTACCTTTTTGCTCTTTCTACTTTCGCTGTCTTCTGCCTCCTTGAACTACTGTATCTCAGCCACGCCACCCTGCCTTGGAGCCAGCCAAGTGTGGACTGAAACCTCCACAAACTGAACTAAATAATCCTTTCCTTCCTTAATTTTGGGTGTTGGGTATTTTGTGTCAGCAATGAGAGAAAAGTAATCAAGATACCTCCCTAGCATCAGAGACAGGAAGCTCTATATAACACCAGGTTCCCCAGCTCCGCCCACTGACAAGGAGGAACAGAAGTAAACAAGTCACCAAGAGGGGGAAGTAAACAAGGGGGAGAGAAAGAAGTAAACAAGTAAACAGGCAAGTCAATAGTGATTTTGGAAATCAAAAGTAGACATGAAGGGGCTGGGGATTTAGCTCAGCGGCACAGTGCCTGCCTGGCAAGCACAAGGTTGTGAATTTGATTCCTAGTACTGGAAAAAAAAAAAAAAAAAACAAAAGTAGACATGAGAGACTGCCTGGGACTGAGAGCAAAGATGGATAGATTTGAGGCTCACAAATGGCTCAGGAAAAGCTCACCAGGGAGGTAACCACCTGGGACCCTGAAGAATGAGGGGCCACAAAAGCAAGCTGGACAGTCCTGCTGGCTGTCAGCTGCTGGGTAGTCAGAGGGGCAACACCAGGCCATGCTTCATCAGAAGAGGCCAGGCTAGCCCTCAGGAGAGGTCAAGCTGGGCCAGAAGCCATGGGAAGATGTGCCTGGTTGTGATGAATTAACTAATAGCCAATTTGTCACACCCAGCTGAACTGAATCTGTGTGGTTCTGCATGCGGATGGCCCACCTGAGGATTGTTGCCAAGAGAATAAAAGAAAAACTGGATGGGAAGATGGTTCAATGCTGAATCTCCTGGAGAAGCTTGTCATGCTGGTTTTCCTGATATGAACTCAGCTGTTCTCATCAGAGAAGCTTGGGCCCTCGCTATTGCTGAGGATGGCTGCAGTTCTCTTTGGGGCAGCTCTGGATCTTACCTTCCTGGCTCCAGTGCAGATCCTTCAGCCTGGTGGCACAGATCCTTCACCCCGCTGGTGCAGACTTTCTAGCTTCCACCACTGACCTTTGGGCCTTCCCAGTGTGGATCTTTGGTACAGACTTCCATGAGATATTGTCATGGGCTCTAGACCTCCAGCTGGACGTGTAGAGGACATTGCCATGGGCTCTAGGTCTTCAGCCGAACTCATGCAGGACATTGCCATGGGAACAGGCCCTCAGCTGAATTCTTTAGGTCTCTAGTGGGTGGACAGATCTCTTGCATTCTTCTTCACTGGACTTTTTGGATGAATATTATAAAATACTCCTATAAATTATGTGTCCTATATTAAATCTGTATTAAATATATTATATTATATATAATGTATTATGTATTATATATATTATAAAATACTCCTATAAATTATGTGTCCTATATTAAATCTGTATTAAATATACAGATCCTGTATATTATCTGTCCTGTATTAAATATTCCCTTGCAAGCCCTAACTACAACACTGGTGCTTGTCAATTTATGGGGATATTGGCTCTTCTCCACACCTGTTTGATGGCCTGGTAAATGGAGGCTGAGTATTCCGGCATGGTGGAGCTGGGGATGAGACACAAAGGCCAGCTCTAACCATCAGGCTGCATGGAGAGACCACAGGGAGGATATTAATGCCTGGGGACTAAAGAAGACATATAGTTGGACCACTCAGCAGGGTGAGTTTGGGCTGGAGAGGGAGGGTGAGGACTGGCCAATCCTGTACCCCAGAGTGGGCACTTAGGCCCAGGGAAGCCCAAGTCTGTGCAGGTGTTCCAGCAGTGGGGCTCTCAGTCCCCCAGAAAGAGAGAAAGAGAGGAAGGGAAAAGGAGAGAAGAGTATGACTGCACCCCACACAATCCACCTACTCCTCAAGGACCCTGATCCCTGTGTCTGTCCTGTGTGTGGTCTCCATTTCTTCTGTCTCTGGACATGACAACATCCTGCCATGGCTCTTGGTCCTCTCTGAAGAATAGCCTCCTCTGAATCCTCCAGGGGGACCCAAGGGCAAGCAAAGTGGCCCCTGGCACCTTCCTGCTCACATCTCGGCCTCTGAAGTCCTGACCACTGACTTTTGTTAGCTTTTCACTTCATCCATTTTTGTTGCCACTTAAGAATTTTATTGTTTAAGCATTTGAAGAAAAGTTTGATTTTTTTTGGAAAATGACCTCAAGCTTACCAGTGTCAAGAATAGAAAGGGTACAAAGAAATTTGCTTCTGCACACCTCCCATTGTTCTCTCTGTCTCTCCCTGCCTCCCTCTCTCCATCTTTTAATTCTAAAGAATTTATGATCTATTTCCTGAACACGAAGCTGTTCTCTTACCTAGCCCAGGATAGCCATCAATATCCACATAGCTAACACTGAAACTGACTTTTATCTAATCTACCACCTTGTGACCTGCTCCCTGCCATTTTATTTTTGTTGTGACTCATATTTCTTGCTTAACAACACATCTGGCTCTTCTGTGAATCCCCCTCCCTAGCCCGGCAGGCTCCGTGTCCCCTGGAAGTCCAGTTCCTTCTGCAGGGACACTGCAGAAGGTCTTGGCAGAGCCCTTGGTGCTCCTGCCTCCTGCGATGGTGGGCAGAATCACCTGCACAGCCAAATCCACACACCCACAGCTGTGCACCTACGGCCTGGCCCACCGAGTCCTCCTTCCCTCCGTCCTCAGTGGCTATGATTTTGAAAGTGTGGCCATGCATGCTTCCCACAATTCCTCCTTTCCGAGCCCCTGCCCAGCACTGATCACTTGGGAAGCCAACAGCTGTGCCTTCCTCCATGACCTCTGGCTGGCATCGCCAGGCACAGGCGCTTCTCATCCTCCTGACCTCTGCTGCCTCCTCCTCCCTCTGGTTGCTCACCCAGCATATCTCCCCATATCACCTCCAAGGACACCCTACTCCTCACCTCCAGCCCAGACCCTGCTCTCAGATGCCTCTCTCCTCAAGGGGCTCCCACAACCCCTAAGTCCCACAGCCAGCTCCCTGTGTTCCGGAACCCTAGAGAATGGTACATACTTGGTCCCTGTCTCCCTCAGCCACTGAGACCTGGCGACCACACTGTTCAGCATCTCCACCTGCCCACTTCTCTTCCCAGGACACAATAGTGGCTTCCATCCCATCCCATCCTCCTTCTGCCCCGGCCCCCTGCTGAGATCTTTCTAGAATGCCAAGCTGGAGCAGGCAGTGCTGGGCTACATGCTTCACAGGAATCCTCCCCCTCCACCCTCTCTGTTGTATGAACACACATCCCTCCTGCTGTGGCACCCAGAACCACCCAATTGGGTCACAGTGCAGCATAAGCAGAGTGGTTGGAGCAGGGCTCAGGGCAGAACCAGCTCTAAAGTCTGCTGTCTGGTTAGGTTTGGTTTGCCTGAGCCTCTTTTACTTTATCCGTTCCCTGGAAAAATGCAGCAAGCACCCATAAATCCACTATCCAGCCCAAGAATTACAATACCTCCCACGCTTACACCAGCTTAGGAGCTTCCACCCCATCCTGTTTCCTGCTCGGCCCCACCCTATCTGCCTGAGATGATCACTATCTGGAATTTTGTGTTTGGCATTTCCTTACTTTAGAAAGGGGGGAAGAGAAGGTAATCCCCTCCTCCGGACCTTGGGCGTCTGGGTAAACCAGACAGCACTGAATCCTGGCCGTTGGGAGCAGGGTTCACTACACCCCACTTTCCCCTGCCCCACAGATCTTAGCTCCTCTGCCCCCAGATGGAGCCCATCCCTGACCCTCATAGGAACAGTCCCTGCACACTGAACTGCCTGCCTCACTTTGTCTCCATGGCTCCGCACTCCAGCCAGAGTGTGCTCTGTGAAGTTACAGCCCATGTGTCTGCTTGGCTCTGCAGGGATGTACCTGGGTCCCATTTGCTTAGTCTCCTTTGGCACTTGTTCTCCTGGGAGCCTCCTCTAAGAGATGGCCTTTTGTGGTACTCAGTCCCAGGATCCTTGCACCTATGCCCACCTGTTCCAAGTTGCCCTGTTGCCTGGCCCCCCAGAAACAGAGGTAGCAGTCCAGTCACCAGGTAGAAGGCCCAGGATTTGGGGGTGGGATAGGTAATATAAGGCTGAGGGCTCTAGCTACAGCATCTGCTGCTACTAAGCCAAGCACTAAAACAGCCCAGGTTATACAGTCCCCTGGTGTACTGGAGTGTGACATTACGGGCCTTGGGAAGTGATAGAAAAGACTAGGGCCAACCATGCAGCCTCAGCTTTGCCCTCCTGACTCAGGCCTCAGTGCCCAGGGCCGGGGCAGGTGTGGAACACAGAAGGCTGGGCATGGGTGCCTGCCCCAGAGCACTGCAAGAGGGGATGCAGGAGCTGCAGCCAAGGCAACAAAGGTGGCTCCCAGCTTTTGGTCCCAGATGGACCCCTGAGAAAGAGATGGGGCCTGGGAGAAGTGAGGGCTGCCTAAAGTGAGGGGGATGTGTCTGTCTGCTGCAGCCAGCGTGGACCTGTGCCACTGGGAGGGGGTCTCTCTGCATATGGGTACAAAGGCATCAATGAGTTCATCCCAGGGACTCCCCCTCAGACCTGACTAGGGCCCCCATGGCCATCCTTCTACGATCACTGAGTTGTTGGAAAAGTCCAGGGGATACTGGGAGCTGATGCTGGCCACACCCACCAGCCCCAGTGTGCAGCCTAGGGTGGGTGTCCTCTGGGGTCTTCCTGGGCTCACCCACCCTCTCTGAATCCCTCTGTGGCTTCCTCTCCTCCCAGGCTGCCTGGCAGTGCTGACCACACCACAGGCTTCAGAGCCAGATCAGACCAGTCATGGGATTTGAATCCTTTATTGACCACTGGGATGAAGCCAGGTCCTTCCAGGTTGGGCTATTGGATGTTTCCCTAAGGTTAAGTGGGCACTGAGGCCTAAGACTCAGTCTCAAACATCTTCTTGCGGCCCTCCATGCCAGACTTCTCCTCGATGTTCTTCCTCCAGTCACCCACATCGCGCAGGTCTCGTTCCTGGAGGAGTGAGAGAGGCCTCAGGCCCACAGGCCACAGCGCCACAGATACCCCAGCCTCAGTTTCCCTTCTGTAAAGGGGGTAGTGGAGCCTCCCCAACATGGTCCCCAAGGAAGGAGGGGAGCTACCCATTGGAGCAGAGCCTACCTTCTCTGTGTCTTCCTTCTTGACTTGCTTCAGGTTGGCCCGCAGGTCCATGCACACCTTGTGCTTGGAGCCCAACAGTGCCTTCAGCATGGCGTCGGCAGACATGCGCACCCGCCGCAGTGGGGGCCTCTTAAATTTGCCCCTCAGATCGAACAGCTTCTGGTTCATGTCCTCCAGCTGCCAGGAGAGAGGCCATGGGAGCGCCTGGGAGACCCCAAACCCCGGGTACCGCCCCACCATGGCCCCACCCAAACCACTAAGCCCCGTCCCCAGGCTACGGTCCCGCCCCCTCACCTCTTTGGTGCTCTTCTGCACCTTCACTTCCATGTCATACTTCTCCTCCTCGGCTGCATCAATCTTGGCATGTAGTTGTTTGCAGAGCTCCTGGGGTGGGGAGGGTGAGGGTAGGCAGTTGTCCTCACACCTGAGGCCACAGGGACCCACCCCTGCCTTGACCACCCCTCTGGCTCTCTTGAGTGGGGAAACTGAGGCCGGGGCCCATTGGCTGCAGGCAGCTGATACCTGCACTTCGGACATGGAGCCAGGGATGTGCAGGGGTGGGCAGTGCTCTGACAGGTAGTTTTGCTTCTCCGACTCACGGCGGCTCTCCTCCTTCTCCAGCTCAGTGGCAGCAATCTGGAGCATCACACTCTGCAGGAGAAGGGGGTGATGAGGGGCTGCTCTGACCCCACACTCTTGTCCCCACCCCTGAGCTGCTCCCACAGCAGTACCTACCTTCAGGTGCTGTCTCCGGGCCGTGATGGCCCTGTTGCGTTTCTATACGGAGCAAAAGGGACAAAGTTAGGCTGGCTCCAGACCCACTCCGTCCAGAGGCCTCCAGAGCAGGGGCTCCTGCCTGGGACAGCTAAACCAGGGGCTCACGGAGGCCTTGGTCCAAGCCCAGGCTTCATTTCCCCTGTTCAGAGCTTCCTCAGGGCCACAGTGCTCTGGCCTAATACTTGGCCCAGATGGCACGTGGGCTGGGAGGCGAGGGATGGGGCAGGAGAGCGAGGGAGGCTGGAGGTACATGGGGTACAGAAATCAGGAAGAGTGACACCCCTGTGACCAAGCCTAGCTCCACTTCCCCCGCCCCATAAGACACTGGGCAGCCACTTCCTCTGTTACCAGTCTCTGTGGGTGGGGCACTTTGGGAGTAGGGGTATCTTCCCTGGGCCGCAGGGCCTTGAAGCTCTCCCCTCTGACTTATCCCAAGTTGGGAGTCCTGTCCCCCTGCCTAGGTTTCAGTCCCCAGTCAGGTACTCACCTCCTCACTGTCCCAGGAGAAAGAGTGGGAGGGGGAGGGGAGAGAAGAGAGAGGTTAGGGTCACAATTAGTGGGTAGGGGGTAGCCATGGGTATGATGGAGCAGAGGGATGACCAGTGGCCAGGGTGGGCAGGGGGCGTTGCTGGGGAGATGCCAGGACCCCCACCCCAGTGAGAGGAGGGTGTGGCTGGAAGGGGCCCCATGTGGCGTGCCACTTACTCCCCCATCTTGAGGTCTGGAGCTTAGCCTGTGGGAAGAAAGAGAGGTGTCAGGGTCCACCCACAGGAGGCCAGCAGGCAGCTCAGCAGGCAGAGAGGCCCCCTTGTGCCGTGCCCTGACTCCAGCCTTTTTAGAGGGCAGTGTCTTGGAAGAATTCCCCAGGGTAAGAAGTAAGAGGAGAAAGTGTTCCCAAAATGTCCAAGGCGGGGCGAGGAACTGCAGCTGTCCCTGAGGGAGGGCTGGGCCAGGCCAGCACAGGTGGCTGCCAGAGCAATGCTGGTATTTTTAACTCTGTTCCTTTAGCCTCAGACTTAAGTGCATGCAAGAAAGTGCTCCCCGATGCGGCCTGGGGGCTCGGGTCCTGGCTAGCATGACCGCACACTCTTGCAGCCAGTATCCTGGAATTAAGGTCTGGTCATCAGAGACCTGTCCAAGACCCCTGCCCCATCCTAGACACCTCCCCAAGCTTCCACTTCTCACTCCCAACTCTATAGAAGCCTCCGGAGAGGGCTGCTGGCAGTGGCCCCTTTGCCCCCAAACCCCTGCCCCAGGAAGTCCTCCAGCAAGCTAGCTTGAGAGCGCCCTGTCCTCTGGCCTCAACGGGCCGGGCCGGGCCTCACCTAGAGTCTGGGCAGCAGGGCTGGGAGCGAGGTCAGGCCGGCAGCGGCGAGTTAGGCTGGTGGGCCCAGGGGGAGGGGTATAAATGGCCTCCCCCAGGCTGGGCCCCTGCTCAGAAAGGGCATGGAGTCCTCCTCAGACCAATGGGGGCACAGAGAGCCAGAGAGACCTCCCCACCTGCCCAGGCTGCCTGGCCTGGCCCAGCCCAGGCGATTGCTGCTGGCCGCTTGCTGCCATCCTGTCCAAGAAGTCTTCGGGGGGGAGAGTGTCGTGGTTGGGCTGCTCTATTTAGGGCTCAATGATGAGGCTGAGATGTCTCCCTTGTCTTGCAAGGAGCCTGAGGACAGCCTGTGTGGTTCAAGTGTGGGCTTTTGTGGACACCCAGCTCAGGGTCAGGGGAAGGCCCTTCCATGGGAGTCTGGCTCTGCATTGCCCCCATTTCAGTAACAGGTCCACCTTCCTGGGCTCACCCCAGAGCTCTGCTCCCCGAGTCCTTTACTTCTCGCTGGTGCCTGTTCTCCGCTCTGGCCCTATGGTTAACTGCTTCCACATTACCCAGGGCTGGCCCTTAGGCAAAGCAGCTACATGGCCCCCGCCCTCTAAGCCAACCCCAGGGACGGCAGGGACCCCCAAACCTGTCCTCCTGAGCTCTGCATGGTGACCAGGACCCCGGGGGCTGCTCTCCCCTCTGCATGACCCTGCCTTCCCACCCTGAGCCAGAGTAGGATGGGGCCCCCGGATGAGCAGCTGAGCTCCTCCCGGCCTTCCCCAACACCTGGCCCCCTGGCACTTTTGTACAGGCAACTCGGAACACGTCCATCAACCCCAGGATGGCAACACCACCACCCTAAGAACCTCTCTGTGGCCTGTGAGAGCTTGGGGCCCCACGTTACCCTGCTCACCCAAGCCAGGGCCCTCGCCCCCACCCACCCCTGCAGGCTCCACCCTGCAGAGGCACCGGCTCGTGACTTGGCACCCTTTCTGAGTGGTGGGGCGCTTGGCCCCAGCCCTGCCCGCTCCCCAGCCCGTGGGGATCAGAAGAGACATGAGATGCAGAAAGATTGGAGCCGCTAAAGCCATCCAGATGTGCGGGGATTAGGAGGTGCATCCCCAGCCAAGGCTGCCCCCCAAAGGCTCTGAGCAGCTTCTGAAGGTGTCTACTGCCCCCTGCTGCTCACATGGGGGAGACCTTGTGCTGCTGGTCCCTAAAGGTGCTGGGTCCCCTTCATATACTGTCCTTACCTACAATGCCCCCAGTAGCATACTGTGTCCCCAAAGGACCAGCTCCAGCTTCTCCTGCCATGCCATCCTTTACCTGTCATTGGAGGGGCTCCACCTCCTGCCTCTTCCTACTTGGGCCCAGAGGGCACGGGCGGCCCTTGGAGGACCTCCCCACCCCACCCAGGGGTCAGATCAAGGTTTTGTCCCAGTCAGAGGCTGAGGGCTGGTAAGTTTGGAAGGGAAAGACCCTCCCCCAGCCTTTGTGGGGCTGTGGGGTTGAGGGTGGATCCCTGCCCTGTGTATGTGTCCCCACAGGACCAGCGGGACAGGCATGGCAGGGGAAGGCTTTTATTAGAGTCCCACAGGTGGCCTAGACGAGTGCCTATGGCTCTGTCTGGGAAAACTGAGGACCAAGATGCTTTTAGGGGCGAGGCACTGGCAGGCGCAGGCGGGGCTGCAGGGCTAGGATGCGGTCCACCTCCTTGGCAGGCTGCAGGCGGTGCCACTGGGCGATGGGCCGCCGGGCATGGGCCAGCATGTCTGCCCAGTGCTGCAGGGGCTGGCCGGAGGCCCGGGGGCCTAGCAGCACCTTGCCCAAAGGCTCGGCCCGGAGCTGCAGGCCACGGGCCCAGATGGCCAATACCAGGTCCACACTCTGCACAGAAACAAGCCAGGGTGGGACAGAGGAAGGTGAGGTCAGATTGGCCCAGCACAGGTCCTGCCCCGCCTTGCCCTTCCTCCCACCAGCCCACCTGGACCTGGCTGAAGGGCACCAGGAAGGTGAAGGCTTCGTTGAAGTAGGGGGCAGTGGTGCCCTTCTTGCTGGATGTCTTCTTCTTCTTCCACTTCTTCTGGTTCAGCATGAGCTGGACCTTCACATAGGACTCTGGGCACACAAGAGTGGGAGAAAGACCCAGTCTGAGGGCTGACAGAGCCCCAGCCCTCTGTCCACCTGAGTGTGCATGTGTGGCTCTCACCTGCCAGCTCTGGGCTCAGGCCTCGGGCTTCTAGCACAACCACGGTCAGATAGCCGGAGCTGGGCACATAACGCAGTGAGAGGCACAGCTCCCCCATCTGCTCAGCCTGTAGGAGCAAGAAGTTTCACCGGGGAGACTCCTCCTTGTCTGGGGGGTTGGAGTTGCAAAGCTGCCACCCTGGGCCTCAATCTCCCCTGAGGCACTGGAAAAGGGGTCCTACTAGCTCTGTCCCTGAACTGCAGCCTGGTGTCCAGCGGCCTCACCTCATTGGTGCCCGGTGGGCCCAGCTGGTACCAGCACTCCACAACGTGCTGAGGATCCAGGGTACCCAGTGGCAGGCACAGCTCTCCCAGTGGCTTGTGCTCAGAGAAGCGATTGAAGTCCAGCACTTGCACCTGCAGGGTGGCACTGGGCAGCTCTGCCAGTGGGACCTGTGGGCATGGTGATGAGCCAGTCACCCCAAAGGCCACCTCACCCACCCACCCCACCCCAAGCCCCGCCTGAACTCACGTGGAAAGAGAAGGTCTCCTCAAACATGGGGCAGAGTGTGCCATGATGCACCTTTGTCTCGTGCCTGCGCCCAGCTTGTGTGGACACGCTGACACGGGCATAGGGGTCTGCCGTGCCTTCCGCCCTGAGGTCAGCCGCCTGCTTCAGACCCACCCTGATCTGGGAGGCAGCAGTGGGCTCAGCTGAGGGGACTTTCCAGGTCACCTCGAACACCCTCACACCACCCATCACCCTCCATTAGCCTCAGGACTCTAGGCCTTCTCCAGGGGCCCCCACCTCCTGGCTTCCAAAGTTGTACTCCAGGGAGAGCTGCATGCGCCCCCACTGCCGAGGATCCCCCAAGCTGGACTCCAGGTTCTCCACATCTGGTTGCACCTGGGGTAAGCAGGGACAGGGGAGACCATGTGCTCTCATCAGAGCCCTGGTATCCCAGCCTGCAGTTCCAAGATGTGGATCAAGCCACCCACCTTCAGGTCAAGCCTGTAGAAGGACTCACATCCTTAGCTCAGTTCTGTGAGACTGGCCAAATCCCCCCACATACGTCATCTGTTGCACCACTGCCTTCTTTAAGAACTTGCTGCTGCTCCCAGTGACCCATGAACAAACAACTGTCCTTCATTCTTTTTCTTTTTTGAGATAGGGTCTCACTGTGTAGTTCAGGCTGGCCTTGAACTCTCTATGTAGCCCAGTCTGGCCTCGAACTCATGGTGATCTTCCTGCCTCAGAGAAGCTGGGATTGTAGGTGTGCACTACCACACCCAGCCATATGTCCTCTTTGGCAGTGCCTCCTCCTCACCTTGCTCATCCTCTTCCCCTGCCAGGAAGGTCCTCCTGCCCCTGCCTCTGGGTGGATCAGACTGTCCCTGGGGGGAGGGGAGTGAGCTTGCCCTTGATCGCCTGGGCTCTTCTGAGCTCTGGAGACTAGAATTTGCATTGTCCTCTAGGGATCGAGCCAGCATGGAGCTGCTCCTCACCAGGTGGGTGGTGGTGCTGCTGCGGGCACTGCCCAGACTCATAACTTCCTTGTCCTGGAGCTTCTTCCTACGACGACGACGGCGTTGGCAGCAGCAGCAGATGGCACAGAACAGACAGGAAACAGCGAGGATACCGGCACCAAGAGCAGCGACAATGAATGCCCAGTGGGGCCCTGGGGTGGGGGCACAGGAAGCTGAGATGCCTTTGTGGACAACCTCAGTCCCCTGCCCCTCCAGGCCATCCCCACATTCCTCTGACACTCAGTGTCCTGACACTCACAGGGGATCTTGGAGACGAGGTCTGGAATGAGCTCAGGCATGGCCGTGGTGCCAGCTGGGGTTGGGGCGCTCTGGGGATCTGGTGGGCGACCCATCTTCCTGCTGGCTTGGGAGAGAAGGTCATGGAAGGAGGCCAGGTCACGAAGGTGGGCGGCTCCCCTGGCCCTAGCCACTATCTCATCCTCCTGGCAGCAGCCAGCACAGGGACTACTCGGGCCAGAAAGCAGTGCAGGGTGGCAGGCAGAGGGTTCTGAGCCCAGCAAGCCAAGCAAGGGAGGCGCTGGCTTGGCCAAAACTCCAGTTTAGTTGCCATGGGCCCAGCCTCCTGACCACCTCCCCCAGCTCCCAGCCTCTGCCCCAGCCATGTGGGCCAGGCTTGGGCAGCCTGCTCTCTGCCTTCACTGTCCCTCCCACCTCACAGGAATCTCCACTTCCAGGAAGCCCCTTCCTCCCTGCCTCTCTCTCCTGGGCCCTGGCTCTGGCCCTTCCTCAGGCCCATTTTATCCACGGGGTTGGGGGTCCTCTCTCAATGGCTCATCACATGCCCCTTTGCCTAAGGTTAATCATAGGTTGGGCCTATTCACTGTGGTCCCTGGGACCTGGGAGGGACCCAGGGGTCCAGGGACAGGCTGGCTGTGGGTGGGTGATCCTCTGAGCAAGCCTGGGCTGAAGATGTGTTGCTGGCATGGGTGGGCACTGGGCCAGGTGCACCTGGGGACCAGGGCAAGGTGGGGGCAGGCAGGGGCAGGGTGCAGCTGGGAGCGGCCAGAACATTCCTCCGCACTGACTCAGCCACCTGCCCAGACTCGCCTACTGCCTGCCCTACCGGCCACCCTTCACAGGTGGGTGGGAAGTAGGGTGGGCAGACAGGCACAGCTGCCCTGGGCCCTGCACCCGACCTGCCTGGGGCCTGGGGAGGGAGCATACCTGACCAGGCTGGCTCCTCCCATCCATGAGCAGGGAGGGCAGGTTCCTGGCTGGGGGCTGGGTTGTACGGTGACCCTAGGCCCAGGGAAGGCTCTCAGGTTCAACCCTTCTCTTCCCCTTTTCCTGGAGCAGCAGGGAGTCTGGGTTCCTAACCCTCCACCTCTGACACAAGACCTGCAACCCCTTACAGGGACACTCCTCCCTCCCACCCTCCCACTGCCCCAGCAACCAGTAGATGAGCTAGATCCACTCATCCCTGCTTCCCCCAGCCTGGCACAGAGCACAGGAGAGAAGAGAGGGACCCCACCATAACTCCAGAATTAATCCCCAACTGCTGCCCAATAGATGATCAGAGATGAGGGCACAGGCTCAGGAGGGGACCAGCTGTCCTGCCTCCCGCTGGGGGCCTAACATTGGAGTTCCAGTAGACCGAGGCTGGAGCCCAGCTACCTGACTCTGAGGCCAACAGAGGGGCCAGTGCTAGGTTTAAGGCCTGCTGTTGCTTCTTGAAATTCCTCATTTTTTAACAAAAGGAGGCTCTTTGTCATTCTGTACTGGGCCTCGCATATCGTATAGCTTGTCCATAATTTTTCAGGGGGCCCTTGGAGAAGCCCCTGCAGATCAGTATGGAGAGGTGTGTGCTATGCGCTCACAGGCATTGGCAGCCTCTCTGTCCCCATGGCGCTCCCTCCTTCCCAGCCCCACCCCCATTCAGGTGAGCTCCCCAGCCGCCAGGTGGTTGGCAGAGCAGCCCTCATGGTGGCCAGTGAAATGGGTCCAAGGTTCCTGCAGGATCCCTGGGACAGGACTGCCCCACCCAGGCCCAGCTTGGGGGAGGAGCAGGCTCCCTCCCACTGTGAAATGTGAGATCCTAAGTACATTCTGGAGTGAAGTAGCTTCGTTCAAGATTTTACTGTTGAAAATTGGAATATGTTGTCAGCATGGTCTCTTTCTGTGCGTGCATGTATATGCATGTGGCCCTCCCTGCACCCCGCTTGGCCCCATCCCACCTCAGGCTTCTAAGAGCAGGTGGGGTGGCCCTAGAATCCAGATTTGGTGCTACCAGTTGGCAGGATTCTCAGATGGCCTGGAAAACTTGTCCGCAGGGACCTCAGGTGCTGCCTGGAAGCTGGTCTTGGAGCATCCTGGGACCCTCAGGACACCACTGCTGGTCCAGGGTATCCTGAGGCCTGGAGAGCTTAGGGTCCCGGGGGACCGTTGGGTCACATGGTGATAAAAGTTTGGCAGGCAAGCAACCACCAGGTGGCACTGTCTGTCTCACTGGTCCCCACCCACGAGCAGACTGGCTTCTCCGGAGAGTGCCCAGGAGCTGGGGCAGTAGAGATACAAGTGACAGGGGTCTCCGAGAGGCTCTCTGGTTCCCACCTTACCCCCAGGACACTCTCAGCTGTGCTCTGGCAGTGCCTCTCTTGTTGTCTGTCTTTGGCGGTCAATTTTCCCTGGCCTACTCAAGAAAACCCTCTCTGGGATGCCCACTGGGAAGGGAGACGGGTCCCTCCCAAGTTGCTCTCCACCCTTTTCCCCATGGCTCTGTGAACCCATCTCTGCTCTGAGCTTCTGAGCAGAGCAGCTGGCTCATTCCTGCAACTGCCAGGCACCCCGCAACCTCCATTCCCTCCGCCAGGTCCCACTCCCCCTGAAGGCCCGTGTGCTCCCCACTTTGTCCAGGAGTCCTCTGTGGTCCCTGTAGCAGCCCAGTTCTGTGCTGTATTGCATTCTGGTCCCTCCTAGTAAGGAACCCAGGTACCCCCAACCTCCCTGTCTGCCCAAGCCAGGCACTTACTACTTCCCAGTTAGTCCTGCTAATTAGTTCCCTCCACTACTGGTCTAACTAGAGATTGGATTTCAGTGGGAACAATATTCTGTGGGCCCGTCCTCTTGAAAAGCAGACCCCCAGGTGAGGAGTGTTGCCCCCCAAGAGCGCAGCACCTCACCTGATGCCACGGCTCCTATGGCCAGCCCGCCTCAGGCCTTCCTCTCAGGCTCTGGCCACCAGGAGGCCGGTCCCACTCAGAACCTGCAGCTGGAGCCCGGCGTTTGCTCTGTCTCTAGTGATTAGGAGCATCTGGGTGGGAGGGGGAGCTGGGGAGGCTGGGCTTCGGGGAGCCCCACCTCACGGCCGGAACTGCTGGCCCTCAGGAGCTAGGAAACTCCCGTGGGGAGGAAGGTCCCCCTGAAAGCCTATGGGCTGTGATTGGGCTATGCCCTATCTGCAGGGGTCCTCAGGGGTCAGGGTGTCCTGAGCCCCACCAACTTTAGTGAGAGTGGGTGATGGGCCCATCTGGGTGACCTTTGTGAGGGGTGGACTTGGCTTGCATTGGCTTAGCTCACCACATAGGCTCTGAGTCACCGCTGCCTGGCTGGAAGGTGGCCTCCTGGCACTGCTGGCTCCACCAGTACCAAGGGTAAGAGGGTAGGAGCTGGGCAGGGGAGCTACAGGCACTCTGGCCAGGGCAGCCCTGGGGAGTGCTGTGTACTGCTCACCGGAGCCATCCAGGCCTACTTGGCCCTGCTGCTGTTCTGGAGGCCTTTCTGCTACCCCATGGTCTCTAGCTGGGCTGATCAATTCCTTCAGCCTTTGGTTTTCCAGGGAGCAGCCCCTCACTGGGTGGCCCATGAATTGCTAAGCAGAACTCCTTTCTGAGCTCTAACTTCAACGCCTCTCACTTCATCTGGGGCCTGACCAGGACTCACTGGCCAGGAACACAGCTCCTCCACTGTGTGCCAACCAGCTGATCTGGTCTGGTCACTCTGGGACCAAGGCTAGGGTGTCACAGCAAACCTCTTATCTGCTGCTAGAGGTCAGACCTGGGGCTGACTAACGCTTCACTGCAGAACCTGTTACTCTGGAACTAGGCCTGCGGGACCAAGAGGCCCTCACTCAAGGGAGTTTGGGGGGCCAGGCATGTGGGATATGTAAGCTCATATGCGCACGGATGGCTCGTGAATGGTTCTGGGCACATGGAGTATGCACTTGCCCCACTACCACACGGGGATGGGTCTGTCCCTTAGTCTGATCCAACCAGAGTGAGAGGGATTTAGAGGTAACTAAAACCAGTGGAGCCAGAAGCCACCCCAGCACAGCCAGGTCCACCTCAGCAGACAGGCATCTTTTCCCGGGGACAGGGGATGCACAGGTCCCAGAGTATGCTGAGCTACATGCCCTGTGAACGGCAATCCCAGCCTGACTGTGGAGGAGCTTTTTGCTTCCCCACCATAAGGGCGCCTCCGTGGTGAGGTGGCATCTGAGGTTCCCGGGAAAGGAAGGAGAAAACCAAACAGAGCTGGCAGCCGGCAGCCAGCCCCATGGCCAGCTCTGTGGCCCCCAAGACAGTGGCTTGGCAACCAGCGGCCCTGTGGAGACCCTGGCAGCAATCTTGGATGAGGATTCTTCCTTTGAGGGCGCCTGGGGAATGTTTGAGGTTGGAACACACAGCAGACGCTGGCTGGGGAGCCATGAACTCCTGGCCCCAATTTGTGAGATGTGCTGGGTCAGACACGTACTCTCTGCCTGTGCTGAACCACTGTGCATCCCACCCAGCCAGGGCACCCCTTCATCTGTGCCAGGGACGGCAAGGGCAGGTGCTCAGCTTGACACAGGCCTCTGTGGCTTCGGTGTCCTGTGCCTGTTCTGTGTCTCAGCCTGTGTGTGCCCCAGTCACTGCTGACTTAGCTATCTATGTGCTCTTCACCTGGGGGCCAATCTCCAACATTCAAGGACCTGAGGAAACCTAAACCGTATCATCCAGGTACTTAAGGAACCTGAACCCCTTCACCTGATACCCAGGGGTGCTGTATCCCCTCATTAGGAGATCCACGGAAGAGGTACCTTATCAGCTGACCACCTAGGGAGGCTGTATCCAAATATCTGGCCCTCCAAAGAGGATGTACTCCAAGATCCAAGCATTTGAGAAACATATGCCCCATCACCTGATATCTAGGGGGGCTGTATCCCATGACCTGGGCATCTGGGGAGGCTGGACTCCATCACCAGAGCTTCCAGGAAGGCTATACCCTATCATCCACGCATCTAGGGAACTTAACATATTGCCTAAGAATCTAGGGAGCTTGTTCCGCATTTGCATTTCAATGAAGCTGTGCCCCACCGTGAGGTGGGGGTGCCTGCACCCCTCTCTGAATACAACACTGTCTTATGGGTTTCTTGGGAATAAGGTCCATCTTTTGAAAATCCCCACCTAGTTTCCAGGGATATAAACAACACTGCCTGGAGTTTCTGAGTAAATCCTCCTCTCTCTGGGGAGTCCAGGGACACGTACCCATCTCTACATGGAACCCACTTGCCAAGTGGCTAAAGGGTCTCTGTGTGCCTTCCTCATTCACAGCATTTCCCAAAGGCCTCAAAGACCTGGGATTCAGGGCCTCATTTCCTTTGTGTGAGTACCATTCACCTTGTTTTGGTGTCCTTGTTCGTCTGGGGGAATCCTTGGAATCAGTGTCTTCACCCAACAATTGAAAATACCTAGGGTACACGCCATGATCACCTGAGTACCTGGGAAGCCTAGGTGACTCGCTCCTTGTTAGTCTGGAACAGAGACTCTCTGTTCTGTGGTCGCCTGGGTCCTGGGCAGTCTGTACCTAACGTGTTGGGTCCACTGAATCCCCCATTGACATGTTGCCTATGGGCCTGTGTGCTGAGCCCAGAGCCCAGGGGCCAGGGCCTCGTTCCTGTGGTTTTGGACACACTGTCTCATCCATCACACTGCTGTGTGGGCCCCATTCACCCTTGTCTGGGCTCACTATGTGCCATTCATTCAGGCACTGGGCCGCTCGCCCACCCCAAGCTGCCCAGGTGTCTAGGTCTGTACCTGTGCCCAGATGAGCTGACTCCCACCGCAGGAGTGATGGCAGAACCTGTGCCTGAGAAACCCAGGGTCTATATCCTGAACTCCATTTTTCTGAGTGTTAGAGTCTCTGCACCCCACCAATCTGAGTGTCTGGCCCCCATATCCCTCTTTGCTGCTGAGCTTAGTTGTCCATTCACTGTTTCCTTGTCTTTGTCCCATCCCCCCATGAGCCGTTCAGTGTTTGCAGATGGCTGTTGGAGTTCTGTGGCCCAAAGCCCATTCCTTGGAGAATCTAATGGCTTCCTTATCACCCTTCCTCACTATTCATTTTACTTAAACTCTCCTCACCTGAATACTATGTGATTATACACTGGAGACCTGGTACCCCACTGCTGGGGTACCCCTTGTCTGAGTGTCTAAGCAACTTGTATGCTCAATATCAGACTGTCCTAGAGTCCCATCCTGGGACTCAGGTCTCTCACGTTCTCCATCTGATGGTCTGGCCGCTCAGTCTCCAGCTGGCACCAATTAGCCTGTGTCTGTATGACTCAGATCGAGATACCTCTTCACCTGAGGCTGGGCATACTCTTCCCCCTTCCCCAGGTATCTGGATACCTGATCTCCTTCTAAACAAGTGGCCATTTGTCCTCAACACCCTGGCCTAACTGCAGCCTGGACCCCTTCCCTTGGACCTTGTGGCTCAGACCCAAGTTTTGGTCCTTGCTGTTCTGTGTGTCTGTGACCCATTCTCATGTCTCTGTGAAGTCCTGGGTAACAAGGGTTTCAAAATGTCCTCTGCACCCAGTTCTGGGGTCTCTGGTTGGCCCACTCCGTTGCAAAATTTCCAGTATACCCACCCAGTACTGGCCCACATGCAACAAGCTCCAAGTCCCCAGGTGCCCTCCCCTCAAGGATTTGGACAGCATGTGTCCCATTCATCAGGGTGTTGGCAGCCACCCTATACTGCCTGCCTCTCACGTAGTCCCATATCCTGGGCGAGGGCCATGGAGCCAGTTTCAAGCACCAGTGAGGCCTTGGAAGCCCATTGTCCCTTCATCACAGTGGCATCATGGCCATGTGAGTCCAGTCATCCCTGTCTGGGTCTCTGTGCCCTATTCACACCTGGAACCAGGCTGGCAGCCTCACTTTCCAAAGGACATCTGGGGATTTGTACCCCTTCTCAAGGAATGTGAAGTTCCCACAATCCCAGGAGCATCTGAGGGACATGAGCCCCACTGACCAAGAGTTGGGTGCCCTGTACCCTCATAATTATGAATATCCTTGTACCCTCTGTCCACCAGATCCAAGTACTTGAAGGACATGTTCTTTGTGACTATCCAGATGCTTCACTCGAATTGGGGTCTTGTAGCTTGTACCCACTCCAAGTGCATGAAGCAGGCGTGCCTGTGATTTTCAGTACTGGCTGTACTGTTTCCCATTCTTTAGTGTCTTTAGCAGTGCTGGCCCCCAGCTGCTTCAGCCCAGGCTTCGTGTGGGCCCATGTCCCATGTCAGTGCTCCCTGAGATAGTTCAAACTCCACTGCATCTGTGGATGCTCAGATCCCCTCCAAGGCTACAGTGTCTTGGCCATGGCAAGTCCATCCATTCTGTCTAGACCTCTATGCCCTATTCAAGCGTGGGTCTGGTAGTCTGCACCCCATCCACCCCTGTCTCAGAGACAGTCTGTGCATTGTTCACCCCCATTCCAGGAACAGCTGCCGTGCAGCCAGCAGGCACATTCCAGGGTTTGGGTGAGAGCCAATGCAAACCCTAGTCTTGCTGGCGCTAGCACCAGGCTGGAACAGGAGTGGGATTGACAGAGTTGGACATGGAAGAGAGTGGAAACCCTCAGTTTTGGGGCATGTGATCAAAGCCTTCCCTATGTGGACAGTGTCTACCAATCAAGGAAGCACTCGGGTGTGGGGCCCGGCGCCGTGATAGAGCATGTTCCAGACTGGCTGCCAGCAAAAGTAGTTGTGTGCACAGCGTAGGAAGCATGTTCCAGGTTCCCCCACCGCAACTGCCACCAGACTGGTCAGCATAGGCTGAGGCAGGGTCCCAGGCAGAAGGGGAGAGAAGATAGTGGTGAGACTCTTGCCTCTGATAGCACTGGCCACTGCCCTTCCCTGACCCTGATGGGGACCTTGGTGTTGAAAGATCCTATAGGGACATGAGCTTGTGACTCTCACCCCTGTCCACTCTGGCTCTTAGAGGGTGGCCACTGACTCCACCTCCCTTGTCTCCAGGCCACCTGTTCCCTGGTGGTCAGAAGGTGGACAAGAATAAGTATATGATCATCTGCTTCCTTAGAGGATTCTGGATGTCACACAAGACACTGGAAGCCTCATGTAGGTGAGGAGCTGGGACCCCACCCTCCAGGGTGTAAGAGACAAAAGAACTGGTGCAGGCTCTCCAAGTGTGTGTGGCCGACCTCAATGTCTGGGTGCAAGAGGGCCATCCACATGTGCTGGGTGTGAGACACCTGACCGTATCTGGGCAGGGGCTGATTGGCTTTGTCTGGAGTATCTCTGGGTTCCTGCCATGTGAGAATCCCCATCCTAGGACCCAGAGGTCAGCTCTACCAGTTGTAGCATTCTACCTTTCGGTACCCCCCTGGCCCAGCTCACTCCGTGTTTCCTTGGGTTGTTTGTGTCCTGGTCCTTGTATGGGACACTGCTGGCCCCAATTCCCCAGTCTCCCCCAGATCGGGAATGCCTACTCGGGTTTCTGGCAGGCCTTCCAAAGAGCTTGAGAGGGCTTTGGAGGTGGCCAAGGGTTTCTCAAATTTTGGCTGGCAGGCCAGGGTGAGTCGAAGCCTGGTAGGCACTGGCTCAGCTGTGTGGGACCCTGCTCTTTAGGGAACTCAGTGTGTGGGGACCCTGCTATGCAGAGCCCTAGGGTCATAGCCCAATGCAGTAGCTGCTGGGTTCACAGGGTCAGAAAGGGGCAAGGGCCACCACAGGTCCCTGTCCCCCATTCTGGACACAGAACGTATTCCTACAGCTTCAGGGGAGACTGTGGTTCCCCCAGACTTCTCCCCTCAAGTGTGGCTTGGGAGGTGGGCAGGGGTCCCTGGCTGGAACCCTCATCTCTACTTTGCCAGTGGTCTGTGAATGAATGCTAACCTTGAGCCGGGTGTGCATAGCTCAGCAGCCTCCCCTACATCATCTCGATCGCACCTACTGGTCCTCAGAAGATTAGCTCGCCCAGCTGGCACTTGGGCCTGGGGTTAGGAGCAGCAGCTTCCCCATTGTGGGATGGGATCAGCCAGACTCCCAGCTCCCTCTGCTGTCTGCCAGTTGCTCCTGGAAGTGGCTAACTTCCCATTGCCCGACCCCTGCCCTCGCTGCCTGGCCAGCCTGGCTCTGCCCTGCCTGCTGCCCCAGCTCCTGGCGGGAATTTGGATGCCCCCTTCTGTACACAGGCCTCTGGCTGGGTCCCCTCTAGCACAGCTAACAGCCTGACCCTCTCTTTACCTAGGGGCTGTCCTAGGGGCTGTTCTGAGCTCCCCTCTGGAGGCCTCTCCCCACAAGACTGGCTTTCTGAATGAGAGTCTCCATGCCAGGTGGCCTGGGCTGTGAAGAATTCTCTGGGCCGTGAAGAATTCTCTGGGCCCAGCCCCTCTGAGCAACCTTCCCCGAGGACCCTCTCCTGCCCCACGAGTTCATCCGGACAGGGCTTGCTGAGACACCAGGATGCTGGGTTGCTCTTGGAAGGAGCTCTAGCTCACTGGCCTCAGACCTTCCTCAGCCCCCCGCCCAGACAGTCAGGCCAAGGCCCTAACTTTTCGGCTGAAGTCATGAGTGGCTGGGAGAAGGGGCTGGAGAAGGGGCTATAGATCAAGAGGCCATCACACAGTCTGGCTCAGATGGCCCTGTACAGGGAGGGAAACATGAGACCCTGTGCAGCAGGACAGCCCCAGCCCTCGGGGAAAACAGAAAGGGGCCCTTGGGTGGGAGGAAGGGTAGGACACAGGTGTGACTCCAAGTGGTGGGAGAGGACAATGTGGCCAGGGAGGCTGGTGTCACATCTGGGTCAAGGACAGTGAGAGAAGTTGGGGAAAGTGAGGAGGCCTGAGGTCCCAACGGAACAGAACAGGCACCCTCCCTGCACAAGCGGAGAGGCCCCTGCCATCCTCCAGCTGGCGCCTCCTGGGAGGTGCAGGTGACCCCCACCTCCTTTGTGTGCAGGGTCTTGCTCACAGGGTCACACACAGGCAGGCATGAACGTGCAGGTGCCGCACACGGACACGTGGATACACAGGCATACACCTTTCGCATACACGTGTGCTTTCTCAAAACTGAAGCCCAAGAGGCCATCTCGGCCCCCAGATGAGCAGAAGAAAATGAGTGACTCTGCTAGGTGTTTGGAGGAAGCCCTGGGCAATCTGTTAAGTCACAGATCCACCATGGAAAGAATGGGTCTCGGTTCCAAGGCAGTCACGGGTTCCCAGGCACCCAGCACCTCCCAGCTGGTCAGTGGCTGCCAGAGATGCCTTGGCTCCCACCTCTGCCTGTGAGCAGACATTGGTGGATGAAGGGCAGCAGCTACTGATGAGGCTTCCCAGTGTTTGGGGGAAGCACCCAGCTGGGGCCCCGTGTCTCTCTACTTCCACTCTCACTCTTACCACGGCCATGGCCTTGGTTCATGCAGGGGATGTGAGTTTGATGGTGTCCAGAAGTACATCTGGTCTGGTCCAGCAGGCTCTGGAGGAAGCCCTGCCATGCTGCTCTGGATACCTTCTCGGCCCCACCCAGCCAGGCTGAGCCCTGCCTTCCTCTCCTCCACCTGTCATAGGATGTCCAAGCCGCACGTGGAGGCTGAGGGCTGCCTGCCTATCTCCCCTTGACCTGAGGTGCATTGGCCCCTGTCTCTGCTGCCCTGCAGGGCTAGGTTCTCAGCAGGATGGAGGGATGGCAGGGTCTAGAGGGTTAGGTGAGGTGTAGGGAGCCTCTGAGGGCCCGGAGCCCATCTGACCCTAGGTATGCTGTCCCTTTACCTTGGACTGGCTGCCCAGTCCCAGCCTCCCAGCCCTCCTCTCTTGCTCCTCATTTGCTGCTTTGAAACTGGATCCAGTCAAAGGCTCATGGTCAAGGGACCCCTGCCATGACCTGGACCATTGGAATGAGCCCTGAGGGTCAGGGTAGGCTGCCCTGAATGCAGCTGATCATCCTGAAAGATAGAGAAGTACTGTGGAGTGAGGCAGGGTCGGTCCTGTTCCATCCTTGACAGGCAGGGTCTTTGGGTCCATGGCTCTCAGGCTGGGATGGGCAGCTATGGGAGCTCACTGGCTTTGGGGGCTTCTTCATGCCTTGGAGTTGCCCACAGTCACACCTGTCATGTGCTGCTTACAGATTTAGGTAGCTCTCAGTGATCGGAAGCCAGCTCTGCCTGGTCATTCACAGCTACTCTCAGTGGCCTAGGTATCAAAGCTGGATGCATGAGGTCTGAAGCTGGGAAAGTCCTACCTAGTATCTCCCTAGCCACTGCACTGGTGTCCTGGTCACAGAGCCATCTGGGGCTATGTATCTCCATGTCATGGGCCTCTCTGTGCTTCCAAGAACCTTGCCCTGCTTGCTATCCTGTGGGCCCATGGGCACCTGCTCTACCTCAGTGCACTTGGGGATGTTTCTGGGCTTATGGGTCATCTGGGTACCCAACCACAACCCATCCGTAGGTCTTGTGGGACCCTGCATTTCTGAGTCCCAGCATAGTCCCTAGAGGCAACAGTGTGGGTCCTTTCATCTAAGAGCCAGGTGACTCTGAGAAAACTGGTGACCATTCTGCATGTTATTTTGCTTCTCTGTGACTGGGAACAATACCAGTGCCACCTGTGAGGGCTGCAGGGAAGTCAGAACAAACTATCATGTGGCAGTGCTGAGAAGGGCAATGGGGGCCGGCAGCAGATGTGTCAGTGCTATCCATCTACACATCCACATGGTTATGTGTCTGTGCTGCTGGTTATTCTTCCATTCCCTGTAGGCCCCACCACCCTCACAGCTGGGTGAAGATAATTGTGCCTTCCTAAGAGCTGAAGGGGCCCTGGGTGCTGGAGACACACCCATGTCAGCCAGGCAGCCAGCAGCTGACTCACTAAGAACCTCTGGGCTATGAGGCAGAGCCCCTAGTGGTCCCTCCACATTGGCACTTCGGATGAGGGTATAGGACACTGGCCAAGGCCCCACCCCAGTCACACAGCCAGGCATGAGTTCACCATGATGACTCTGAGAGTCAGGAGGCCGCTGACCTGCCTGGACCCTGTCGGAGACCAGCAGGGAGGTGTAGAGCTCACATACCTATAGGACCATGCAAGACAGGGAACACAGGTAAAGCACCTTTGTGCAATAGCATTGCCCAAAGCAAAGCTTGAGACCCCGCTGGGCCACAGCTCTGCAGTGACAGGAACCTGGGTGGAAGGTGATGAGATCCTGTGAGTACCCAGCCCAATCGCCAGGGCTGCGGAGATGGCTGGAGCCACCTGTGACCACCCAGGAAGAGGCTGGCGGTTGGCCTTGCCTGCATGTGACCCATTCACTGAATGGCATTTAAGGGGCCTATGTGGGGTAGGAGGACAGAATAGCTCTGGTTTCACAGAGCTCACAGCATGCTAGGGCCTAGTGCCCACCACAGAGACCCCTGACAACACAGATACAATAGGCTTTGGGGTGTCAGGCTCAACCCCACTGTGTCCTGGGATGTTTGCTGCAGCTGCTGACTGTGCCAACTTAGTCAGATGAGGAAGGATGGAAATCCAAACCAAGTAGTCTCCACTGGTCATGAAGTGGGCTTTCAGTTGCCTTGGTCACAGGCAGGGGACACCGAGCTGTCCCTGGGGCCCTGAATGGTGCCCTTTAGGGCCACACAGAGGAAGGTATCCCAAGCCTCTTGTTGGCCATGTCCATCTCACACACACTTGGATAAACATGTCAGGAGTCAGGGGGCCCATGTTGAGTCCAGAGATGGCCTAGGTCACCCCCAGCTCTGAGGGGTTTCCCAGTCCCTGGCCTTGCCACCTCATGCCTGCTTTGCAGTCTGAAGGTAGGTTATTATCAGACCTCCCACTGGAGAATTTCACACCCATACAGAGGTCGAGAGAATGTCAAGATGCTTGCCCAGATTTGGCAGTGTCCCCAGCAGCCAGCCCAGGGTCACTACACCCATGGCTCACTCTGGTCACACATAAGGTCCCATATGACCTTTGTCCCGTCCATAAAAACTCCATCCCTCATGATCAGACATCTTCTCATGTCTCCAAAAGACAGGAACTCTTCAGAAAGCCATTATGACACCCAAGGAAATATCTGTAAATCTAGGCTCAAGGCTCACACTTTCCAAAGGGTCTCATAAATAGATTTTACTGTTACTGAACCCCCTTTATCAGTAAGTACCCCTTCTCTTTTAATCCTTTTCCTTTATTTGTGGAAAAAGCAAGGTCTTTTGTCTTAGGAGATTCCTAACATTTTGAATTTCATGGCCTGAATCCGTAGAGCATCTACAATATTTTCCGCTGTCTGTTTTTTGTTAGATCTGACAGCCTGGTGGCCCGGGATGACTTTTGAGGGTGTAGCACTTCCTGTTGCAAGAGGCGTATGACACCTGGTGTGCCTTGTCCTGTGATGCGAATCTGCCCTGTGAGTGGGTTTGGGTGTGGCTACCTAGAACTGTCTGCCGCCAAGCTCCCAGATGTGGCTCTTCTCATGGTGTGAGCAGTTCTCGCGAACATTTCCTAGATCAGGGGTCAGCTAACTGATATCACCATAGACCAAATCGGCCCGGCACATGATTCTATAAATAAAGTCTCGTTGGAACATAGCCCCCACTGCTTCACCTGCTTTTGTGATGCCATGGCTACTGTAGGCTGGATACTAGGTCACCCCCCAGATCTCATGCCCTTATTCCCAGGCCTATTGATAAGATATTGCTCCTGTGGTTGCGTTAGGGCCAAAGACATCTGGAGGACATAATTATGGACACCAACTGGCTGGCCGTAAAAGGGGAGATTTTCTGGGTGGGTCTCATCTACCTGAATGAGGTGAGGTCCGAGAGATCCAGGGTGTAAGAGGGATTCAACAGAGGTCAGTTCTTCAAGGGTCATGAAGAAGGAGCGGAGGCCCTCCAGGAGCTGCAGGGGTGCCCACCAACAGCCAGCAAGGAAGTGGGGGTTCTGGTCCTCTCACCACAAGGAGCTGACAGGTCTTGCTATTACTCTCGGGATTTGGGTTTTTTTTTTTTTTTTTCCATTACCGGGAATCATGCTCATGATCTCGGGCTTGCCGGGCAGGCACTGTGCCGCTGAGCTAAATCCCCAGCCCCCTTGCTATTACTCTCAATGAGCTGGAAATGGATTTTCCTGTGGCAGCTCCAGCCAGAGCCCGTCTGCTGACACCCTGATTTCGGGCTGTGAGACGCCCCCCCATGGGAGCCATGCTGAGCCCCTGCCTCCAGTTCTGCAGAACTGTGACTATCAAGTGGGTTGTTTTAGTAGCAAAGCCAGTAGTGATCTCTCACATGGTAACAAACAATTAAGACAATGATGGGTGTTGTAACAGACCAACCAGGCCTGCAAAGTCTAAAGTCCTTCACAGAAACAATAAATTCCTACATCAGGACTGCCCAACCTTGGCACAGTTGGCATTTGGGGCCATTTTATTGGCCATTATATCCACATGCTGCTTGGCTTGAAATAGCACATACTATCATCTTATGGTTTCTGTTGGCCGGATGTCCCATAGCTGAGCTGGGCTCTCTGCTGCAGATCCTGAGGTATCACTGGGGTGGCATTCTTTTCTGAAGACTGAACTGAGGGACCAGCTTCTGGGTGTGCTCAGCTTATTACAGAATTCAGTTCCTGCAGTTGTGGGACAGAGGTCCTTACCTCTCGCGAGCACCACCCTAGTCCCCAGGCATGTGCACCCACCCACTGCAGGAAGTTCACAGACCAGCAGGAGGAAGAGTAACCCTGGCACCTCAGGTACATGACAGGTTTCCAGGTACAATGTCCACCACTTTGCAATAATCTGTTGCCGAGCCACAAATCACAGGCTCACAACTTTCAAGATTGGTGTCTTAGAAAAGTATGAACAATGAGACAGAAATGTCATGGGGTCACCCAGGGTCTATGTCACAGCTGAAAAATTTTTTGTTGTGGGGGCTGTCCTGTACCTTATAGGGTGTTTATCGGCATCCCTGGCCTTTACCCACAGGATGTCTGCAGCACACTCAGTTGTGGCAATCACGCTTGTCTCCAGACATTGCCAACTGCCCTCCTGGGGGGCAGACTTGGCCCTATTTGCCCCCAGCTCTATAACTGTGTCAGAGGTTGCAAAATTGCAACTTTCTAAACCTAGCATTTCTTCAGCATTTATTTTCAATAGTTCTATAAAGATGTACTTTCCCACATCAAATACTTGCTACAAGAAAGACAAAGATATTGATTACTTCAATATATATGTTATATGTATACACACATTTACATATATCATATGTGGAGTGTTCAAAACTATGGTATGTACTTAAATAAAAATAATTTAGTACAGTAAAAAACACAAGGCCATTAGTCCCCTTCAAAATACTCCCTCTCACCTTGAACACATTTATCCTATCATTCTTGCCACTTTCTTGAAGCAGCTCTGGAAGTCCTCTGTCATGTCCTTAGAGGATATTTTCAAAAATATAGTGAGTACTGCTACCAAGTACCACCTAATGGAAAGGCAGGCGGTAAAAACATTAGGTGTGTCCTGACTTGCCTTATTTACCAGATCTGGCACCATGTGACTTCTGGCTCTTCCCCAAAGTCAAAATGACTGTAAAAGGTAAATTTTTAAAATCAATTTAGGACATCGAGGCAGCCACAACAGTGCAACTGAACACATTCATGAAAGAGGGCTTCTAGAGCTACTTCAGAAAGTGGTAAGAATGATGGGATAAGTGTGTTTGAGTGAGGGTAAGTATACTGAGGGGGCTCAATGGCAATGTATCTTTTACTGTATAAAATTTTTTTAAAATATTAAATATTCATCATGTTTTTATCACACCTCATATATCCCATTATAAAATCACGAAGGTAACATATTATTTAAGTATATTTAATGCATGCAGAAGTTCCCCACTGCTATATAACAAATTACTGCCAATGAAGGGTTTGAAGCATACCTGTTTATTATGGTACACTTCTGAGTGCTGGAAGTCCTGGCAGTGCTCAGCAGTTCCTCGGCCCAGGTTTTGCAGGCTGAGAGCAAGGAGGGACGAAGAAATAGGGAGGCCTTGGGAAGAATTCGGCTCACACAGCTGTGGAATCTGCAGTAGCTTGGTCCTTCCACACCAGGCACACAGACAGGGCCTTCACCTTGTCCACATTCTGACTTCTGAGGCCTGAGGGTCCTACCCAGGGCTCCCATGCAGGGTTCCCTGTTAGGTAAGGCCGGCCAAGAAATCTCCCATCTATAGCTCTAAGTCGACCATCAGAGACTTTAATCACACCAACAGAATCCCTTTGCTTTTGCCCGTCTCTCCGCTCAAAGCAAGCGCAGGATCTGACCTGCATTAGGGAGGGTCACACAGAGATATGACTTGTGGGGTCACATCAGACTGCATCTGCCATGATGCTATGTGAGTCACTGTTTTTACTTTCTCAGCTGGTGACCAAGTGGCCCAGTCTCAGACTAAAGCTATGAGGACACTTTTAAATTGACCAGTGTGTAATTTCCAAGTGACTCCACTGGTCTTGGATGGCATCTCTGCTCTAAGAGGGAGGAGAGGTTCCAGGCCAGCCATGTTGCCCTCCTAGGCCTGGACGCCACCATTCCAAAGGACCCCACTTCTCCTCAGGGGTTCAGTGGGTGTGCAGAGGTCCCACTATGGGTGCTAATGTGCTCGTTGCTGCTGGTCTAGTTCTCTAGGCCTTTCTTATAAAGGAAAATTGGAAATACTTTTTTTCCAGTTTCTTTTCATTGTAGTAAAATACGCATAACATAAAAGTTCCCATTTTAACCATTATTAGGCGCACAGAACTACAATCATAACGTTGCGCACTCATCACCACCATCCACCTCCAGAACTTTCTCTTGTTCCCAAAGTGAAGCTTTGTTCCCATTAAACAAAGACTTACTGTTATGGTTTAGATTGAAAATGGGGATGCTATACTCATCAGTGGATTCCTCCATTAATGAGTTCAGTAGCTGACTCTGCTATTGGGAGGTGGGGTGTGGGTGGAAGTGGATCACTGAAGGTATGACCTGGAAGTGTGTATGTATTCTTGTCCCTGGCTGTTCCCTTCTCTCTCTGCTTCCTGGCTACCATAGGATGAGCAGCTTTTCTTCACTGTACCCTTCCATCGTATTTTTTCTGCCTTGAAACCAGCCAACCATGGACTGAACCCACTGGGAACTGGGAACCAAATAAACCTTTCTTCCTTTAAGTTGTGGGTGTTGGATATTGTGTCCCAGCAACAGAAAACTGAGTAAGACACTCTCCATTCCTTGTACCCCAGCCCTTGGCACTTAACATTCTGCTTTCTGTTGCTATGGATACAGCTACTCTAAGGACTTCTTTTCTTTTCTTTTCTTTTCTTTTTTTTTTTGCCTTTTTTTTTTTTTTTTTTTTTTTTTATCGGGAATAAAACTCAGGACTTTGCACTTCCCAGGCAGGTGCTGTGCCACTGAGCTATCACCCCAGCTCCTAGGGACCTCTTAATGAATAGAATCATTCAAGTATTTGTCTTTCATGACTAACTTAAGAAATAAATACTTTTAAAGATACAAAAGTATCCTACAATTATATTAATTCTTCCAATTCAAGTGTAGGATTTCAATGCATATTTTAATTTGAAAATCCTATTTCCTAAAAAACCGGTAAAACTGGTACATTTATACCTATACATAGACACCTGTTGTACAACACACATTAAAAACACACATACTTCACCATATTTGATAATTGGAGATGTCCTCCAATTACTGTGTCTTAAAGTTGCTTAAAGTAAATTCCATCTGGGTGGTTAAGCCACCAGCTCAGTATGAAGTTAGGCACATTGATTTCATTTTACTCTTGTCCAGGGCTCTTCCTTTTGGTTTCACTGGGTTCCACTCTTGTGGAAAACATTTCTATGACTTTGAAGTAAAAATCCACTAAACCTGGGAAGGTCCTTTCAATCTCTGCTCTTCTCTTGCCATTTAGGTAGTTGTTTTTGTTAGCTTTGACTTTTTGTCACCTTTTTAAATATATCTATGCACACTCAGACACTTTCTTAAGTACAGGAGAGCATATCGGAGCCCACCTGCTCATTCCCTTGCTGCCCAGATCTGCCCAACCCCTGCCTGACCCAGCTGCACAGGATTCTACCATATGGACACCTTGTGGCATGCTCAGCCAGACCCTGCTCAGGGACAACCAGGAACCACCAATGTCACCTTCATACAAAGAGAGCCTCGTGCTAGCTAGAATGTCCCAATAACTGTCTTTCACCTGTTTCTGCCTTCCAGTACTATGACCAGGCATGTGGCACTGTCCATGGCTACTCTCTTCTAGTGCGTTTTCTCAGAGTATATCCAGCACAGCCTATGGTTCTGACCCCATCACCCTGGGGCTCAGCCCAGAAAGCTCAGAGACCATTTCACTAAAGAGAGACGTGACCTTTTTGGAGGCTCCACAGTTTGGGTGACATCGTCAGTCAGTAGTATTGTCAGAAAGATGGGTCCTTTAATCTATTAGATGCCACACAATTTGGTGGCTGGGAGCCTGAATCCCACTAAGAAAGGAGACACCACTGCTGCTCACAGCACTCTTTTTGGAGGATAGCATGTGGCCTTTTCCCAGGAAGTATCACGGCACAGCTATGAGGAGGGACGTTGTGTGCCGGCCTGAGCGCTTGATGGCCTGGAGGCCCCTGCTGTCCACACCCCAGAGCTGTCCACTGTCATTGCCAGAAACTCTGCTCCCATCGCCAGGAAAATCCAGCATGACCATTACAGAATCTTGGTATTAGTTGAGCTCTGGTTGCCAGTAACACAAACAGGTGCAGCCACCTGGAGCAGAAGAAAGGACAGGAGACATTTATTGGGAAGAGGAGTGACTGTCAGAGTTGCTGGGGACCATGAGGGAGTGAGTGGACAGGCCCTGGGCAATGCTGCTTTTCTACAGTGGTTTTCCTGGGGGCATGCCCAGTAGTGAATGGCAGGCCCACCTAGATGGCTGGGTGTGAAGAGTTCCTTCCTGGAAGGGAGAGATGGCCTCTGTCCAAGAAGCTGGAGGAGGGGTGCTGGGCAGGTGTCTAGGAGGGTGGCAGATGGTTTTTCTGGGCCTGCAGCCCGGTAGCCCCCTAGAAGGGGAGAATGCTCAGGGCTTGCTGACAGTAGCTTACATGGCTCACCTTCCTGAGACTCTTAGTCCAGTGCAACATCAATACCTTTTCCTCCTTTGGGGTTTTCTTTCCTTGAGGCCAGGCCAGAACTGGGTAGCTGCGGATAGGCTGGGCTCCTGATTCTCTTGGAGAATGCAGTCCCCACGGGGACAGGCCTAATCGCAGCCCTTCTCTGTGTGTACTGGGCCATGGAGGACAATGGTCCTGTGGACCCAGACCTGGGTACAGCAATGCCCCACTTCTGTAGCCTTGAATGCAAATGGAGTGGCTGTGCTGGAACTGAAATGTATCCTACCAGCCTAGGAAATCCAGCTGTTTAGGTGCTAACTCCAGGACCTCAGAATGTGACCTTACTGGGAGAATGCATCTTGAAAGAGGTGATCAGCGTATAATGAGGTCACTAGGATGGGCTTAATCTGTATGACTGTCCTTATAAGAAGGGAGGATCTCAACACAGATACTCAGGGGACACAGGAAGAAGGTATTGCCAGTAAGACATGGAGAGAGGCTTCAGGAAAAACCAGCTCAGTGACATCTGGATCTCAGATTTTTAGCCTGTGGGATATAGGTCAGTGACTGCTGTTGAAGCCACTCAGTTTGTGGTGCTTTGTCACACAGCCTGAGGAGAGACAGAGAAGCCACCGTAACACCAGGTTGGTAGGTAGGGCTTGCTGGTGCCAGCCTCTGGACCTTTGCAGGCCCTGGCCCTGGGTCATTTCCAGGGGGCAGGTATGGTTTAATAAAATGTGAGTGACAAGATCAGTGTCTTAAAGATAGAAGTAAGTGCCCATCCACTCATTACTCTATCATTCCCAGTAGTGGCCCTACACATGGTTAGAGATAGCCAATGCCACACTCCAAACAGACAGTGGATGAAGAAAGCTCAAGAGGAAAAGACAAACAACCAATGTCTCTCAAAAGGGCCCAGCAGCTCCTGAACACTGACTTGTGACCTGCTGAGCAGACTGAGTCCTCTGAGCATATCTATCTGCCGAGGGCAAGAGATGGTACACATTGCAGAAGGTCTTATATCTGAGACATCCTATTATTTGTTTTTTTTTTTTTTTTTTTTTTTTTGGTTTTTCTCCGGCACCGGGAACCGAACTCACGACCTTGCGCTTGCCAGGCAGGCACTTTGCCGCTGAGCTAAATCCCCAGCCCCGAGACATCCTATTATTAAGGGATAAGCAATATTGGGGTTTAGCTCCAATACTAAGCTCTCTATATTTTATACTTGTACTAAAATTGGGGTGAATTCCCACTATATCTTCCCCTTCATTGCTTGAGAGGGGCCAGTCAGGGGTGAGCATGAGGTTTGTTTGGGTATTCTGGGTCCTTAGAGCCTCAGCTATTGCTTAAACACATTTTGGGATGAGGTGGGAAATGACTGAAAAAGACAAATGTGGAAAAAGAGAGGAAAGGTGAGAAGCAGAGAGCGAGGGAGAGAAGGCAGGAGAAACTTTGGCCATGATGCAAGTCAGGCCCTAAGAGGGAGGAGGTTTGTGGGGAGGCTCCAAGGCAGCCAGTCTGATGTCTAAGTGGGAACCCTGAACCCAGGACTGGTTAAGGAGGCCACATGCTGCACACGTGGAGGCCGCCAGTTGAGACTGCCAAACAATAATGCTCCAAAGTAGAAAACGACAACCATGCCCTGCAATGTCAGGCTGATCTTGCTCATCACACTGGGTAGCGGCAGCCTGTGGATTTAGTGGATGAACTATAGTCCCTGCTGTGCCAGCTGGTTTCAGGTCATAGTGGGTACCATCTCACCCCTCTCCTCCTCCTCACCCCCTCTCACCTCGCACTGTCTCCTCTGCAGTTCTTGGTGGCCTACTGGGAGTCACACCATTAAGACTCAGTGTCAGTGTGTCCATCCACAGTGACCTTAAAGCCAGGGAGCATCAGAGAATCTCCTGGTCCCCCAGGTATCCTCCTGCCCCCATCAGCAGCCTCTTCCTGCTGACCTAAGATGTCAGTTAGCTGAAAGAGACACTCACTCCTCACCTGCTCTGGCATGCAGCCCGGGGGACACTTGCTGTGTCCCTGGAAGTTGTTGCCTCCTGCAGAAAGCAGAGCCTCCATCCCCACAGAGCCCTGGGGCCCTTGGTGGTGGTGAGTGGGATCAACCTACTTCCCCTTCCCTGGACCTACATCGGGTCTGACTTAGAACTAATCTTGAGGGACGGCACCTTCTTTTCAATTTGTCTCCACAAGGTGCTTCTAAAGATTGCTCCAGAGCCCTCTAGATCTGTGGTCTGTGACATACCCAACAGGTTCCCTGCTCATGGCTGGCTCCCACCTCCTCATCTGTGTCCCTCGTTGGTCATGTGTTGTATGGGAGCCCACAACCATGAACCAGCATGAGCTCATGGGAGTGGTATGGCAGGGTCTCTGTGGACAGTGGCTCCTTGCCAGAATAGGTGTCTGACCTTGTGAGAAAGTGCTGCCGGCCTTTCTGGGATTGAAAGGGTCCAGTGTGCTAGAGTGACCAGTAGGTGGCTGGCTGGTCTCCCCAGAGAGCAGTACACTGGGGCTCAGTGCTGCTGTTTGTTGCTGGAAGGTGACCTGCAGAGGCAGCAGTGGCCCATCTGGCCTGGGTAGTTGGCAGTTCACACTGTTGGGGATGCATGTGGCCTCTGAGTGTCCCGTGGTCACCCCATTTAGCACGCACTGTGCCAAGTTTGGGCAGCTAATGTCAACAGGCCAAGCCACTCTGTGTGTGTAGTGACCGGATGCTCCAGGGGTCCTCAGTGAGTGACGCTTGTACCCATCTTGCTCATTCACCCATAGCCCCCTCCTTGGACATTCCCATCTCTCACCTTCCCCTGTGTATTCCTGGCTCCTGCCCAGAGCACTACACCACTGGTCCCTGCCCAGGAATCCATGTGTGTCTCATTCCAGGCCACTTCTCTTGCCACAGTAGGCATCTGGGTGCACTTCTTTCAGCCATGTGTCTGGGACAGCTGCTCTCCAGCACTTCTGGAGACCACCTGGGCCTGTGCGGCAATGCAGCTGGTTCCTTCCAAACAGGCATGTACTCTGGGCTCTGTGTGTGTGTGTGTGTGTGTGTATGTATGTGTGTGTGTGGTCATCTGGCTGCACACTTTAAATAATCCCACTTACAATGTACTCAATTTATCTTAACACTGCTCCTTTTTATGATGAACTCAGAGCCAGGCATAGTGCATAGTGCATAGTGGCATACATCTATGGTCCCAGTTATTCAGGAGGCTAAGGTATGAGGATCACTTGAGTCCAGGAGTTCAAAATTAGCCTGGGAAACATACTGAGACCCTATCTCAAAAAAAAGGAAGATGAGGATACTACCGCAGGAAGTTTCAGAACAGTAAATTCAGGGCCTCACCAAGGTTCTTTCTGGTTCTGAAATCATGGTATAGAGTTCAACTGGTGTCAGGAAAGAGTACGACCAGAGTGGAAGTGTTTAATCTTAACACATATGTTCTCTGTGACCCATCTATTCTGGGAATTTACTCAAGAGATACAAGCACATATGTCTTTGAAAAGATTTCAGCTCAAAGATATTCACAGAAGCATTATTCATGAGCCAAAAATTGGAAACATCCCAAATGCCCATGAACCACTAATCAACCAATGAACAAACCTGTGTTCTATTCACATTCAGCATCTTAATTTCTCTTCTTGCTGAGTCAAAATACCTGACAGCAATAAGTTAAAGGAGGAAAGGTTTATTTTGGCTGACAGTTTGTACAGGTTTCTATCCATAGTCGACTGGCTCCAAGGCAAGGGTGGCATGGCAGAGGGCCCTTAGACAGGAAAACAGTTCATGGCATGACAGGCAGAAGCAAGCAGCAAAGCAGTGAGCCATAACACTCAGCAATGGGAATGAGCACACCGCAGAAACCACAATAGGGAAGAATCTTATAGATGCTGTTTTGTGTTTTGTTTTGTTTTGTACTAAGGATTGAACCCAGAGCCTTCACACTGAGCTACATCTCCAGCCTTTTAAAAACGTTTTATTTTGAGACAAGATCTCACTAAATTGCCTAGGCTGGGCTTGAACTTGCAGTTCTCCTGCCTTATCCTCCCAGAGTGCTGGGATTACAGGTGTGTACTACCATGCCCAAGTGAGTGAAAGAAGCCAAATGGAAATTAATTTGTGTGTCTTTCTAGAACAAATAAAACTGACTCATAATGGATGGAAAGCAAGTCTGCTATGCTGGAACAGGTGAATGGGACTTGGGGTGGTGGTAAAAAGTGAATTAACTCCAAAAGGGCTTGAAGGGATTTTATAAAGAAATACCAAGGCTGTGCGTGCTTATGTGGTTAAGTAAGTGTACACATTTTAGAAGCTAACTGTACCATATACTTAAACTGTGCATTTTATTGTATGAAATCATATCTTAATAAGTTAACAAAATAAATCCCCACAGACAAAGAAAAACAATCTACAGAACTGAATATGGTGCTTGCCACACATACAGTTGAAAAAGATTGGTGTTCAGAATAAAAGCGTTCCTGAGAACTAGTGAAGAGATGGCAGATAATTCAATCAAAATGGGCAAATAACCTGAACAGGCACCTCACAAAATAGCTCAGGCAAATTTCCAGTAAACATTATAAGCTGCTCATTTGTAGCTGGGAAATGCAAATTAAAACAACAATAAATTAGAGCATATTCACCATACTAGCAATAATTTTAAAGTCTGAAAATGCCAAGTATGGAAGGATGTGAAGCCATAGAGATTCATATGTGCTCGTAGTGTGTCAGTCTGCACAACCTCTTTGGAAAATACTGTGGCATTGTCTAAATTGTCATTCGTGTACCTCAGAATTTGTTACATTTTGTTACATCTGCCTTGCAATGATTAGTGCAAACATGTCTTCTGAATTCTTCAGTATGTCTCAAAATAAATAAATGAATGGATAGTTGAGTGAAGAAGCGTTTTTTTACATCCTTTATATGCTAACAACTCCATTATCCCCCAAATTGTCTATGGATTATGTCATTCTTTGATCAAAATTCTCAGTGGGATTTGTACAAATTGACATGTTAATGAGAAAATGCAAAGGCCCAAGGGAGCAAGACTTGCATGAGAAATAAGCCTGGCAAACTTCCCAGATATCATGGCAATATAAGCTCATATGATTAAGATAGTGTGCTACTTGTATAAGTGACAAGTTGTAACTGGCAGGCTGGAAGGGAATGAAATACTGGCACAGCTGAGGCAGGAGGATCCAGAATACCTCAATCAAGTTCAAATCCTGTCTTAGCAGAGCTTGTGTCAAAATGAAAATAAAGGGAACTGTGGATGTAGCTCAGTGGTAAAGCACTCCTCGGTGAATTCCAAGTAACACTAACACACACCACCACACACACATACAGAGTAGTGGGAGATGACAATCTGAGATCATTCATACTTGGACAATTGACATATTGGCACTAAGGCATAACCATTTTAGAATATGGTGCTGGAACAATGTGATGAAAAAGACATACCAGAGTGGTTACGAGCATCAATGTCCTCAACATTTTGAGGAGGCTACAGGAAGGTGTTTTTATGGTCTAAGATAGGAAAAGCTTTCTTAGTAGACACTTGAAGGAGTTGGGCATTTGACTACCTTCAGCTCTGCACGACTGTTCACTAAAAGACACTGTGGAGCCAGGGATATAGCTCAGCGGCACAAGCACCTGCCTGGCAAGCGTGAGGTCATGAGTTTGATTCCTGGTACCAAAAAAAAAAAAAGGGAAACTAAAAGACACTGTGCAAAGTGTTCAAAGAGATATGACAAACCAAGAGAGGGCATTCGGTAAGTGGAGAACAAGGGGCATGCAAAGTAGATAATCCACTCCTATTGATTATTAGGAAAATAAAATAGAAAACACAACAGAAAAACAGAGAAAATGTTTTAACAGTTCACAACAGTGAGACAAGAGTGTATACAACGTGATCCTTTTGTATAAAGTTGGAATGCAGTAGACACTGAGCTAGAAAGCTCCGGGATGCATTCACAACAGTAACTGAAAGGAAAGGCAAGAAATCATTTCCACAGTGTTTAGGATAGCAGTCGGCAGATTGCTCAGCCAAGGGTGGCTGTTAGTGGGAAAGCAGATCTCCACACATGTGCAAGTGTGTCTTCAGGTGCTTGAAAGAGACCTTTGATAACACAGAAGTATCTGCCACCCAGTGATTATTTAAAACATGGGGAGAAACAAGAGGTTGTTGTTGTTATTGTTGATGCTGTTGCTGTTGTTGTTGCTGCTGATGTTGTTTTTCATACCCTATTCAATTTTCCCCTAACGTTACCAGCCAAAGAAATTACTTTCATTCACACAGGTATAAAAGACATTCTAGCCCCAGAGAACAGCGAAGCTCACGAAACTGTGAGTTCACTAACAGGTACACATTTTTTGCAGCAAAGGCACTTATTTAATTGAGTCACACGTGGAGACCAGAAGCAGAGACAAGTTCATGGGGGGCCAGCGGTGGGCACCCAATACATGACTGAGCACCGACCCCAAAGGGCAGGAGGGGAGAATGGTTATACAGTTCTAGTTCCCGACCTAGTTCCGCGTCTATGGGGGGTGGCAGTACTGATATGATTTAGTGCAGCTATAGAAAGCTATACAAAGCATGGGCTTAGCTGTGACAAGGGAACAAAGGTGTTTGACATTTTGCATAGGGGACAAGCAGTCTTATGACAGCATGGGGTGGTATCGGTTTAGGTCACTATGGCAACATTTACAAGAAACGAACTTAAGGAAACAGAAACTTAAGCTTTAAAATGTCACTAGATTTGTGAATGGGTGATTACAAAATGCATTTTTAAAAAAGTTGGCAAACGCTGAAACGCACTGTGGTGTGAAGCGCATTGCATATCCGTAGCACTGAAGTATCAGTTTCCATTCCTGGGCTGAGATTTTTTTCCCATGGTTGTATTGTTCTGATTTCATGTACACCAGAATAACAGATTTTTTGTTTCTTGTGGAGTTAACACCAAATAAAAATTAAAAAAAAAAAAATGTCACTAGAACACAAAATGGCATTGATTTAGGTTTGGTTTTTTTTTTTGTTTTTTTTTTTGTTTTGTTTTGTTTTGTTTTGTTTCCAGGACTGGGAATCAAACTCACGACCTTGTGCTTGCCAGGTAGGTGCTGTGCTGCTGAGCTAAATCCCCAGCCACTGGTTTAGTTTCCTTTCCCTTATCATTTTTAGTACAGCCACATCAATAGTCAATTAAAAATAGCAAAATAACTAATTTGTAGGATTTTTTAAAAAGTAAAAATAAAACCTGCTGATAACACTAAGATAGGAGTTTGAAGTTTGGGGCACCCACAGACCTCCTTTCTTGAGGAGGAGGGCAGAGAGACTGCTTTCCAGCGAACTTGTAAAGAATGCATTTTGTGTTTTTAAATGCATTTTTTACTTCACATGCAGTTTCATTTTTTTTGGATGAAAATGTAAAGCTGTGCAACTACTATCAAAATCAGACTATAGAACAAATCATCCTTCAACCTCTTTTGTGTGGTCAGCCCCCTAGTCTCAGGCCCTGGTAGCTACCTGTCTAGTTTTAATCTCTGAAGTTTTTGTCATTTCTAATATGCAACATAAATGAAATCATACAGTATGTAGCATCTCTCAGTGCTGTGCTTTGGAGAGGTAGTTTGTTCCTCTGTATGGTGTAAGGAATATTTCACAGCAAGGATGAATCTCAGGGTACTTATCTATTCATACATTGAAGAATATTGGGGTCAATTATAATATTTAATGATAATGAGCACTGGTGCTTTAGACATTCATGTTCAGGTACAAAGGATGAATTTTATGTAAACACACATTAAATTTGATAAGTCAAACTGTCCTCCAGGTGTTGTGCCATATTATACTCTCACCAGAGAGGGGTGAGATTTTGGCTGTTCTATACCCTCCCCAGCACTGATATTGCTGGTGTTTCAGTTGTTTTATCCTAGCTATTCTGACTGGTATGCTGTGGTAATTCGTTGTAGCTTTGAATTTTCATGATGCTAATGAGGTTGCTCATCTTTCCCTGTACTTATTTACTATCTGTGTATGTCTCTGCTAAAACATGCTTAAGTCTGTTAACCACTGTTTTATTGGGTCTTTTGTTTTCTTGTTAAATTTTAGAAGGCTCAGGATGTAAATCCATTGTCTAACATGTAGTTTGTAAATATTTCCTCTAAAATGCTCATCTTCACAAGTGCCTGCCTGGCAAGCACAAGGTCCTGAGTTTGATTCCTGGTACAAAAAAAAAAAGTTTGTTTTGCCTTTTTTTGAGACAGAGTTTCACTGTGTAATTCAGGCTAGCCTTAAACTCACATATGTAGCCCAGGCTGGTCTCAAACTCAGAGCAATCCATCTGCCTCAGCCTCTTGAGTTCTGGGATTACAGGCATGTACCACCACGGCCAGTGGGCTTAATAGTGTCTTTTGAAGATAAAGAGTTTCCAGTGTTGATGAAGCCCAACACACCAATCCTTTCATTTATAAATTATACTCTTACAGTCCTAAGTTCTCTGGTAAATCAAGTTCATGCAGATGTTCTTGCTATGCTGTTTTTTAAGAAGTTTTTTTTGTGTGTGCTACCTCTTGCATTTAGGTATGTGATCAGCACCAAGTTAACTTCTCTCTAAATGTGAGGTCCAGCTTGAAGGTTTTTATCTGCTTTGTTTGTAGGTGATGTGATTCAAGCGCTGCTTGTTAAAGAGATATCTTTTCACTATTGATTTTCTTTATGCCTTTGTCAAAAATAATTCAACATCTCTGTGTGGGTCTATTTCTAGACTTTTTATTCTGTCCCGTTGACCTAAGAGTCAGTTCTTTCACTGACTTCCCATGGTCTTGACTACTACAGCTTCATAGCACATAAATTTTACCAGGAGGACAGATAGTGTGACACCTACAACTTTATTCTTCTATTTAAAATTTATTTTGGTTCTTTGCCATTGCATGTGTGTTTTAGAATCCTGCCAGTATTTTGATGGGGATCATGTTAAGTCCATAGAGGAATCTGAAGAGAATTGGCATCTCAATAACTCTGAGTCTTCTAATGGCTGAACACCATGGTTTGTCCTCTAATTAGGTTCTCTATTTTCTTCATTATATCTTCCTGCTTTTGCAGACAGTACCCCAGCCCTCACAGTGTAGCTGAGACTTTGGGGACCATGCTGTCTTGCTCATCAGCAGGCCTCTTTTGGTGTGAGATCCTTTCCTCCTCCCATCCTTGGGAAAAGAAGCATCTCAGAGTTTCCTGCCAGTACACTGGGCTTGCATCCTAGTAGAGGAACTCCAAGTAGAGGAAACCCCAATATTTCATAAGGAGCTGCTATTAGACCTGCCCCAACACTGATCTCAGAAATTATCTTTGGTGTTAGGGATTTGAACATAGATCCTCAAGCATGCTAGGCAAGTGCTCAACCACTGAGCTACATCCTTAGACCTGTAGACTAGCATCATCATTCTGGACAACCTGCAATTTTCCCCCAAGAACAGGACCTTTCCCTTCTAAGGCTTTGGTTCCACAAATACCACAGGGAGAAAAGTATAGAGTGACAAAACCCACCTCCATTCTTTGGGGAGTCTCAGCTGAGTCCAGAACTAAATTGATGTAGATTAACAGGAGAGAAGCATACAAATTTATTAATACAGGTTTTAAGACTGGGAGCCTTTCTAAGGAAATGAAATCCCAAAGAAGCAATGGAGGTCATCATTTATGTGCTGAATTGGATACTGAGGAGTAAATTGGGAGGAAGCAACTAAATTATGCGGGAAGGCTTAAAAGATAAGAGTTAACAAGGTCCAAAGAGAATCCTCTTGGTCTTTGAAGATAAGGATATTGCATCTTTCACAGGGAAATTTCATCTTATGCCTTTGAAAATGTCATCAAGGTCAGAGCGGTCTTTTTGCATCTGCTGTTTTTCAAGCACCTTTTAATTTAAATAGCCAACATGCCAGAGTGGAATATTTTTAACTCCTTCAATAGTTTGGGACAGAAGAATGCAGAAATGCCAGCAACCCATGCAAAATGATAGCCCAACACCCCTTCTTTCATTTCTGCTATTGATGAATTGTATTCTCTCTCCTTCTCAAGTTTTGCTACAGTTCTACAATTATGATCCCCTATTATCGTTCTGCTTTTATATTATTGATTTCTACTTGTAGTGTTATTTTTTCTTCTACTAAAGTTAGCTTAATTTGTTCTTTTACTGTCTTGTATTTCTTTAGCTTTGTTAGGTGGAAACTTAGGTAACTGATAACCCCTTTTGTCTTTACTAGCATAATCATTTAAAACTCATACATTTCCTTTCAAGCACAGCATTAACAGCATTTAACCAGTTTTGATGTATTTTCATTTTTGTTTGGGTCAAATGTTTTCTAATTATCCTGTGATTTTTTTTTTTTTTTTTTTTTGCTAACATTTAGGGCTTTTCCAGATATCTTTAAAAAATCAATTTCCAATTTCCATTGGGTTCAGATAATATCACCCATAATACATAAAATTTCTGAGTTTTGAGGCTTATTTGTGCCAGCTTTACCTGCTTTTAGGATTAGGCTCATGCTGGCTTCATAAAATGAGCTGGGAAACGGGTCTTCCCCTCTGTGTGCTGGGAGAGACTGTAGAATTAGTGCTATCTCTTCTTTGAAGGCTTTTAGAAGCCTTAAGAGAAATCATCTAGGCTTGGAGATCTCCTATTTGGAAGATTTTAAAATATAAATTCAGTTTCTCTGGCAGTTATAGGGTTATCCAGGCTAGTCTTGGGCCCAGTTATCCATCATCTCTGGAGCACAGTCCATGCTCCTGATCAAAGGCCCTCCTGGATTTGGGGAAGCCAAGGTACTCACCCGAACTTTCTGTTCTGGTGAGATTCAGATTGAGGAGAGGTGGTCAACTTTTCCTGCTCTCCAGCTGTTGCTCCCACCTCCATAGTCTATGGACTCTTTTCTGTGCAGGCCTGGTTTGGAGGGCAGGGATGTAGGACCTGGTTCAGAGATCCTCTTTCTGTAGATCTGTCCACCTGCTGGAAGCTAAGCTGCCTTGCTCAGCAGGAGTTAAGTGCCCTGGGCCAAAATCCCCTCCACTGTCACCTGACCCCTACACTGCCCTTCTGGTGAGCCCCAGAAGTTTCTATCTGGTTTCTATTGTTTGTTGGTCCTTTCGAACAATTTTTAAAAATATTTTGTCCTGAATTTATCTTTGCTTTCTGCAGAAGGTTTGGTTCTGATAAAAGCTGCTTACAATTTCTAGACTCCAAACTGATCCAGATGACTTATCAACACTTAGCAAGCCTGGTCCAGAGGATTGACACAGTCCCTGGGCCTGACAGTTCCAGAATCAGCACTCTTCCAAGGCTCACATTAGTGACAATGGATTGTACATGAGTTCATAAAGTAAGTCTCATACCTACCAACCCACTTGCCCCCAGTCTCTAACCAGAATGCAAAGAAGTTAGAAAATGAAAACAACAAGATAATAACCTGAGATGCATTTTCAGACGAGATCAGGCGCATTCATGGCAGTATGGCCATAGACCGCATTTTCAAACTTAAGGAAGAGTAATTCTAAAACAGTTTGAGGTCCTGAAAATTGGGTAGAATTTAGAACCAAGAAGTAATGAAACCAGAAAATACTGTACATCAGGGCTTGTGGGACACCGCTGAGATAGTGCTTACAGGAAAACCAAATGCTCTAAACTGGGAAGAGGAGGGGCTAAAATTAGAAAAGTGATCAATAATTTATAAGGTTAGAAAAAAGTGTAGAATAACAACACATCCTTAGCATTCAAAAGAAACAAGTGGCTTTGAGAAAAGCCTTTTCAGCCTCTTCTCCTTTCTTTTTTGTGTGTTCTGGAGATTGAACCTAGGGCCCTGCACATACTAGGCCAGCGCTCTCCACTGAGGTGGCTCCCATCCCCAGTATGTCAATAAAGATTAATGAAATTCAAAACAAAGACATATTAGAAGAGGTCACAAGATCCATAAGTGAGCTCTGTGGAAAGATTAAGAAGGACAGATTTCTGGTAAAACAAATCTGAGAGAAAGACAGAGACAGAGACAGAGATACAGAGACAGAGGGAGAGAGAAAGACAGAGGCAGAGAGAGAGAAGTCACAGCACTGTTAACAGAGTTTTACGGAGAGAGCCCCAGATCCAAGAGTCCAAAATCACCAATAAAGGACGTAAGCGCTGGCAAAGGGCAGAAAAGGAACTTTAATGAACAGTACAGAGAAAGAGGTTTGGATTTCTCTTTAAGGGGTTGACAGAAACTTTGGGGGTTTATAGAAACAGGAAACAAAGGCAAGAGTTGAGGGGGTTGCATAGCTGGAAGGGTAGGTAACCCAGGTTGAGTGTACCTGGTAGATCATTGTCTCAGGACTAGTTCCAGGTGGTTCCAGAAAGCTGTTCTCGTCATCTCTTAGGAGAACCATTAAAATCCATCCTGTCAAGGGTAATTGATCCCACTTGGGGAGCAATCCCTTCATGCCATGATTGTGACCTCCAGGCTTACTCTTGCTTGGGGTCATTTCAGTTGTTTATCATAAAGGTGTTTATTGACCTGCTCTTCCTGGAGTGGCTGCAAGAGAGAGTGACTCAAAAGGAAAAATGTTAAAGGGTCAAATGGAGCTAGAGAGGGACAAAAGTAAGTAGGTCAGGGCAGTGACTGGGCCTCCTTCAGTAACAGCAGTGACAGGGAGGCTGAAGTAAAAAAGCAGCCAAAGTTTTAAAAAATAATGAGAATACTATGGGCAGCAGTGTGTCAAACAATTGAAATTTAGTAGAAATACATGAAGCCATAGGGGAGAAAACATCCAAAATGACCCTAAAAACAAAAGAAAACCCAGGTATGTCTATAACTTGGACATTGGAGTAACTTCCCAAAAAAGGGCAAAGTACAGAAGTCTCAACTGTACACAGCTCTTAAAATGAATATAAAAATAAATTGCTTGGAGGGGCTGGGGATTTAGCTCAGCGGCACAGCGCCTGCCTGGCAAGCGCCAGGTTGTGAGTTTGATTCCCGGTACCAGAAGAAAAATAAAAAATAAATTGCTTGGGTATGGTGGCATATACCTGTTATCCTAGCAGCTCAGGATGCAGAGATAGGAGGATCATAAGTTCGAGGCCAGCCTGAACAACTTAGTGAGACCCTGTCTCAAAATTTAAAAAAAAAAAAAAATTAAAAGGGAAAGCTGGGAGTATAGCTCAATGCAGAGGCCCCAGGTTCAACCTCCAGTATAAAAAACAAAGTTGTGTTTACATTTTATGAGGTGTATAACTTCAGTACCAAAATCAGACAAGGATAGTACAAGAAAGGGAAAATGTTATGTTATTTTGAACCCAGAAATCTAAGTAAAACGTTAGATAATCGCACCCTGCAACTTGTAACAGATTTCCCAGTCAACTCAGACTTGTCCCAGTGGCCAAGAAGGTGGTAGCATTAGCTGCAGTGTGCCAGAGGGAGGTTGTGGAGGAGGGAGGGCAGAGCAGTGGGCACCTCAGTCAGGAGAGATTGTGATGTGCATCTTTCAGGCTCTAAGAACTCAGTGAACAAAAAGATCGACTGTGGAAATTCTCCTTTACCCCATACTCACTCCTAGAAGCTCTGTGTCCCCAGGACTGTTTGTGTTCATCCTGAGACATCCCATAAGGGAAAGGGAATTTAAATACATTCATTGTCTTTTCCTATCCACATTGTATCGTATTATCCTCTGCCATCCTTGTCTGCCTTGGAGATCATCCCTGGGAATGTCTTCGGACTCTCCTTATTTTGGGGATGGCTGAAGGTACACGCTGCATGGACCACCCACCAGGTGAGTAACCAGTTCTCCAGGAGGGATGTTTGGGTTTTACCCACCTTCCGCCATCATGAACAGAGCTGCAGCTGGTCATGCATTAAGCACACCATGTTGCACGGATGTGAAGGCCCCTGCACATCAGATCCCTAGAATGAGAAGAGCTGTGTCACAGACTGCGTTCACTGACACCTGGGAAATGTTACCAAGCTCTCCACAGAGGTTGCCTCCCTTTAAGTTCTCTCTGTGATAGCCCCCAGGCCTTCTCCCCTCACCTTCCCTCCCCCGCTCTCCTTTGACAAACTTAGATGCATGCTGACAACTTTATTTCACTTTCACTTATTTTATCATCAGAAGTGATGATGACATTCTAATTCCAGAGTTCACAATGCACTTGTTTCATTTTAAGAAAGTATAGGCATCTCTTCATATGTTTGAGGCCAGTTGTATTTCCTTTAAATGAATTTTTGCCTGTTTCAGTCACCAGTATTTCTGTAGGAGCTCTTCAGATGTTAGGACTTTAACCTTTTTCTGTGTTTGTTACTTATTCCATATTTGTCAGGTATTGGCTCTGCCTATTATAGTCCTTTAAAATTTTTTAAATGGTTCTTTATTCATAAGCTTGATGTAAGTTTACAAAATGTACACTATATTACCAAATAAATCTGAAACACTAAGTCATCAGAGAGCCTATTATAGAATTTTCCAAATAGAATATTTTAAAATCTCCTATGTAATCAAATGTATTAGCTTTTCTGGGTTTCGATTCTGGATTGGATCTCACACTTAGGCCAACCCCACTCTGAGACGCAGACACAGCATTGTCCCAAGACAATGGCGGCGACAGTGGGCTCATATCTAGTGCGTCACACATGCTAGACCATTGTCTATGTTTAACGCACATCGCCCCAATCATTCATGGTTGAGGTCACAGTGCCCCGATCACACCTTACAAATAAGGACTGGGGGGCAGAGCAAGGCTGAGTGACATACACAGACCACAAGCCTAGGACGTGAACCCCACCCCCCTGCCTCAGGATGCTCCATTTGCTGCACTCTTTTTTTGTTTGTTTGTTTTTGTTTTTGTTTTTTTCTGGTACCGGGAATCGAACTCACGACCTTGCGCTTGCCAGGCAGCTGCTGTGCCGCTGAGCTAAATCCCCAAATTCCTCACTGTACTCTTTTTATGCTTCCACTTTTTACTGTTATATTTTTAACTCACTGGGACTTTATTTTAGCCTGAGGTAGAGGATGCAGATTCATTCCACCTCAGCATTAAATAACAGTCCTCCTGCCATTTACTTATCAACACCCCACCATCCCCTGACTTGAGATACCACCCATAGCTCAGTCTCTGTCTGGCCATTTGGGGCACACTCTGTCCCCAGGGAAATGGCTTCTTCCAACAACTTTAAACTTCATGCATGCCCCAGTTCCCAAAGGTTTAAATCAGACCTCAGGGCTGGGTGTGGTGGTGCACTCCTGTAATCCCAGCACTCTGAGGCAGGAGGATCCTTGCAAGTTCAAGACCAGCCTGGGCTACAAAGTGAGCTCAAGGCCAGCCTGAACTGCATAGTGAGACCCTGTCTCTAAATATTAAAAAAAAAAAGTCGGACCTCAGCTCATAAATTGATTTCCCTTCCCAATCTTGCCACTTGGATGGCCCAATAAGGCCACTTGGGTGGCCCAGTCACCACAGCCAGCCTACCTTACCTCTGGTAATTCCCTGGCTCAGCCCTATATCTTAACCACCACCCCACTTCCCAGGCCTCAGACCTAACTCACCAGCCAGCCAGATAATGCTCAATCAAAACAGAATGTGACCCCTGTGACCAGAGCCGTTTCCTCCATGACTTCTGCCCATAACTTCAAACTGTTATCATTGCACAATGCAGGACAGGCCAAGCCTGATTCCCTTCCTCTGTTTCTCTCAGGAAGCTTGGTATCTATGTGCACAGATGCTGTGGAGAGATAGGATCTTCTTGACACAAACAAGGCTCACATATATCTCCCAGTGCTGTCAGGAATTTGAATACGTCAGTATCAGAGACAGGGGCCCTTAAACTTCTCCAAGGGCAGGAATATATGTCTCCCATATGTGTCTTCTAAAGCCAGGGCAGTCGTGGGTATACCTTGGGAGTCCAACTGTGCAGGTCAGTAGGTGAGCTTCAGGCTAGGCAGGCAAGTCTTGCACTACAGCTGGCCCCTGGCATATTAAAATCCTCCCTGAACCTGTGGGAGGGATGGGTGAGCATCCTCCTGTTCCTCAAAAATATGTTCTCTACTTGCCAGGACCACTGTCCTTCTATTTATTTTAAAAACTCACCTCTCTGTGTTCTTCTTTCACTACAAATCTCAACTAGAGCCAAAGACTGAACCAACCCTAACCTGGCTTTCCCTGTTTGCTTTTTCTTTTTAAACTTTTTATTCTATTGGTACATTTTTGATATACATAATGATAACATTCATCAAAGGGAGTTTGTGATTATGTATCTTGATATGATCCATCTTGCTCCTTTACATGATATATCTTGCTTTTTTTTCTCATTCCCCTCCCTTCCCTTCAACCCTTCTTCCCCTCTTTATTTACAAAAACTTCTTTTCCATTTTTTCCTTCCATTCTTTTTTCTAGTTCCTTCTCCCCTCCCCCTTATTCGCTATTCTTGAAAGATTCAGGAAGCCTACACTTCAAAACCTTAAAAATGGTAAAAGAAAGAACCACTTCATTTTCAAATTATCACTATCCAGGAGACCTCTATCCCCTGCTGAGAATGGGTACCTGGGGCTAGATTTTCCTCCATCTTGAAAGAAAGAAAAATAGAATATATCTGGGAAAATGTGGTTTTCAGACATTGGACATCTAGTAGTAGAGGGCAAAGGTCCTGGAGAAAGATGGAGATCTTTCACCCAGATGGAGATGGGCACATCACTAATTGCCTAAAACCAGCAATCAATGATTAAGAAAAAATTCCTGAAAGCAACTGTAGAAAAATGATACATGATATTCAGAGGAACAACATAAGAATGACAGGAACCTCATCAGAAACAATGGGATTCAGAATACAATAGAGCAACAGCTTGAAAAACAAAGACCTATCACCTTGAACTATGTCCAGCCAAAATTCCTACAAAAATGAAGACAAAATCTGGGTGTGGTGTCACATGCATGTAATCCCAGCTCTTGGGAGGCTGAGGCAGAAGGATTGCCAAGGATTCGAAGCCAGCCTGTGCTATATGGTGAGTTCAAGAGCAGCCTGAACTACAGAATGAGACCCTGTCTCAAAAAACAAAGAAACAAAAACAACAAAAGTGAAGGTAAAATAAACATTTTTAAGCTCAGAGGATTCATAACTGGATTTACACAATGAAAATTCTGTTTGTTTGTTTTTGAGACAGTATCTCACTAAGTTGCCCAGGCTTGCCTCCAACTCTTGATCCTCTTGCCTCCCAAGTAGCTGAGATCACCGGCATGTGTCACCACATAGGCTCACAATGAGAAATTTTTAAATGAAGTCTTTCATGCAGAAGGAAATGATACCACATGGACATCTGGATCCACACAAGATAGTCATGAGCATGAGAGATGATTATTTTATTTTTTGAAATTCTTTTAAAAATGACTTTAAACAAAAATACTAACAAAGTATTTTGAGGCTTATGGCATGAGGTAAGTAAAATATGTCATAGCAGTAACACAGAGGCTGGGGAGGGAGACAAATAGAAGTAGATCACTGAAAAGTTCTCACACAAGGGCTCGGGATTTAGCTCAGCAGCACAGCGCCTACCTGGCAAGCTCGAGGTTGTGAGTTTGATTCCAGGCACCAGAAAAAAAGCAAAAAAAAAAAAGTTCTCACACAGTACAAAAAGAAGAACGATTACTTGAAGGTAGATGGTGATAAGCAAAATATGCATACTATGGGTCTCAAATCAAACAGTAAAATAACAAATCAAAAATTTATAGCTAAGAAACCATCAAAGGAAAATGTGGAAACATAAAAAACACTTATAATATTTTTTAAAAGGCAGAGGAGAAAGAAATACGAAGAACAAATGGGGCAAATAGAAAATCAACAGCAAGATGTTAAATTTAAATTCAAGCATATGAATAATGGTTTTAATGGCCTAAAAAATCTCTATTAAAAGGCAGAAATAGTCATACTGGATTTTTGAAAGAGAAGTGTGACTCAACTATATGTTGGCTACAAGAACCTTGCTTAAGATATAAAGGCAGATAGATTAAAATTAAATGGAATTACAATGAGCATTTGAAATTTAAAACATTTTACCATTTTCATTAGCACCCAAAAATGTGATACTCTAAATCTAAGAAAATATGTATAGAATTTATAGAGGAAAATTGCCATAACTCTGATAAAGGAAATATAAAGAAATAGAAAGATAGCCCATATTCATGGACAGGAAACTAATGCTATAAATATATCAGTTCTTCTCAATTTGATCTGTAGATTGAATGGAATCTCAATAAAAATCTGAGCAAGCTATTTTGTGACTTCTAGGTCTATATCTATATTACACCCTCAAAATTTATTTCAAAATGGATCACAGACTTAGATGTACAACAAGAGTATAAAATCTTAGAAGATGACTAATATAGGAGAAACTTTTAGTTGACCTTAGGTTTGGTGATGACCTTTAGCTACCACACCTAAACCACTGATCACAAAAAAGTGATTGATAAGTTGGATTTCATTAAATTTAAAAACCTCTGGGGAGAAAATTTTTGTAAGACATATATCTGATTTAAAAACTTGAATCTAAAATATACAATGAACCCTTAAAATTCAACACTATTTTAAAAATTTAAAATTAGAAAAGGCTGGTAGCATATCTAGCTCAGTGATTGATTGATTGCAGCATATTCTTGGGTTTGATCATCAGCACTGCAAATGGTAATAATAATAAAATAAAAACAGGCAAAAGATACAAATAGGTGCCTCACCAACAAAGATATACAGGTGACAAATAGATATATTAAAAATGCTTTTTAAAAAAATGGTTTTTAGCTCAGTGGCACAGCGCCTGCCTGGCAAGCGCGAGGTCGTGAGTTTGATTCCCAGTACCGGAAAAAAAAAAAAAAAGTTTACTGTCATATGAAGTTTGATTAAAGTACATGGTAAATGTTTAAATTTTTAAAAAATTATTACAATAAAAGACACATTGCCATTAATCTCCCTCAAAATTCTCTCACTTCCAACACACTTATCCCACCATCCTTGCTTTTTTTTTTTTGGATAGGGAGGGTCTCACCATGTAGCCCAGTCTGGCATCACAGCAAACTCACAGCAATTCACCTGCCTCAACTTTCCGAGTGCTGAGATTACAGGTATGCACCATCACACGCAGCCTCTTGCCAATTTTGGAAGCAGTTCTGTAAGTCCTTTTTTGCATCATTGGTTGCACTGGTATAGTTGCCTTGTTGTCCTGAATTGATTCAAACAATTTACCTTTCAGGTCATTTTAACTTGAGAAATGCCAGAAGTTACACAGTGCCAGATCTGGTAAATAAGTTAGATGAGAACACACCACGCAGGTTTTTTGAACTTGCCTTTCCATTAGAAGGCACTCAGCAGCAACTTTCATCATATTTTTTAATCATACCTCATAAAGACATGAAAGAAGACTTCCAGAACTGCTTCAGAATGAGGCAAGAATGATGGGATAAGTATATTTGAAGTTAGGGAGTGTATTTCAAGAGGGATTAATGGCAACATGTCTTTTATTGTAACAAAATTTTTAAAATTTGACATTCATTGCATTTTTTATCACCTCTTGTATGTCATTAGGAAATTGCAAATTAGAACAATAATGAGACACTACTACATTTGTGTTAGAATAACCAAAATCTAAAACAGTGACATCACCAAATGGATGTGGAGTGACAGAAAGTCTTGTTCTTTGCTGATGGGATCACAATATGATAGAGCCACTTTGGAAGATAGTTCAGCAATTTCTTATAAAGCTGAAGATACTCTTACTGTATGACCTAGCAACATTACCTAAATGACTTAAAAACTATGCTCATATGAAAAACAGCACACAAATGTTTATAGCAGCTTTATTCACAAATTGCCACACTTTGGAGGCAAAGAAGAGGCCATTCATTAGGTAAATAGGTAAGAAAATGTGATAAAATCATCCAATGGAAATTGATAAAATGAAATAAGGTATCAAGTTACAAAAAGAAATGGAGGAAACTTAAATGCATATTACTTAGTGAAAGAAGCCAACCTGAAAGGACTACACGCTGTGTGATTCCAACTGTGTGATATTTTCGGAAGGCAAAACAATGGTGATAATAATGAGTTGCCAGGGGCTTAGATGGGGGAAGGGATGAAAAGAGAGAGCATGGGAGATTTTTAAGACAAGGAAGCTATTCCCTATGGTATTGTAATGGAGGAAACATAAAATGCATTTGCCAAACCCATAGGGTGTACAACACAAAAAGCAAGCCCTGATGAGCTATGGATTTTAGTTGATAATAATGTGCCTATATTGACTCATCAAATATATAAATGTACCACATTAATGCCCGGTAGTAAAACAGAGGAAATGAGGAGGAAATGAAGCAGTACATGGGAACTCTGCACTTTCTGCTCAATTTTTCTGTAAACCTAAAAGTGCTCAAAAGCACAAATGCTAGTTTTTAACAAAGAGGTGGAAAAGGAAATACTATTCTGTTAACACTAAAGAAAAGAAAATTGGGCTGGCTATATTAATTCCTGGCAAAGTATATTTTGAGCAAAAAAATTATGGGCATCTAAAGGATTATTTTGTCAAGAGAGCACAACAACCCTAAATGTAAGATATCTAATAACAGTGATTTAAAATACCTACCACAGCTGGGCATGGTGCTCACACCTGTAAGCCAGGAGGCTATAGGCAGAAGGATCTCAAATTTCAATACAACCTGGGCAACACTGTGAAGCCTGGTCTCAAAAAAGCAAAAAAGGTGAAAAAACAAAACAAAACAAAACAAAAAAACTAACAAAACCCCCAAACATAAAACATAAGAGGGAAAAATGTATAGAACTGAAAGGGGAAATAAGCAAATCTACTAAGAGATTTTAACAACTCTGCAACAAGTGAGAGCACAGGTAAACTGCAAACTAGGGAGGAGTTAAGGATTTACCAAAACTCACCCAACTGATGTAATTAACATTTATAGGACATTCCACCCTAAGACAATGGAATCCATATCTTTTCAAGTGTACATGAAATGTTACTGAGATACACCATAATCTGGGCCATAAAACCAGTCTCAGAAATGTAAAGGGACCTGAATCATGCAGTCAGGCCACAATCGAAATCAATTAGAAATTTAAAATGAGTGATATCTGAGAAATCACCAAATGGGTGTATGGAAAGTAGGATTCCAACCAGGCCCCATGACCTTTGACCTCACGCCTTACTCATGAATTTATGACACATAGGGAAAGGGACTGTGTGCATGTAATTAAGGCTCCTAACCTACCCAGGGTAAACCAGGGAGATGGTCCAGGTAGCTGGCCTGATCTCAGAAAAAGCCAGGACCCTAAAGACCTCAAGAGCTGGGAGATGCCCAAATTTATTCCTCCAACTGCAAGGAGCTGAGTTCTGCAAACAGAGAGTGTCTTGGGCAGGGACCCCATCCTCCAGAAGAGAGGATAAGAGCCAGGCCTTGGCTTCAGCTGAACGGAACTCAGCCCTGAGCTCTGGCCTTCTGAGTCTGTTCAATACTAACTGCCAATAGGTTGGAGCTGCTGCTTCTGCTAAAACATGTGATGGAGCAATAGAAAACCAATATGATACAGAAATTAACATGCTTTTATACAGCACAGACGCTAAGGACTCTAGGAGGATATTAGAAAGCATTTTGAACTGAAGGAAAACAAAACCCCAACATACAAAATTTTGGGAGTTTTAGCTAGCATTACACCAGAAAAGAAGAAAAGTCAACTACCACAGCTTCCACCTTAAGAAATCAGAAAAAAGAAAAACAAATTCAATTTAAAGTCAGCAGAGGAAATTGTTAATCTGAGAGCAGAAATTTTAAAAACTAGAAAGAAAATCCATGAAACCAAAGCTATTTGCTTGAGAAGATCAAACAAATCCAGTAAATTCTAATCAGATTAGTCTGGAGAAAATACACAGCACTAAGTCAGGAGTGTGATCGTGGAGACCCTGATAGAACTTACAAGTATTAGAAGGATAATAAGGAACTATAGTGAACACTGAGACCAAATGGATAAACTACCAGCTCACTGAAAAAGATAGATAACCCATACAACCTTAGCTCTATTAAGGAAATTGAAGCTGTAGTTTAACATCTTCCCACAAAGAAAATTCCAGGTTCAAATGCCTACATAGGTGAATTCTTTCAAACATTTAAGAAGAAATGATATGAATTCTACACAAACTGTTCAATGTCTGAAGAGAAAGGAGTACTTCCCTGCTCCTTGTCTGAGGACAGCATCGGTCTGACCCATAACCAGGCAAAGACGCTTCAAGAAAACATTTAGGGGCTGGGGATTTAGCTCAGCGGCAAAAGCGCCTGCCTTGTAAGCGCAAAGTTGTGAGTTCGGTTCCCGGTACCGGAGAAAAACCAAAAAGAAAAAACATTTAATATATATAAATGCAAAAATTCCTAACAGAATGTTAGCAAGTCAAGCCCCAAAATATATAAAATGGATAGTACTCGTGAGCAAGTGTGATTGATCCCAGGAATACTCCATTATTTTCACATCTGAAAATAAATTAATCTGGGCAACCCATTTGGGACCCCTCCTGTCTCTCAGGAACTATTCCTATTCCCCATTCCCCCGTTCCTAGTCCCCATTCCTTTTCTCTAATAAAATTTCCTACTCTTAAAAAAAAAAAACAAAAGAAAATCAATTAATTTAATTCACCCTATTAACACACTGAAAGAGAAAAGGCCTAGGAGTGTTGCTATAAAGCATTTCACAAAATCCAACATCTCTTCCTGATAACAGCTCCCAGTAGAGAATAAAAGGAAATTTCCTCAACTTCATAAAAAGTATGGAGAAACATAACCAACATCACCCTTAATAGTGAAAGGTGAATACTTTCCAAGATCAGGAACCAGCTCTCCACTGGTTCTAACCCAGTTATATAAAAGATAATCCTTTCCCTGCTGAATTGCCTTGGCAATGCATTTAACCCAGGATCTCACATGTGCTAGGCAAGGCTAGCATTCTCCTACTGAGCTAAACCCACACTCTTTTGATTTATCTTTATACTGGTACCACATACTCTTGAGTTCTATCACAAGTCTCAAAGGCAAGATGAGGACATCCACCCTCCTTACTTCTGTTTACCGTGGTGTGCAAAGACTTTAGCACTCAGGAAAAGAAAGAAAGAAAAAATATAACCAAACTAAAAAGGAAGGAGAGCTAGCTTTATTCAAGGAAGAAATGATAATCTTTGAAGAAAATCCTATAAAATCTATGATAAAGTTATTAAACTAACATGTGAATTTAGTAGAGTTTTAGGATAGATGGTCAACAGATAAAAATCAACAGAACTTCTATATACCAGTATTAAAAATTTTGGAATTGGGGGCTGGGGATTTAGCTCAGTGGCACAGCCCCTGCCTGGAAAGTGCAAGGTCATGAGTTCAATTCCCAGTACTGGAAAAAAACCAAAAAATAAAAAATAAAAATTTTGGAATTGAAGTTTAAAATGTCCATTTACATGAGAATGAAAAATAGGAAATGTGTACAGATAAATTTAACAAAAGATATCCAAGACTCTGAAATCTATAAACTATACTAAGAGATAGTAAAATTTTTTTAAAAAAAACTCAATAAATGGAGAGATATGCAGTGTTGATAGGCAGGAAGAATTAAGGTTGCCACAATATCCATTCTTCCCAAACTGGTCTCTATAGGTTCACTCAGAATCAAGACCTCAGGAGGAGTTTTTTTTAGAAATAAGTGATACGATTTTCAAATTTATATGAAAATACAAAAGTTCTAAAATAACTAAAACAATTTTGAAAATGAAGGAAAGTGTTGGATGATTCACTCTACTTGACTTTGAAATTTGTTACAGTATTCAAGACCATATGGTACTGACCTAAAGATTAATCAGAAAGACTGAGGTATAGCTCAGCGGTAAAGTGCTACCATTGCCTGACACAGGTAAGGCCCTTGGTTCAGCACTATTCCCAAAGCAATTCAGGGGAGAAAGCATTATCTTTTAAATGACGGGGTTGGACATAGTGAAGAGCAGTAAAATTCAACTGTAGCACTTACCACACATCACATTACAGAAATTAATTCAAAATGGGTCACAGACCTAAAGATATGAAATTATAAAACTTCTAGAAGAAAACTGATGAAAATCTTACTGATTGAATTTAGCAAAGATTGGATACAACATAAAAAATCACAGTAAAGAAAAATCAATAAAATAGGCTTCATAAAAATTAGGGGAAAAAAAACTTCTTTGAAAGACATTATGGAAAGAGTGAAAAGACAAGCTACACAATGGGAGAAAATATTTGCGAAATATCGTGTTTGACAAAGGGCTTATGTCTAGAATATATAGAGTTTGCTCTACTCAATAATAAGACAATCCAATAAATAAATAGAGAAAAGATATGAATGAGTACTTCTAAAACAGATATAAATGGTGAAAGGCACATGAAAAGAAAGTAAGTCATTAGGGAAATGCAAATTAAAGCCATACTAAGATACCACTACTCTCCTATGAGACGGCTAACACCAAAATCAATTGTGCTAAGTGTTGATAAGGAGGGGTGGGGGATGATACAAGGACTTTGTAAACATCGTTTGAGTTTTCCTTAAAAATTGCCTATACATTTGCCATACAGCTCTGCAATCCCACACCTACTTATGTGAGAATCGAAACCACACACAACTGCATAAAGACTAATACGTGAATATTCTGGCAACTTCCCTTGTAATAACCCCAGACTGGAATCCAACCATGTGCTCAAGGACAGTTAAATGGTTAAGCCAACTGTGGCACATGCATGTCATAAATAAGTACTCTGCAGTTAAAATGAGTTACTGATTGTGGCAGTCAGAGGAGTGGTCCTCCAAGGAAGTTCTAGCCCAAATTCCTGGAACCTGTGCACATTAGTGACACAGCAATTGGGAATGGAGGTTCCAGGCTGAATCAAGTTTGCCAGGCAGCCGACCTCCCTGAGGGAGATTGTCCTGGATTATCCCATGAGCAATTTGATCACAAGGTGCTTAGAAACAGAAGCAGGAGCCTGGAGGAGGATCTAAGCTTTGTGAAGTCAGAAGAATCTCCAGCCAATGCCAGCCCCACAGATGGACTGGGCCAGAAGCCAAGGAATGCAGGACCTCAGGAGCTAGGAGCTGGGAGAAAGGGAGCTGGGTCAGTCCCTGGAGCCTCCACAGGGAGCACAGTCTTCAATACTGGCACCTCAGTATTGGCCCAGGAAGGCCCATTTTGGTATTCTGACCTCCAGAATCACAAGATAATACATATGTGTGTTGTTTTAAGCCATTAAATGTGTGGCAATTTGTTGCAGCAGCTGTGGAAACAAATGCATAGATATATGCAATACCATAGATGTCTCAAAATAATTGGTCTGAGTTTTGAAAGAACCAAGATAAAGCAACCACGTGTTATCTGACTCTGTCTATATAAAATTCAAACTCATCAGCATTAGGGCCAGGGACCTAGCTCAGTGGTATAAGCACCTGCCTGGCAAGTGCAAGGTCCTGAGTTTGATTCCTGGTACCAAAAAAAAAAAAAAAACCACAAAAAAACCCAAAAAGAAATAAACTCATCAGCAGTGACAGCAGATGAGTGGTTGCTGGGGAACCCATGTGGTGGGGCTGGAGGGGAGGAAGGAAATGGAAGAAAGTCACAGGGTAGATGTTCGTTATGCTGACTTTGGAGATCCTCATCAGAACTCACAAGATTGCACATGCACTGATATGCAGTGTATTGCATATTCATTATATTTCAAGTAAAATGCTAATTTAGTTAAAATCATTTGACATAAGCAGGCAACAGAGAAAATAGCTCAGATTGATGCAGGTCCTGGAGCAAAGTAGGTTCATGGAAGGGGTTTTCCATAGACAGCAAGCTGGGCAGAAGAATCTGCCTCTGCTGAGTAGGTCCCTGGGTGAGCAGCTGCCCACGTCAACAGGAGCAGGCTGCCTGGGCATTGGGTCAGAACACTGACCCTGTTCCCAATGGGGATAGGAGTCACAAGGGTTCTTAGAAAAGAGGAGACTAAGAGCTCAGCTGCATCCTGAACTAAAACCCACCTCCTGACCACACAGTGATGAGTGAATCCTGGGGGACCAATTTGGGAGAGAAGACTGGCTGATCTGGTGGGTGCCATCTTGGGTTCTCTTTAACTCAATTTCACCTGGAGGCCCCTTTGGCAAGTGGGTTCCAGGGATCGTGACATGGATATCTTTGGAGGTTAATTTCAGTCCAGTGCAAGAACAGAACACCAGGAACCAGGGAGGGGCAGAGACTGGTAGATTTGAGAGCCCCAGAGACAGGAGGATAGGATGAAGGTTATGGTCTGTTGCCAGGGCTCTACTTACCCTAGGACAGACCTGCACATCCCCACCAGTGCTGGGGTTCAAGAAAATGCCTGAATGGGCTGGGGTCTCTCCAGCCCAGGACCTGAAAGCTTAGAGAAGGTCTTCCCTGGTCCAGATGACCTTCTTTGAAGGGTGCTTGCCAAAGGAGGGCATTTCCAGGGTGGAATTTGAAGAGGGAGCTCAGCCCCTCCACCCTATCCAGCTCTGTAAAGGCCACAGAAGATGGATGCCTTGTTTTTACATGCAACAAGGGGGGACCCATAACAATCCTTTGGGAAAGGGCCAGATACCCTCACCATGGCCTCAGCAGACAGAGTGACTTCTACAAATCTACCAAGGTGGCAAAACTCCAGAATTAGGACATGCTGTGTATCCTTGAGCAATTTTCTCCTATGGGTGGCCTGATTTCCTCATCTGGGGCATGGGGACAGGCCCAGCCTCCTTGCTGGGCCTGGAGGGATGAGACAGGACAGTTTGGTGGCCATGGTCTGTGTGTGTGGAGGGAGTGGTGGCCACCACCTGCAGGTGAATTTCTTCTCCCTCATCCAGATCTCACCTTGGTGCCCACACAGCCCTGCAGGCTCTGTCATGTCATATCTTACCCCAGATCCTGCACTTTCTCCTCGCGTCACAAGATCTCCCACCCCTGCCACTGGCCGATCAGACCTGTGCAGCCTGCAGCCCTGCAAGAATTTGATGGGGACTGTGCCTGCCTGCTTCCCACATGCTGTCCGTATCGCAGGAGGGGAACTCCATCCTGGCTGAAGGTAGGTGCCCCACCATGGTCTCAGCAAGGGAAGGACAGTCTGGGCCAGGAAGGCTGGAAAAGGTGGAGGGGGTGCTCGCCTATGCAGCAGGGCCTGTGGACAGAGGCCAGAGTATGGAAGTATGGACATGGGCCTCAGAGAGACCCTGTCCAGTGGAGAGATGGGCCTGTGCATGTGGGGTGAACAGCAGTAGCTCAGAGGAAGAACTGCCTCACTGAGAACAGGAGGGTGGCAGAGCTGAGGATGTTACATGGTGCCTCACATGACCACCCCAGCACTGAGACAGCAGGGGCCATTTCTGGAAAAGGAAGGAAGTTTCTGGCTGGGTACAGACTGCAGGAAGGGCCCCATCATGTGCTCAGAGGTCAGCGTCCTGGGCCAGCAACCAGCCGGTACAGGACACTCATAGAAGGAACTCCATGCCAGGCACCACCATCTCTCTCCTCTGCTTGCCACACCACCCCACTCTCTTCTCAACAGCAGCAGGTGCCTTGGTCACCTGCAGAGGTGGCTGTCTCTCGGTCCCTGTCCTACTCTCAGTGCTGGAAAGCCTCCTTGGACACACAGAGTAAAGCACCAGGGTCCATGCTACTTCCTGTGCTTGGCCTCAGACATTCACCCATAGCGTCAGGAGCCTGGCCTCGTCTCTTACTTTTGAGGTGACCCTCTTTGGGAGGACTTCCCTGACCACCCCCAGCCCCATCAGCCATAGGAGGTACAAATCGTAGAGTGAGGGTCTGAGGAAGGAAGAGGCATCCTGCCCTGTACAGACCATTCCATCCCAGGGAGGGGTGGGCAGGGGCTCTGGCCCTGTGGAGCAGTCTCTATGGCTTTGGGGATTTAGGTACAGAGCTCACAGAGGCTGCCTCTTGGGTGGCCTGGTCCTTCCAACAATAGTTCTGAGGACAGGGCCTGGGCCCCAGGCTTCATGGAGGAGGAGCAGGTGATCGTCAGTTCCCCCGCCACTTGCTCTGGCCTGCAGGTGAAGTCCTCCTTCAGTGCTCCTCTGAGACACACTTGCAGGGCAGGGGCACTGCCCTGAGCTCAGTGCAAACATGAGAGGTGGAGGAGGGTGTTAGCAAGGACCCAGAGGGGACAGCTGACATTTTCATTCTAGGAAATACATCCCTGTCCCTCACCATGGCATTTGGGGCTTGGCTGTCCATTACCGGGGCTCAGAATACTCTGGCAAAGTGTTTTGATATTGAAGTACTGTGGACTCAGAGAGACAGGAGCCTCCGTGGAGCACCAGGTCTCTGCAACCCTCTTGCCCACTTCTTCCCACCCTCTTTCTCTCAGTGGCAGGATACAAAACAGAGCCACTCTCAGAAGGCAGCCATAAGACTCACATCACCTAGCCCCATACCCACCCCAGTAGAAGGTGGCCCTCTGACCCACCCTGTCTGAGAGTAAAGGTCCTAAGACCCTCATTGCTAAGGGTCCTGCCCTAGAGTCACCCAGGGGGAAGGGTGAACCAAGAAGAATCTGCACAGACTTTCTGGGGCCCTTCAGTCCATCACCACAAGGTCACATTTTTGTCCAGTCATATGTCTACCCAGCTGTCTATGTTTCACCAAACCTAAGCATAAAACCCACTTCTCCCTGGGCCTTTGGGTCCTGGTTTCTGAAGTCTCGCTGGATGAGTAAAATGTTGTAACTCTGTCATGCTTTCTCGTGTTGGCTTCTCTTTTGTTACAGAGCCTGATCATGGGAGGAAGGGGTCAGATCTTTCCACACCATCCAGTCTCCAAGTGTCCAGCCCCCTCCATCTGCACACCCTCCTCTGACAAGATGGGTGGGACTGGGTGTAGCACTTACCTGCCCATTCCCCCAGTTCCCCAGCCTCCTGGTCTACCCCCATCTCTCAGGAGCTGTCCCCTGGCCCTACAAAGCACCTTGACCTGGTCTCCAGGTTCTCCTACCATCTGCAAGTCCTCTGAGGCCCAAGGTGACAAAGGCCCTCTGGTTTCCTGAATGCAAATGGGGCAGATGGGGCAGGTCACATGGTGAGCAGCTGCCCTGTACCCTCCCTCAACCAGAGAGCAGACAGTTGCTCCATCCTGCACACGGAAACAGAGGCCTGGAGAGGCAGAATGAATACCAGAAGTCACACAGCTGGGCAAGTCTGTCTCCACAGCCCTGCTTCCTGCTGCAGGGACACTCCAGGTCACTCTAGGATTTGGAGCCTGCATCTCATCCCTCTTCCACTGCAAAGTCCCTCTAGGATAGAGAGTGAAGGCCTTCAGATTTTCCTGGGGCTGGGAGGAGGGCAACCTCCTTGCCCTGCCCACCTCAGTCACAGGCCAGCTGCACCATGGCCACTCTGGAACCCCCTCCCATACACACATATCACCCAGGCACTGTTCATGGAGGAGGGGCCACCTGCCCCACCCCTACTCTCTGCCTTTCTGAGTCACTGTTGCAAGAGAGGGGGTGTTGTAGCCCCAGTCCCGTTTGTCCACCTGCCTGGGAAGGGCAGGTACCACAGGGAGCTGGCATCCCTGGAGCAGGTGGCACTCACTGCCACCACCGGCCCACCCTGGGGAACAGGCCTGGTGGCCATGGGTGGAGGATGGGAGAGGATCACAGGGAGGGCAGGTGATAAGGTCTCTTCCTGAAGTGGGACCAGATCTGCCTCCAGAAGAACAGGTTCTCTGGGAGCAGAGGTGAAACCATGCCCTGGTCCACAGGGATCCATCCACTTCCTCACCCTCACAGCAAGGTCACTGCTGGACCAAAGATGCAAAGCAGGGACTTGGGCCGCCTCTTCCCTGTTGCTCTATAGCAAGGATGACTCCGTGGATGGAAGAGGCATGGAACTAAGATGGCAGGGCATCTTCTAGTCCCTAAGAATGACTGGTCCAGCATGGCTGGTGGGAGGTCAGCTTGGTCGGTCATCTGCTGGGTGGTCACTGACCCCATCTGGGGGTGAAGATGAATACAGATATTTGGGCGGTGCCTGAGATACCCAGGGCCAGGAAAGCTGCAGCTGTGGAGGCACAAGCCATGTCTTTGTTCAAGGAAACATGAGGATGTTTCTCTAAGCTCCTAGAGAAAGCCACAGGCATTGCTCAATACCACCTGTCACTCACCAACCCAATACAAGCAGCTCAGGGAACCCAGCCCCACCGAACTCTGGGCCAAACCATCCAGCCAACATGGCTTCCTAGCCAAATAAACCCACCCACCCGCAGAGGCTGTGCTCCCCCAAGTCACTACTATGACTCTGTGTCACTCAACTCAGTTCCAGCTGCCCCATCCTCTTCCAACCCTCTATCAGTGCTCTTTACCTCCATCACAGGGTTAGGGTTAGGGTTAGGGTTAGGGTTAGGGTTAGGGTTAGGGTTAGGGTTAGGGTTAGGGTTAGGGTTAGGGTTAGGGTTAGGGGGCTTCGGGTTTTGGCCCCTCCTTCTTTTACTTACTCCTCCCACTGCCCTATTTTCACTGGAACATCTCCACCCACGGGAACTTCAGATCTTCCCGTACTGCACCAGCCTTGCTTCAGACCTCACTGTACATTCAAGCCCTTGGGGACTCCAACAGCAGGTCAACCTACAGGACCCAAATTGGACTCTTCCTCATTCCACAGGCTTTGTTTCCCTAAATAGCAACATCCTGGGTAATTCAGCATCTCTCCCAAGGTGTCCAGATCCTGACGCCTGGTATGTGTTGAAGATGTGGCTTTGCATGGTTGAAGGGACTTTGCAGGTATGGTTAAAGACAGGACCTCAACATGACCTAGTACAGCTGGGCGGGGCCTATGTCCCTGGAGGGCAGGAGGGTTGGCCAGAGGAAATGAGTGGTGGTGGTAGCTTAAAGGGTGGTGGTAGAGGTGCAGGCAGGGTCTGAGCCAAGGGACTCTTGGCCTCTAGAAGCTGGAGAACCCAGAACAGGTTCACCCTCTAGAGCCCCTTAAAGGAGCCAGACTGCTGATACCTCAAGTTTGGCCCTATGAGTCAGATGGTGGGCTTTTGCCCTCCAGAACTGTAAGAGTAAGTTGTGTGAAGTAGCCCAGTTTGTGGTGATTTATGACAGAAGCCACAAAGGTCCTGGCACAGCAGCTCTGTTCCCACAGTGATTCACGTTGGGACCCAGGTGGCATCTTTATTCCCAGGAGGAGCAGAGAGGCAAAATATGTGCAATGAGGGGCTGGGAATTTAGCTCAGCGGCAAAAGCGCCTGCCTGGCAAGTGCAAGGTCGTGAGTTCGGTTCCCAGTACCGGAGAAAAAAAAAAAAAAAAAAAAAATGTGCAATGCTGTCTCACCTCTGTCTTCCCAGTGTCCACCACCTGCCCCTCCATCCCATTCCTTTGGGTTTTTTTTTTTTTTTCCCCAGTGTTGGGATGGAACACAGGGCCTTGTGCATGCTAGGCAACTGCCGTATCACTGAGCTGCACCCTCAAGTCCTCTGCTCCATTCTTATTGCCATAGTCTCAGTTCAGGCCTGCCCTCTCTGACCTGGACCCCGTCCGCCTTCAGGCCACACTGCAGGGCACTCCTCTGTCTTCCCCAGGTCACCCCTCTCTGCTCTGTGTAACCTTCGCCCTGACCTTCCTTATGAGCCTGTAGTGTCCAGAGCCTGAAGACAGTATGTCTCAGCTACCTCCCCCTGGAAGCCAATCCTCGCCATGGGCCTGGGTCCCACCACATCCACCACAGTTTTCGGCTCTCCAGCCCCCAGGTGCCCCAGGACACCCTCCTTGAACCCATTTGACCTTGCCAGTACCCTCTAGTGATAGAATAAATGGGCTATAGAAAAAGATTTATTTTAAAGAACTGGCTCATGGAGTTGCGGTTGCTGTAAGTCTGAAGTCTACAGGATGGCTGGAGCCCAGGGGGAGTTGACAATGTAGCTGGAATCCAAAGGCATCTGCTGACAGAACTGCTTCCTGCTGGGGGACCTCAGTATTTTTCTCTTAAAGCCTTAAGCAGATTAGACAAGGCCCACCTCATCATAGAGACTCTTCTGATTTCCTCATAATCCTCCTGATTCAGATGTTAATCCCACCTGGAAAATGCCTTTACAAAAACATCTCAAATGGTGCTTACTAATACCTAGGTACTAGCAACCCATCTCATCACAAGCTCTCCTGCTTTGTGACGTGCTGCATCCCCAAGGGAAGAGGGAGAGGAGAGAGCAGGCATGCTGTACACCAGTTCTGTGTGCACATCCTCACAGGGGCAGCAGTCCCCTGTGGAGACTGTACCCGACCTCCATTCTTGTGCCTCCAAGGGTCCCACCCTGCCCTGTGGGCCAGGCTCTCTAGGTCCTAAGCAACTATTTGTTCACTTGGGACTCATTCTACACATGATTATTTTTTCCTTGCGAGAACCTTGCAAATACTAGGCAAGTGCACCACCACTGAGCTACTGAACCACTAAGCTACACCCAGCCCTGCCACGTGCCAAGTTCTGTTCTAGACGCAGGGGAAATTCTCGGCAGAGTGCAGAAATTCCTGTCCCTGTGGGCTTTATATTTCAGGTGGGACATGGAGTAGGCAGCTCACAGGGGGCTTTGGAATGATGGGGAGGAGAAGCTACTGCAACAGAGAAGCCTGTCTGAGTAGCTTCATGCAGGTAATGGATCACAGAGCTGGGAAACAGCCACCGATACTGAAGCAACAAGAGCTGAATTCGAGGTGTAAAGGAGGAAAAGAGGCAGGTCAGAGATCAGAGGAACTAACCTGCCATGTGGCTCAAATAAATGGGCCCTGGAAGGTCATGGGTGTGTCTGGGAGGGCTGGGTTGAGTAAATGCAGGGGGCCCTGAAGGGAGGAACCAAATGTCAAGGTGAGGGCCCTGGTGAGAAGAAGGCCAGCTGGGAGGCAGGGCAACTGTGCTGGTAGAAGGCAGTGGTGGCCTGGACCTGGAGGCAGTGAGAAGTGTCAGATTCTGGCCTCACTTGGATCACACAAATGGTGCATGGTAGGGAGTCGATACTGACATTCCGGGGGTCTGTCCAAAACAGCTAGATGGCAAGGGATTGGCTGAAATGGGGATGGGGCAGGCCGAGGGGCTTGAGGAGGAAGACCAAGAGCTCTGCTCTGCCTGCATCACTAGAGCTGGTATCTATGAGGCACACCAGGTAAGCCATAGAGCCACAGCAGCTATTTAAGTTGAGAATCCAGGGGGAAGGGCAGGGGAGAGGTCCAGCTGAGATACAAGTTTGTGAGTAATCAGCACCCATGGTATCCTCACAATAAGAATGGGTGAAACCAAGGGCCAAGCGTTTACGGAGTACAGAAGAGGCCTGGGGATTGGGCCCTGGGACTTCCAACATTAGAAAGCTAGAGGATTGAGAAGAAGCCAGCAAAGGAGACTGAGAAGCAGCCACCTGGAGACAGAGAGGATGAGACAAAAGCTTGAAAGCCACTGAAGAAAGTGGCCCAGGAGGGGAGTGGCCTCTGTATCAGCCACCTTTGCTGATGGATGATTTAGCAATCTGAACTTGACGTGAGTCATTTCAGTGTTCAGTGAAGTACGGGTGATGTCTAAGAGAGAATGACTGTTACCTCAGGAAGCAAAACAGTGTAATGGCAATTAAGAGATGGGTGGAAGGAAGGAAAGGAAGAGTCTCGGATATGCGAGTGTCAAGGTTATAGAAATACAGTGGAGGAAAGGATGATTTCTCCAGTAAGTGCTATGATTGAATTGAAGATCCTGATCCCTTCTTTGCACAAAGAATGACCAATTTTGGATGCATCAGAGATATCAGTTCTCCAAGGGAAAAAAAGACAAAAGTAGTTCTCCTTGTGACTTCGAAATCCACAAAGATTTGTTTAAATAAGACACACACATATACAAAAACTACCAACTCCCAAAGACACTGTTTAGAAAATAAGACATGCCACAGACTGGGATAAAATATTTACAAAACAAACATCAGATGAAGGACTCATCATATACAAGGAACCCTTAAAAGCTCACCAACAAAAAAACAAACAGCCCAATTTAAAACATGAGCAAATGGTCTAACAGGCACCTCACCAAAGAAGAAATACAGGTGACACATAGACCTCTGAGAGGATGCTCAGAACCAGATGTCACCCAAGATTACAAATCGAAACAATAATGAGATACCATGGCACACCTACTAAATGACCAAAATCCAAAACACTGACAACACCGATTGCTGGCCAAGATGTGGAGCAACAGGAAATCTCTTTCAATGCTGCTGGTAAAAATGCAGAATGGTGCAACCACTTTGAAAAACAGTTTGGGTATTTGTTACAAAACTAAACATTCCTCTCACCATCATGTCCAACAATTGTTCTCTGTGATACTCACCAAGAGAAACTGAAAATTTATGTCTACACAGAAACTTGCACAGCGTTCACAGCAGCTTTGTTCATGAATTCTGGAAGTAACCCACCGTCCTTTAGTTAGAGAGAGGATAAACAGTGGTACGTGCTGACAATGAAATATTATTCCACATGTAAGAAAATGATCGATCAAACCAAGGAGCAGAGATAGACGAAACTAAGGTGAATATTGCTAAGTGAATGAAACCAGTATGGAAGGTATACATAATATGTGATGCCAAGCATGTGACCTGGTAAAAGGCAACACTGTGAGGACGGCAAAAAGATCAGTGGTGGCAGGTGCTGAGGGGAGGTGGAACATGGGTGTTAAGTGGGACTGTTCTGTGTGACACTGCGATGGCAGATGCAGGACAGTATACATTTGTCCAAACCCACAGAGTGTACAACACCAAGAAAGAGCCCTAACATAGACTGCGGACTTTCAATAATAATATTGCATAAGCATCACTGCATTGATTATAACAAATATCACATACTAATGTAAGATGTTAGTAATAGGAGAAGCTCTGTGGTGGGGGGATTGTGGTATCTCTCTACTTTTTGCTCTGCTTTCCTGTGTATATAAAACTGTACCAAAAAAATAAAGGCTTTTTTCTTCAGAGTCTAAATTATTTATTTAAGCCATCTCTTGCCATAAGCAAAAGGATGGAAGATCAGCAAGATGGCCATCGTTTGATACAAATAAGGAAGGTGAGCTTAAGGTCCCACATGCTTTGCTGGTCCAAACACAGTGGCTGTGGGCACCACTCACCGTAGGCCGCCCCACCCATAGGCAGGGCTGGCCTAGCAGGCGAGACACCTGGGATGCAGCTATTGCCGGCACCACCATTTTGGACCTAAAGGCTTTTTTAAAAACAGGATCTTGCTAATTTGCTCAAGCTGGCTTCAAATTCTCAATTCTCCTGCCTCAGCCTCCTGGGTGCTGGGATTATAGGCCTGTGCCACTCCACTTGGCTAAATAGAAAAAAGAGCTTCAATCTCCTTTAGGGGAAAACTGATAAAGTGCACTACAGTAGGAGCAATACCTCTGTTTCTCAAAACACACCATTAATAAACAGGGCAGAACTTTAAGGCCATCGGCAAATGGGAGTGGTCCAGTGTGGGAGGGTGGCTGTGTTGGAGAAGAGGGACCAGGGGCAGAGCCTTAGCCCCTGAGCACAGTAGACAGCCCTGAGGATGAGAGAGGCAGGAAGGACAGTCCAGGCATCAGACCCAGAGGCAGGTGGAGGAGGATGGGGCTCCCTCTCTGTGCTAGGTCTCACCCCCTCCCAGGTCTCTCTCTATGCCGTGGTCTTCAGGCACTCTTTCACCCATTTCCTCCCAGCTCCATGGAGTAGGTAGCAGGGGTCTTATTATTGGTGCGCCCAAAAGCAGAGGCCAGACAGAGGCTTGTACTTGCCTGGGGCAAGTACAGAACCAAACTCAGCAGGGAAACCGGCACTGCCTGGGTCCAGCCTGCTGAATCCTATCCTGGGATGCTGTGTGTGTGCCCACTACAGCCGGCAGGGTGTCTGGGCTGGGCCGGAGTTCAGGCTTGGGGCATAGCTGCTCATACCTCTTCCTCATCCCTCTGCTCCTCTGAAGGTGATACCTTGTGGTCCGACCCCAGCCTCCTGCACCTGCTCCCCCACCACGGGCTCCTGAGACAGCTCCACTACTCATTCCACAGAGGGCCAGAAGAGGAGTGGCCAGAGAGTGCTGTGGGCACAGGAGGACCAGGAGAGACATCAGCCTCAACCGGTGGGCTGCCTCTCCCCAGAGCTGGGGTGTCCTGCCTTCCCAGGAGCAGCCCTAGGCCTCAGCCCTGGGCCTCATCACCCTCAAATGCAAGCTCTGAGACACCCTATCAAGCTCTATTTAGTGCTCCCCAAAGGGGTTGTGGACTGGTGGGGAGGAAGGCAGGAGGGCAGGCTGCCCTAGTGCTGGACAGGAAGTGGTTTCTCTCAGAGCAGGGCAGGTGAGGTGGGGGCAGCAGGAGGTGCTGAGTCACCCCTTCGGCCCTAGGTTCCCCTCCCCCTCCTGGCTGAGTCACTCCTCTCAGGGCCAGGCCCAGTGCCCTCAGGGGCAGCTGAGGACAAATGACTGAATGAGCTATGCATCAGCTGAGCAAGAGTATTGGAGCTGGTGGCCAACACAGCTTGGTAGGGAGGCCCAGCCAGACTGGAGTGAGAGGAAGGATAGATCCAGGTGTAGATGGGGGAGGGGCATATAGGTGGGGGAGGGAGCCAGACACAGGTGGAGGAGAGGGGAGGCAGACACAGGTAGGGGAAGGGAGTAGAGCCAGACATACAAGGGTAGGGCAGGTGTCTCAAGAGTCCACAGGCACGGGGTCTGCCTCAAAAGCACCGCAGAGACCACAAGGCCTGGCACATGGAGTAATGCAAGAGGTAATTTACTGTCATCTTGGTCAGGGACTGCTCCTTTGCCATCTTGGTCGAGGGCAAAATACATGGTCCCAAGGGATCTCCACCGCTGTGCCACCTCCTGGGCAAAACAGGACAAACCAGGCCTGAGGGGGCAAACAGGACCTGAACCAATCCTAAACCAATAGATGCCATGACCATAGGATGTGGCAGGGGTTGCTTTAGAGAGCAGGGTCAGGGTATCTGTGGGGACAGTCACACGCTCTCCTGAGGACAGACCAGGAACCTCCCCGTGGTGGGGCAGGGAGGCTGGGCCAGTGGACAAGACTTGTGGGGCCTGGGAAGAACAGGAGCCACCCAGAGGGATGTGTTTGAGGTAGACAAGGGTTTTGCCAGGTTGTAGGAGGCCAGGACAGAGCCACCTTGCCATGACTGTGGGCACAAGTTCAGCACCGTAGGAAGACAGCCTCTGCACACCAGTCCTGTGGCAGCTGGGACTCCTCTGGGGGACAGCCCTTTGGGCTGGAATTATAGGGGCTACTGAAGCCAGAAGACAGGAGAAGTTAGGTAAATAGGGCATAGATCCTGAAAAGTTAACCAAAATTCCAGGCCTAAATGAGTTCACATACCCAAACAGACCATCAGGGCCTAAGAAAATGCAAGGGACAAAGAATAGATCCTTAAACAAATGCAAGAGACCTCGGAAGAAGTAAAATACAAATGAAGCAGTTTGCACTCCAGATGCAGACTCAAATGCCCACCTGCAACCAGAAGCAACCCTGCTTTCTGTCACGTACACCAGTACCAAAAACTACATAAAGACCTGAGCCTGAACTTCCACAGTATCCTTATGGAACACCCTCCTCCGACTACCAGAGAGCTTTTCTTTTATTCTTTCTAATAAACACACATTTGGCCATTCTCTATAGCTTGACATTTGCTATTCTGTCAGCTTCAATCTTCATTGCCCCAAAACAAAGACCTAGAGCTAGAGGGATCCAGTTACACTACAATGGAACCCAAGCCAGCACCTGCCTCCTCCCTCCCTGGAGGTTGTGCACCAGACAGGTTTCATGTCCCTGCCACATGTAGTCCCCTTGGGTTGGGACCCCTGGGTCCCTAAGAAACCCCTCTGCACAGTTGGAGGCCAAAGAGTACCTCCAAGTCCACCACAGTTAACCCACGAACAACGGACCCAAACGGGGCCTTGTTCTCCACCCTCTACCACATGCTCTGCCAAATTAAGGGCAAGCCCAGGAAGAGGGATCCCTGGACCACAGACAGTGGACTCAAGACTGAATTGCAGGCCTGGCCACGCCCCCTTCCACTGCCTAAAGAGCCCTAAAGGTGGCACAGGGATCCCCGGTCCAGACTAGCAGGTGTGGCAGTCCTGGGAATCTGAGCTGGGCATAGAGGCAGGGCATGTGTCAGGGGACCAGCACAGTCAGCTCTGCCTGATCTCTTGAGTCTGTGGGCCCAGCCCTGGGTCTGCAGCAGAGAGAGTGCAAGCCTAGCTGGAGGAGTCTGCCAGACCAAATGGGTAGAGAGAGGACCGGGGGGGGGGGGGGGG
>NW_004955422.1:13587264-13588347 GCF_000276665.1 Chinchilla lanigera | reverse complement strand
GGGGGGGGGGGTCCCAGGGTGTTCTGGGCCCATCCCTCTGGGACCCTCATCCAGGTATTCATCCCTCCCAGATGATACCAAGAACCTTCTACATACCAGGCTCTGCTCTAAGTGTGGGGACGTGCAGGCAGAGCTCTCTGTATGAGAGCACTGCCGATGCCTGTAGGGTTAGCTTCCTGCAGTCCTCACCAGCATCACAGACTCCACAGCTGACCAGCAGGTCCCGCCTCTGATCACGCTGCCTCTCTACAATGCCCATCCTTTCCAATGGCCTCGTTAATGCCTCTCCTGCCCACAAGGATCCTGGGACACACTTCATTGTCCACTGCAGGGTTCAAGCCACAGCAAGGTGATTTAGGGGAACTTTTACCTACTGCTGATGGCTGGTCCATCCAGAGTACAGCTGTATCTCTTAAAAAGGGGCCCACAGGGAGGCAGGTGAGGATTCCAGGTGCCTGCTTTCGGACTGCTCCAAGGCCAGTCTTGGATGCCTACCAAGAGGGGTCAGAATCAAGGGCAAACATACATGCAGGCTTTGCTAGGTGCTCTTGTCCTCACTTATGTGCAGTAAATCCACATGGACCGCTGGCTACGGAGGCAGGCCCCAGGCTGTGGCCACTCACCTATGGCCATCAGATTGACTCAGTAAATGGAGGCTGATTCACTTAGTTACAGAAAAGGGGGAAATTCCAACCCCCCCCCCCAGCACAGTAGCTCAGTCTGTCTCCCTGTAAAGTGGGGCACTGGAAGGGTCTGTAGAAAGGTGCACCGTGAAGGAGCCCCCAGAAGGCTCCTTAGCATACACTCACCCCTCAGAGAGGATCCCCACAGACCTCACATTCCCTTACATGTCCTTGATGGGACCCTTCTCTGACATGACCTTCCAAAGGTCCCCTCCTCTGGCTGGACTATGAGCTCCAGCAGGTCCAGGGACAGCACCTATCTAACTCAGCTCCCCACACCACGTTCAACAAACACAAGCAACCAGAGCAGGGCCTGTATCCTAGCACTTGGAAGGCTGAGGTAGGAGGATCGCTGGGAGTTCGAGGCCAGCCTGGGATACAAAGTGAGCTCAAGGCCAAC
>NW_004955422.1:13528955-13586324 GCF_000276665.1 Chinchilla lanigera | reverse complement strand
CTCCCTGTCCCCCGTGCCGAATGCAAACACCTGTACCCTGCGCGACGTCTTGCAGCGCCCACTCTCCACGGGCGCCTGAGCTTGAACTGCTGGGTTCAGTCCTCCGCCTGCACCACCTAGGCTCGGCCTTGAGGGCCGGGAGAAGGCAGGAGGGTGGCCAGGCCTCAGGCTTGACCCAGGTTCCCAGGGTCAGTGCGCATTCACAATAGGAAGACTAGAGTGTCTGTACTCAGGGACTGGGGAGGATGAGGAGACAGGAGAGTAGGTCTTGGAGCCTCCACAATACGGACAAGACACTTTCCTCTTGGGGACCACCTTTGCTAGCTGTGAACTGGAGCATCATCCTCCAGTTTTTTCCAGACATCTTTCCATAGGCCCTGGGTGAAGAGGCCCCTGGGTCCCAAGCCTACAATCCCACAAGTCTCAGAGAAAAGGAGGCGGCCCAGGGTGGGCAAGCCCTCCTCAGGTCTAGGGATCTGCCTCTTGTGCTAGGTGGGCCTTTGGGGGAGGCATCTGCCGCCTTCCACTTTGCTGGGCCCTGTGCCTATAGCAGGTGGGTGGGTGAGGTCATAGGGCTGTCAGGACCTGGGAGCTTGCTGGGCGGGCTGGGGGCAGGGAGCTGGGAAGGACTGAGTTTTGCCAAAGGCCGTGGGCTGCAGCCTGGAGGCGGGTAGCCTCAATTGGAGCCATTGAAGGATGCAGCACAGGCCTGAGTGAGCTCCAGTCTGGCCCGCTCCACCCTCAGGCCTCCCCTCCAGGGAGATAACAGTGGGGAGGAGAATCCCGTGCTTCCTCCTGGCGGGGCAGAAGAGTGGAAGCCCCTCACACCTAATCCTGGGTCTCAGAGGACTGATGGCTTGTATATCCCAGATGCCTGGAAGGTGTGCCCCTCCCAGGCCAGAATCTGGGTTTCCCAGCTCCCAATTCTTAAGCAGAATCCTATCTTAGAGCTTGTCCTTGGACAGATAACACTGACCTTGGGTTCAAATTCCTAGGGCAGGGAAGATGGTTCACTCAGCAATTACAAAGCTCAGAGGAGCTCTCCAGGGAGCAAACTCAAGACTAAGGAGGCCAGCAACCCCAAGGGGTGGGGCAGGAACCCCTCACTCTGCTGTGTGATGGTAGTAGACTCCAGTGTTTACCTGAGCAGTGACCAGCTCCCTTCTGCACAGGTCAGACCCCACCCCCAAGGCCACCACAGTCAGGCCTCTGGAGGAATGCTTTGAGCCAGAGTGCCAGGGGCCCTATGGAGGACTCTCAGAAGTCTCTTGTGCCCTGGGGCAGTTGTTAAACTCTCAGGATGTACTTGGTTGTGAGGCACATAGATGCAAATGGGGCTTGGGAAGCAGCTCTTGAAGGGTTGCTGAGGTCAACGTGGAGGGCTTAGGGTTGGTGTTGAAACTCCTGTGATGGCCAGGAGAGTCCACCAGGAAAGTCAGGCAGGCACAGCTGTCATTGCAGGCCTAAAGGGGCCACCTCAGTGTGGAGTCCGGTTGGAGAGCAGATGTGGCCAGAGGACCAGGTACAGTAGATGCCACAGAGAGCGTCAGGTGGAGGTGACAGGTGCTAGGCAACACCTTAGCCAGACTCAACTGGTCACCATCCTGGATGAGACCAGAAGTGCACAAAGACTAGAGACCAGCAGGGGCTTCTGTGGGGCTTTTGGAGTGACTGAGGGTAGGTGGGGAGCAGCAGATGTGGACACGCGGGCCTCCACCTTAGATGTGCAGTACAGGGTGTGAACAGGAGCAGAGTCTGGGTAGGGCCTTCCAGGACTTTGGCCTGAGCCGCCCCTGCTGGTGATGGGTCATGATTTGGGGGCTATTGGGTCTGCAGGTTTTGTTTAGGGCAGGAGTTTGATTTAAGCCATGCAGAGTTTGACATTTCCAGAGATATCCAGGTGGACCTACCTCAGAGGCAGCTGATGGCATCTGGCGGTCCCCAGGTGGTCTTCAGCATGCTAGAGGACTGCCCTTACCCTACCTGGGTATCCTAGGACGGGAGATGAAAAGAGTGTCTAGGGCCGCTCTCTGACATGCCCCACCCCATCTTGACAGAATTCCCCTGCACAAGTTCAAGTCCATTCGCCGCACCATGACGGAGGCGGGGGGCTCCGTGGAAGACCTGATTGCCAATGGTCCTTTGACTAAGTACTCACCACAGTTGTCCGCCAAGACCTCGGGGCCGGTTCCCGAGCAACTGAAAAACTACATGGATGTGAGTTTGGGGCAGGGATGCACTGAAGGTGTGAGTGTGGGGTGTCGGCTGTGTAAACCAGAGGTAAAAGTTGCCTTATTGCTCCACAGTCAGGAAATTGACTGGAATCCCTGTTTGGTGGCAGTGTGCTTGGCCACACCCTCCCCGCCTCAGCCTCACTCCGCCTTCTGGGATCCCCTTGCTGGGGCTGAGAGGGAGGGTTCAGGGTTGGCCTTGGCACCTTGGGGATGACTCGTGTATGTCCTGAGCACTGACCCCCAGCTCAGAGCTATAGTGGGGTTTAATCCTCAGGACAGTGGGGCACAAAGGGGCCTCAGATCAATCCCAGCCCTGCCCTGACCCTGTCTCAGATGCTGTGGGATGTGAGACCTGGGCCTTTGTGCCTGCCTGGGTGTAACTAGAGCCTCTGTTTCCTGCCTGTCTTGCAGGAGGCCTGGGGTAACACTGTATATGTAATCCATTCCGCACTGTCTTGTGGTAGGCAGCTGCTCTTGTGCCCATGTTTTGAGATGGAAATAGGCTCCAGGTTGGAATGTTCTAGAAGCCGTATAGCAAACTGGGCATGGCCAGGCTTGTCCACCTCTAGGGGAAGGTTCAGGGCCAAAACCGGAATCTCTTCAGTAGCCTAAGACCCCGCTTCCGAGTGAGTCTCAAAAGCCCTTAGTATGAGCTTATGGCTGCCCTGGGCAGGAAGGTGACCCTGCTCTCTATCCTGTTTGGCCAGAGCCCTAGCTGTGACAGGAAGCTTGAGATATGCAGCATGTGACTCTGGAGAACGTGGGGAGCCACCTCCCCTGGGGGCTACTGGCCAGTCCCAGTCCCCTCAGAGCACGTGCACACACTTCCACACAGACATTTGCTGAGTCACCCCACCTCTTCTCTTGGTCAGGAGTCTGTAGTCACTGCTCTGTGGGGCCAAGTAGTTGGATGACTGGTAGAATGAGAGCCAAGGCCTTGTGTGGACAGTGCCAGAACCTCACCCCCCAGGAAACAGGGTGGCCAGGCAAGCGGGGTCCAGCTGACCCCAGACTATAGGAACTGAGGCCATCAGAATCATGCCTGGCCTGGGGAGGAAGTCTGCCCCTCTTTGGTCCTTAGAGCCCAGGCAGTGGTGAGGTCTACCAGGCCAGCCATTATAGCACTTAGGCCCAGATCAAGAGCCAGGCCAGACCTCTGGCTTCATTTTCTGAATAGTATGGTCTTTGCCTGGCCCTGCCATCCTTCAGGTGGAGGCCGCAGTCCCGGGGAGAGAAACCATACGAACCTGTGAGCCTGAGGACTGGGCTCTGGGGCTGGAGCCATTTCCTTAAGACCTCCACTCTCCACCCCTGCCACAAACCACTGCCAGGCGCAGCAGGTGAAAGTGGATTCCAGGGCCCTTGTCCCTGCAGCCTGCGACAGCCAGGGTCCCTCTCAGCCCTGTGGAGAGCTGGGATGCCTCTCCTCACACTGATGCGCACTGCTCCTACCAGGCTCAGTACTACGGGGAGATCGGCATTGGAACCCCGGCACAGTGCTTCACGGTCGTCTTCGACACTGGCTCCTCCAACCTGTGGGTCCCCTCTTCCCACTGCAATATGCTCGACATAGCCTGCTGTGAGTCTTCCCTGTCTCCTGCTGCCCCCTGTCCCACCCCAGTGCCCAGAGGGGAGACCAAGGGCCCTGTCCCCTTCCAGATGCCCAGCTGTCACTGCCCTGACCCTTGCTTGCCCTGTGCACTCATCCATGCTCAGGGGCCTGTGGTCAGGGAGGCAGAAACCTTAAGTAGCCGTGTCCACTCCACTTTTCAGAACGCTTGCTTTCTTTTCAGGAAGTCCAGCCTTTCTGGTGTACAGGGGCAGGGCTGTCAGGGAGATGGGGCAGGCCTGGGACCTATAGGTGTCCCTACCTTGGGAAACCTCTTGGGCAATGTGTGCTTGGCTTCTCAACCACATCAGACAGGCTGGCTCCTCTGCCCTGCCCCAAGGCACCCCACTCCTGGGTGAACTTGTTCGTGCTGGCCATTGCCTTGCTTCTCAGGAGGGCTAAGGACCGAGCTGGTGCAGTCCAGAGTGAGCTATGAGCTGGCCCACCTGTGGGTCTGAGAGCAGGGCTGCGGGTGTCACAGCCCACAGTCTGGGGATCCCTGGCATGGTGGACCATAGCCCCTGTGGTGGGTTAGGGTGGTCCACGGTGGGGTGGTTGGCAGGCTGATGCCCTCTCGCCCCCATGCAGGGTTCCACCACAAGTACCACAGTGACAAGTCCAGCACTTACGTGAAGAACGGCTCAACCTTCGACATCCACTATGGCTCGGGTAGCCTTTCTGGGTACCTGAGCCAGGACACTGTGTCGGTAAGTCTCCAGGACCTTTCCTGGGGCTGGAGGTGTCAGCTATGGCCAAGGATTTACCTTCTGTGTACCTGGTGCTGAAGGTAAGGGCGTGGTGGGCCCAGGCCAACCTCAGCTCTGGGGGTGGGGCTGCTAAGTTTGAGAACCCGTAGCAGGCCATGAAGCGAGGAGAGTCTAGGGGCAGGTCTGCTAGGCAGAAGGTACCATCTAAGTGAAGGCTAGGACAGGAAGGCTCCAGTGCTCTGTGGGGAAGGTGGGTGGGGACCCTGCCTTGTGCAGACCAAGAGGCAGCAAGGAACCTCTAGGATGGAAAGACCCCGGTTCCCTGGAAGTCAGGATGATGAGTAGAGGGACAGTACTGGGGCAGGCAAGGATGGCCATGCCTTGGTGACACAGCAGCACCCATGGGAGGGTGATGGGAGGCAGGCTTCCTCTCTGGGTGTGGTATGGTGTGGTGTCGGGGGTGGGCCTGGCTGGGAGGATGGGATTCTATTCTGAATGCATTGAGTTGAAAGAGCCAGCGAGGTGTCCAGGGCCAGGCCTGAGGGGGCATCTGGGCCAGGGCCCTTGGTATAGAGTGGGTGTCTGCACCTGGCTGAGGGGTTGGAAGTGGTGAAATGTGCCAGAAAGCACCTCTCCAAGGACGCTAGAAGAGAGGTGTCTAGGGAGAAGCATAGAGGGGAGGGGCGGGCCACCAGGGGACAGCTGTCAGGTCTCCTGCAGGTGGAGGATCTTGCAAGAAGAGGCTGAGAGGCCATGGACTGCGCCCCTGAGTCAGTATGGGGCAAGGCCACAGATCTGGGGGATGGGCAGGCAACGGGGCCATCTCCGGATGGGAGAGGGCAGGGAAGCGGACAGATGTCTCAGCTGGGCCTGCTGCTTGAGGTCCAAGGTAGAGCGAGTGTTTTGGATGTCAGGGCCCTTCCAGTGGCTGGTGGTGCCTTGTGCCTGTGCTTTTGAACTGGAACAAGAGGGCTCAGTCCTGCACACCCAGAGATCTGTCTGTAGCATCTCCTTGGGTCTTTCTTCTTTCTGGGTCCTCAACTGAACAGGATGTTGCCCAATCCACTCCCGCTTTTGTCAGCCCCACATAGCCACCCCACATCCTGCTCTGCCCACCTCTTCTCTGCAGCCTCAGCTGGGGAGCTGTCGGGTTCCTTATCCTCTCAGGCTACAGGCTCAGGCTCAGCATCTTGTCCCCAAACTCAAGGGCAGAAGGCAGAGGATACCACCCACCCCCACACCGTATCCCTGTCCGGTGCTGTGTTTGGCTGTATTCAGCCCTTTGGCTCATGGTTTCCCTGCCTGCCTGGTCATCCTGGGTAAGATGAGGGATGTCGCTGAGCTGGGGTTCATAGCTGGGGCCACCTGTGCACAAGATGAGTATTCACACACAGTTGGCATATATGGCCTATTGACCCCTGCCCTGTCCCACAGGTGCCCTGTAAATCAACCGCATCTAACCCAGACAGCCTTCAAGTGAAGAAGCAGATCTTTGGGGAGGCTGTCAAGCAGCCAGGCATCACCTTCATCGCGGCCAAGTTTGATGGCATCCTGGGCATGGCTTACCCCCGCATCTCCGTCAACAACGTCCTGCCAGTCTTTGACAACCTGATGGAGCAGAAGCTGGTGGAAAAGAACATCTTCTCCTTCTACCTGAACAGGTGGGCTGGGAGAGGAAGCAGGCAATTTCCCATTCCTTCTCCCCTGGCTCTCCTGGGCTCAGCTTTGCTGAAACTTGGGGTGGGGCTTGGAGCCTATACCCGCCCTCCAGGCATGCAGCCCCAGCACCTGACCTCTGGCCTCATGGTGTTTTGAGAGGTATGAGTGAACCTCCTTCATGGATAAGCAAAAAGCCTCCTGAGAAAGCTGTGTCATGTTAGGGTCTGCAGCTGGGCAGCACTTGGGCAGGGCCCAGTTCTCAGGGTCCAGGCTGCTGTGGCCTCTCTTCCTGTGGGGACTAGACCTGGTTAGGATGATGATAGTTCCTGGTTCAGTCTGCCTCATGCTTCCTATGGGGAAGACAGATGTCCTGCCTGGGACTGCTCATGGCCCAAAACGGACATAGCCATGAGCCCTGATCTATGACAAGGCCTCCCCAGGAAGGTGGCCTAGATTGGCTTTGAGAGGCAGAGGTTGTAGCACACTCAGAATCCTAGTCTCCATGTGGAAGGAAAGCAGCTGCCAGGGCTTTGCCCAAAGATGCTGTGGCCTAAAGGGAAAACTGGAGACCTTCCTGCCAGCAAGATTTCGCTGGATGTGGTAGTGCACGCCTGTAATCCTAGCACTCAGGAGGCTGAGGCAGGAGGATCGCTGCAAGTTCGAGAGCAACCGGGGCTACAAAGTGAGCTCAAGGCCAGCCTGAACTGCATAGCAGAGACCCTATCTCAAGACAAAAAGACAAAAAAAGACAGAGGGTTCACTTGCAGCTGCTGTCTAGCATGGAGACCCCTGGTCAGTGGATCTTGCAAGGGACCTGAGTTCCTCTCTTCCCACTGGTGCTGTGGGTCCTAGGCAGGAGCTGCAGACACGGGAAGGTGGCTGGGTGCCACATACCACACTGCCTGGGATCTGCCTCCCAGCTTCCTGCCCCAAGGTACTGCCAGTTCCAGAGCTGTCTTAGCCAGGGTTACCTTTCTCACGTCCATTTTGTTCTCAGGTCTCTAGGCCTGAACCCGGACCCTGAGCCCTGGGGTCCTCCTGGCAGAATTCCTATCCAGAGCCTTTTGCTGTGGCTGAACCTTGTCTTCCCCACCCTTGGCTCAGTTTCTGTTCTTTTCTCTCTTGCCGGGCCAGTGATTGTTTCTTAGCAAAACGGCTCTGGGCAGAGCTGCTGGCGGGAGGCTAGGGTGCAGGTACAGAGCTGGGGTCATTTCCCTGAATCATCCGTAGGTGCAGGGGAGAAGGTAAGATAAAGAGAGTTCCCTCCCTCGGGGCAAGAGAGGTCCATGAGCTTGGCGGCCAGGCTAAGACCCACCTTTGACTGCCAGGCAGGGTTTCAGGCCCTGACTGCTTACTAGGCGGGGGCAGGAATGAAGTCAGCAAGGCCCAGGGCTCAGGAGAGCAGGCTCGTGGGCGGAAAAAAGGAGGGACAAGGTGTCGGTCAGGTTTTTCTACACCTGTGATTTCAGAAATAAAGACAGGAGGCCAAGGCTGGAGGCAGGAGAAGCCCCAGGGGGAAGGGCAGGGCTTCTGGACAGGCACCAGCCAGGAGGAGGGTGGTAAGTGTGGTCAGGGACACCCCAGGAAGATGTTAGAAAATCCTGGGAGAGCACTTTTCCTAGGATTCACTGCATGCTAAAGCTCAGATTTTCCCCAATGTTTTGGAAAAAAAAAAAAAAAAAAGTTTTCAGCATTACGGCTATAGACCGCACAAAGCCGGAAGCAAGTAGCCCACATTCCGCTGAAGGGTACCTTGGCTGGCTGTGAGTAAGAGTCTAGGTAAGAGACTAGAGCTGGAGGTGAGAGAAACAGATTCAGAGGAGCTCACAAGGGTGTGGGTATAGGTTGTTTCTGGAACAACAAGTACAAAAGCTCTAGAGTAGGAACAAGGCACTCCTCAATTTCCCAGAGTTCTGCCCTTCCTTGCCTCCTCCTTGAAGCCTCCCTTGGTTTTTTCCTGGGCAGAAAAGAGTCTGCCCTCCCTGGCCTCCTGACGCTTCCCTATCTGCCCTGCAGCATTCATCTGACCACCCATGGCTAAGCCTCAGGTCCTCAGAGCTCCAGCCAGCTCTCTCCTACTGGGAGCAGGCTATATAGGGTCTGGGATTGGATTCCCTCCCCAGGAAGAAGTGCTGCTTTCTGTCTCTGAGTCATCTTCCTTCGGAAGCCCATCTCCTGCCTCCCTCCCTGGCCCACCCAGTTCTCTGGTGGCTGCTCAGGGGTTACCTGCCCTGGGGTGAGATGAGGACTGCTTCCTGCCTTTTCCTCCAGGGATCCGACTGCGCAACCTGGCGGGGAGCTAATGCTGGGCGGCATTGACAGCAAGTACTACACGGGCTCCTTCACCTACCTGAATGTCACCCGCAAGGCCTACTGGCAGGTCCACATGGACCAGTGAGTTGGAATACTTCTGGGGCAAGGGTGGCACATGGGACCCCTGGGGCAGTGTGGCCAGCCCCTCTCTTGGCCTACCTAGACTACAGCACCTACTAGCCCGTGGCTTTGGGGTTGAGCAGGGGCTATAGCTGGGGCCAGGCCATTACCCTACACCCCCTGTTATCCCAAGTACCTCTCTGCCCTGGGGCCCAGTGCAGGAACTCATGCTCTTCCGCCCCCAGGTTGGAGGTGGGCAACGGGCTGAATTTGTGCAAGGGGGGCTGTGAGGCTATCGTGGACACGGGCACCTCTCTCCTCGTGGGCCCTGTGGATGAAGTGAAGGAGCTGCAGAAGGCCATTGGGGCTGTGCCACTGATCCAGGGCGAAGTGAGTGTGGCAGGAGGGCTGGTGGGCCAGTGGGTGGCAGAGGGCTGCTGGCACTGCATCCAGACGCTCCTCTGTTCTTGCAGTATATGATCCCCTGTGAGAAGGTGTCCAGCCTGCCCTCAGTCACCCTGAAGCTTGGAGGCAGTGACTACACCCTGAGCGCAGAGGACTATGTTCTCAAGGTAAGTGGGTGTGGGCGGAGTACTGCGGGTTGGAGACGGGGTGGACAGGCCCTGTGATGACCACCGTGATCCTACAGGTGTCACAAGGTGGGAAGACCATCTGCCTGAGCGGCTTCATGGGCATGGACATCCCTCCGCCCAGCGGGCCTCTCTGGATCCTGGGTGACGTCTTTATTGGCCGCTACTACACCGTCTTTGACAGAGACAACAACAGGGTGGGCTTCGCCAAGGCTGCCAAGCTCTAGCTCTCTTCTGTCCAGTGGTGGAAAAAAGGCCCGGAGTCCAGTAGGAGGCTGCCCAGCCCCCAGCCCTCCAGCCCCTTCCCCACTCACACTTGCACACTTACACACTCGCCACATGGCTCTGGAGGCCCTGGGCCTGTCACTGTTCGGTGGTTTCCCTCCCTGGACTCAGAAGCACTGCCGGTCTATTGAGACAATGGAGACTGGTCCAGTGCACGGATCTGTTTCACTCGGAAGACCCAGCACGGGCTTGGTGACGGCCCAGTTTGCATCCCAGGGGCCCCCGCCTTGCAACAGACTCCTCCCCTGGAAACTGGCCCACCTGAGGTCTGTCTGCCCATCCTCGGCCCCACCAGGCTCTACCACTTGCACCCATCTGTATGCCCCAGCCACTGCAGAGGCCCCAGAGGTCATAAGGAGCATGTGGACTAAAGCCGGCCTAGTAGGCTGCAGGGTCATCCAGGGGTTTGAATGGGCACACATTGGCCTGGGTGGGGGCAGAATGGCTGGGGGCTAGCACGAACCTTCCTCTCTGGCTGACCTCTGCTCCTCTTCCCCTGGGGAACTGAGAGTCACAGTGATGTGAAATGAAAATACAGTTGTTTGGGCCTCTATTTCTGTGTCCATGTTATTTGTGCTGATTGGGAAAGCTAACTCAGGGCCGGGCACGGGAAGCCCCTGGGATGCCCAAGCCTGGCTCTCTGACGTGGGCCATCCTACTTAGGACCCCAAAGCCTTCTGTGGCTTGCTGTTCAACCTTGTGGCCAATACATGGCTGGCAAGAGCTGGCTTGTTCCGAGTCCTGGAACAGTGACAAGTGGATATGGCCTTGGCTTGAGGCTGGGGGAATGGGGCCTGGCATATCTGTTCTGATGTGAGCCACTACATTAAGGCACAAAGAATTCTCAGGGAGTTGTGCTCAGGCAGGTATCTGCTATGCTTTTCCAGAGAGTATTTCTGTCCTGAAGAAACAGAATAGTACTAGGACACGAGTGGGACCTCCAGCACCACTCCACACCCACCTCAGGCACAGGGACGAGGCCTTTGCATGGGCTGGGTGGTGTGGCCAACCTGCCTCCTAACTGGGCCTCCTTCTCCAGCTCTGGGAGCAGCCTGTGTCTGTGAACCAAGCCAGTGTTATAGAGCAGATCTGCCTGGGGACCAGCATCAGAACGCCCCGGTTTCAGCTGCTACAGACCCAAGTGCAGGCTGGCTGCTTGTTGGGAGGGGGAAGAGATCAGGAGCATGTGTCTCCATGCAGCAGAGGCAACAGCTAACAGGTTTTTAGGGCTGAGTAGGAGTTCGTGAACACTTGGTGGCAGGGCCAGGGTTTCCTTTGGGTTCAGTGGCTCTGGAGTCTTGCCTGGGGTCTCAATCCCAGCAAGTATAGGAGACAGTGTAAGTGTGACCTTTGTCATTCTGTCACCACCTCAGCCTGCCAGATGGTGGTGGTTACTGGTTTCCTAGCCTGGAGCTCTGAGTCCTGCACCCCAAGGCCAAGCCCCAGCAGGCTCCTCTGCAGAACACCCAGAGTTGCCAGGAGGCCAGTGCACATGTGCCCAGTGTTCTCTGCGCCTGAAATATGAGCAGGGAGCTGGAGAGAGCTCCGCAGGGCCTGGCAGGGTTTCTGGAGACCAGTGTCGTCAGGCACTTTGTGCACCAAGGCCGGAAGGCAGCTTCTCCTCCCCCGCCCTGCAATGCCCCTCCCACCTGCCCTGCCCGGGCTTGCGCATGGCTCAGCTGCCCAGCCAGCCAGTGAGGATTCTTAGGACCCTGGAGTCTGATTCCAGGTGTAAGTCCAGCCTCAGAGGTTTTCTGGCTGGGTGACCCACCCCAAGCCTCCCTGCCTCTGGGGAATAACAGGCCCCACTGTATGGCATGCTGTGGGGGCCCTCAAGTTGGCTGAACAGTGGCCCCTATTACCCCATTTTTCTCCCTCTGGGTGGGAGATTCCTGCCATGGAGAATCTACGGGAGGTGCCTACCCAAGGCCAGCCCCTTCACCCACCATATCAGAGTGGAGGCTTATGAGGCCTTGGAGACAAGCCCCTAAGGTGGGGTGCTGAGACAGGGCCCTAACTGCCCTTGCTAGTGACCTTGAGCAGCCTTGTCCTGAAGCCTAGGCATCTCTCTTGCTCCCTGAGATGTGCAGACTTGGCCACCCTGACTATCCTGCTGGTGTCCAGGGCAGCGTGAGACAAGGCTGTGTGGCAGAGAGGGCCTCAAGAGGGTGCCTGCCCCGAGGAGACAGGATGGCATAGCATGCACCCACACAAGGGGTGCAGAGAGGGCTGGGCGTGGTGGCTGGGCTGGGCGTGGTGGCTCACGCCTGTAATCCCAGCACTCGGGAGGTGGAGGCAGGAGGATCACTGCGAGTTCGAGGCCAGCCTGAGCTACAAAATGAGCTCAAGGCCAGTCTGAACTGAATAACGAGACCCTGTCACAAAAAAAAAAAAACGAAGGGTGCAGAGGACACCAAAGTGAGGCCTAGCCCTCAGCACATCTGCATGCTGGGTCTGGGTTCCCTCGTGCCAGGCCCTTGGGGATGGGGAAGTAGAGATAGGTAAAGGCAGATAGCCTGGTACCCTACCAGGCTCTGGTTCCCTGCTGGAGGCCCGTCTACCCATGGGCCGCTGGGCCTGTGCACTGAGGCTGGGCTCCATGAAGGGAACGGCCTGGACTTCCAAGAAGGGAAGGAGGGAGGACTCCTTGAGTTTGGGAATTCTTCCCACACAGGGTGATATCAACATCATTTAAGATCACTTCAAGCTGCAGGTTTCCTATGCCAGGTGAAGGCTGAGCCAGGGGGATCTGCCTGGGAGAGGAGGCGGGGCCTGCACTGGAAGGGGCGGGCCTTCCGAGGGGGCGGGGCTTCCCATACTACAAGGGTTCAGACAAGGGCTCTGGGCCGAGAGAGCCCTGAGGTTCCGGAGAGAAAGGGTTCAGAGAGGCAGGGCCTGGTGAGCACTCACTTGGGCATGGGCTCCTGAGAGAGGCTAGGAGAAGGGAATGAAGGAGGGTCCTGGAGACGCTGGAGGCAAACCGAGAGGGCTCCCGAAGAGGGCTTCGCAGGAGGAAGGATGGGGCCTTGGACAGGAGGACAGGCTAGACGAGGAGGAGGGCATTAGCGTAGCTTCAGGGGGCTTAGGAGCAGGGTCTGGGCCCCGTAGGGCTACCAGACCGGTGAAGAGGAGCCAGATCAGTCAGCAACTGTATGGTACAGTGAGGGACATCGAGGGAGGGAGGGCTGGAGTTCTCTCCAAGGGGAGGGGGCTCATCAGGACTTTTCTGCTGGGGGCTCAGTTGAGAATAAGTGTTCCCAAGAGCATGAGAATGTAGGAGGGCAACGTCCAGCTAAGAGGTCGGCACTGTTTACGGGAACTGAGGTGTGGGATAGAGCACCCTCAGGGCTGGGGCCCAGGTGGGATGGAGGCTCACAGAGTGGCCCTGGCAGGTGTGTGGACGAGCTCCAAGGTTACCAGTGTTGAGGGTAGCAGTAAGGGACCGGGCTTTGGAGCAGGACATTGGCTCTGAGGGCAGAGAGCAGTTGCCTGTGCACCTGTGAGGCACAGGCTGACTTGCGAAGGGCCACAGGGTCCAAGACCAACTTTGTGAATTAACTGGATTAGCGACAGTGGGCTAGGTGTGGGGGTCAGATTCGGACAGGTGGGTAGGACCTCCAGCAGGGCTGAGCTGAGGGGGAGACTGAAGATTAGCGAAGGTCCTGGGTAGACTCAGCAGGGAAGGGTTTGGAGGGTGGCCTGAGGGGCTGGGGACTTGTCAGACAGGACAGCAAAAATGAGTGCCTGGGTGGGGGTTTCATGAAGTACACACCACTCTGGAACTGTGATGGAGGAGTTTGGGGATTTTGAGGGGCCAGAGACTCCAGAGAGGGGCTTGGTTAGGGACAGGGGCTGCAGAGGGACAGGAGTTGAGGTAGGGGACAGGCTTGTCTGGGAGCTGGGTCAGGACAGGATATAGAGAGGGGACAGGCTCAGGAGCTCCATGGGCCAGTGGGGGCTTTGTGAGGCTCAGACTGCACCAAGACTGGGATGTGAGGGGCTCCATGGACTTGGGGGGCGGGGGTGAGGTTTCCACTGCACTAGCACTGGGATCTCACCGGCAGGGACAAGGACTCTGCCAGAGGGAAGAAATGGCAGGTGGAACTCAACAGGCCCAGAGGTGGTGGGCGGGGGGCGCTAAAGACAGCAGTTCTTGGAAAGGGAGAAGAGCAAGAGGGAGGGTGTCTCCCCTGGGAAGGGAGGTGGGGACGGCTCCGGAGACCCGCTCCTATCGGGCAGGGCACTACGCCGGAGAGTGGGAGCAGGGTGGGCTGGGCTGACAGGCTAGGTGGTTCGGGTAGATGGAAGTGGCACAGCGCTGGGATGGCAACGGTCCCATGCCTGCCCGGCCTTCGACTCCCTGGGGTCGCGGCTTCCGGCCGGCCCGGAGGCTCCCGCCCTCCTGGCGGAGGAGGCGGAGGTGTCTGCGCCGCCGCCGCCACCGCCGCCACCAGCGCTGCCGCCACCGCCGCCTCCGTGAGTCAGGCACTGGCTGCAGCCGCGGCCGGCCTGGCGCTGCGGAGCGGGAGCGGGCAACGGGGGAGGCAGCGGCGCGGAGAGCACCGCGCGCTCCCCGCCTCCAAGGTTGGGCCGCCGGGACGCGGATCGGCGAACAAACACCGGCCCGGGACGGCGGAAGGACGCGCGCACGGAGGCGCAAGGGTCTGGCCCGCCCGCGGCAGTCTCCAGTAGGTGAGGACGCACAGTCCCGGCTGCAGCAGTCCCGGGGCTGGCGGGGGCGTCGGAGCCTGGTGCAGACCCCTGAGCGCCGCACGCGGAGCGCGGGCGCCTGGGTGCCTCTTTGGAGAAGTGTTCGTTTCAGCGTCAAGTCATTGTGCGTCTGTTTCGGGGGTGGGTAGCTTCGTGCGTGCGAGAGTGCGTGCTTGGGGTCCCAGAGAGCGGTTTCGGCTGGGGCTGGGGGTGGGGGCGATGCTCGAGAGTTTGGTGCCTTGCACTTGTGTTTATCCTCCCTCTGGCGACTGTCTGAGCCTGCGTCGCTGTCCGTGTCCAGTGCATAGCACAGTGGGCAGTTGTTTACCTGGCGGTGTCAGCCCGGGTGTGCTGGGGCTGGGGAGCCAGTCTAGTGGTGCTGCTGTTTGCCGTCTGCCTCTCTGTGCGCACGGGCTTCAGAAGCTGCCAGGCGGCCCTTGGGGAGTGTATTTGTAGGTCTGCGTGCTGGGGTGTTTGGGGTGCCAGGGAGCTCTGTGTATTGCAACAGTGTGTCCGTGGGAGCGCTGTTGGGGGTGCATTTGGGGTGCTGTTGTGTGTGTGTCAGTGGGTGTTTGTGCGCAGATGGCAAAGTGATGAAAAGCCGAGATGTGCCTGCCAAGGCCGCTGCGGAGGGCTTTGGCATCGGCAGTGGCCAGTGGGTGGGGGAGGCAGGTGGCAGACAGCAGCTGGCGGCCTCTCAGGGATCTTCATCTCCGCTAGGGGCTCTGGATGGGGCTGTGGGGGAGCGGTGCTGCAGCCTTGAGGCTGGGCACGGAGGGACGGGGAAGGCCCGGCTTCTCCTTATTCTCTTCCCCGCTCCAGGCCCAGGGCCACGGCCTGTGCCCAGCCCCGCTGGGAGCCCCGGCCAGCACCACGGACGGCGCCCAGGAAGCCCGTGTCCCCCTGGACGGGGCCTTCTGGATCCCGAGGCCCCCAGCAGGTTCACCCAAGGGCTGCTTTGCCTGTGTGTCCAAACCCCCTGCCTTGCAGGCTGCAGCGGCCTCTGCCCCTGAGGCCTCGGCCTCACCCCCCATGGCTCCCACTCTGTTCCCCATGGAGTCCAAGAGCAGCAAGACCGACAGCGTGCGGGCAGCCGGTGCCCCCCAGGCCTGCAAGCACTTAGCCGAGAAGAAGACCATGACAAACCCCACAACAGTCATCGAGGTCTACCCGGACACTACTGAGGTGAACGACTACTACCTGTGGTCCATCTTCAACTTCGTCTACCTCAACTTCTGCTGCCTGGGCTTTATCGCATTGGCCTACTCCCTCAAAGTGAGCAGGGGCGGCAGGGATGGGGGTGACTGGGGCAGGTGCTGGTAGGATGAGCCCTGGCTATGTTGCTCTGGCCCTCCCTGCCAGAGGAGCCCACTAGCAGAACAGATGCAAGCAAGGGGCAAGGGATACGAGAAGCGCAAGGGGACGTGCTGGTAGGTGCAGAGATGAGTGTTGGCTAGGTCTGGGCCAGCAGCAAGAGGCTGAGCTGAAAAAGCTTCTTGATGGGGGCTGGCTTCTTCAGGGCCAGCTCAGCACAGCCAGTTTAGCCAAGCTATGGGGAGTGGGGACTCGGAACTCAGAGCCCTGCTCTTTGGTAAGGGGATGTGGGAATTTGACCTGTCATGTGAGAGTTCAACCTGGCTGGTAGCTACCCCTTGGCAAATGGGGACAGAGCTGGCATGAAACTCTGAAAAGGGCTTGCAGTCCTGTGTCTATTGAGAGAGGAGTGGTGAGGTCAGAACCCTTACAGACCCCCTTACAGAACCCTTACAGACATAGTGCCTGATGTCAGGCACTATGCATTCCCCGCCTGGCACTTGGTGGAGGGACAGTACCTAGTGACCAGAGCAGCCCAGACCAAGAACGGGGAAGTCTCTCCCAACACTCCCCCTCACACTCCTCACCCAGAGTGAGCAGAGTTTCCAGAGCCCCTTGATACTGCAAAGAATTGGTTTGGAGCAGAGCAGGGTGGTAGGTAATGGAGCCACAGCCCCCTGAGGGCAGAGTGAGAGAACTGACCACAAGTATCAGGGAGATGATAATAGACACAGGGACAGCCCCTGTATCCCCTGCAGGAACTGAACAGCTCTGGGCTATTGCAGGGCTCAGCTCTCCACCCATCCTCCCACTCCAGAAGGAAGAGAGAAGTAGGGAGGGAGGGAAGCATGAGGGAAGGAGTGAGGGGGGATAGGTAGATGGATAAACAGAAGGGAGGGCTTGGTTCACAATGAGTCAGGTCATTCCTTCTCAAGCCCCCACTTGAATGGCCCAAGCCAGATGCAGTCTACGGACTGAAGCTGCCCACAGTGGTGGGGGTGGCAGAGGTGGAGGGGAGCAGGGCTGTAGGGAGACAGCTCAGGCCAGGCTGACCTGGGAGGAAGGAAGGACACTGGGACAGCGCCCTCTGATCACCTTTGAGTGTGAGCCCCACCCTGCCCTGCATCACACACTGGCCACCTGGCCTCCATCCGCCTCCTGACTCAGCCCTGGTGCCACCACCAACACTGTCACTAGCACCTTCATCTTCAGGCCTGTGTACCTAGCTCTGGCTCCACTACTTGGAATCTCTGTGTGTGTGAATATGCATGTGTGATCATGTGCATGTGAATGTGTGATTGCATATGCACGTGTGTACATGCATGTACATTTGACTCGCTGTGTATATGTGAATGTGTGTGTGCCTATGAGCATGGGTATATGTGAGTATATTGCATGGGTGTGCATGTAAGTATAATGTGTATCTATATAGGTGTGAGTGTAAATGTGTGAGTATGTGAGGGAGCATGAGTATAATTCAATGTATGTATGTGTGCATGTATTGTGCATGTGTGTGACGTGCATGAGTGTATGTGAAAATATGTGTACATGTGTGAAGAGCATAGGATTGCATGTGTATGTGTATTTGCACATGTGCATACATGTTTGTGTGCATATGTGTGAGTGAACGCATATGAGTGTGCTTGCAAATGCCAGTGTAGGTTTATGTGAGTGTGAATGTGGAGGAGGTACACATACATGACTGTGTGCATGCACTACAGGGTAGCAAGTGAAAGTCCCTGGGATCTGGTGCTAGTCCTCAGCTCGGCTCTGTTCCACTCCCCAGACCAGTACTGAAGAGAGGATATGCTTCTTGGGACAACTGTGGCTGCAGCTGATAGAGCTCAGCCTCCCTGGTGCCCTCTTGCCCTGCACGCCTGGTAGCCTGTGGACATGATCTGGCTGCCTGGGCTTCTGTCCGGAAGCCCTCCCCTCCTCCCCTGGCTCAGCCTGTGCTGGCTGGCTTCTGGCATGGGGCAGTCCCATCTGGTGTGGGTTGTAGGTAGGTCAGGCATTTCTGGATGGTACTGGGTTTGTGCTACAGTGGGGGTGGCCTGAGGTTGGTGCTTTGGGGTCAAGGAGGGCTTACACACTTCCCTCTGGGGCTGCCCCTTCCTGGGAGGCAGCGAGGCCTGGAAGGCTCTGGGGCCTCCCCAGGGGTGTGGTGCAAGGGGAGCTGCCTGCCTCCGGATAGAGGGGAGCACAGAGCAGCCAGTTCCGGCTCTGAGCCTGAGACTTGTCCACCTGCCCAGTGGCTGTATGTCTTCTGACCTGCTGCACCCATAGTGTATGCAGCCTGTCATGGACACTTCCAAGGGCAGGGGGTGGACATGGGGTCAGGAGGTTTTGGCTGCAATCCCAGCTGTAGAGATGTAGCCATCTCACCTGCCTCACTGAGCCCCTGTTCCCTCATAGGGTCACAAAACAAACCAAAACAAAACACCATTCGAGCCAGCACACGTGAACAGGGCAGGAACTGGCAAGCAAGCAGCTGTGAAATGAGTGCTGCATCTCTGCCTTCCCCTGTCTTTCCATCTGCCCATCAGCCACCCCCAGCCCTCGACCAACTGGGCCAGCACCACTCCATGCAGACTAGGCCTGCGTCAGAGATTGGCGCTTTACTTTGCTTAGCCCTTTGGGAAGGGCAAGATACGAAAATCAATTTTCCATTCATGTATTCTCTACACACTGCCTCATAATGACCATGGCTCTCCCTTGTTGACTGGATAGTATCCAGACTTTCATCTTGTTTGAGGTGTCTCAGTACTCCTTTGCATCCCCTTTCCTGACCCTATCAAACACCCTCCTACATGTGTCATTCTGGAAGCACCATAAGTGATGTTCATATGTGGGTTTGCATGTGTTCTTCCCTCAGCTTGGAGAATTTGTGAGGTCCAGGTCTTTCTTCTGCACAAACCCCAGAACACCCCTGCCCTGACCGCATCTGCCTACTCCCATCCCAGCCAGCCTTTCATTTTGGTGACATCAGCATCCAAAGCAGGGCTGACTAACATAGGAGTCAAAGAATGTTGGTTAAATGGGTAGATGGACAGAGGACATATGGCAAGATGGCATAAAGGTCCCCAGTGCTTCAGAAAAGAAATACTTCACTCTGAGCTTGGGGATAAATGAGGCTCGGGGGCAGGAGACCTCTGGGAGGAGGCTGCATTTCACTGGGCCTTAAAGGATGGGTGAGGGGAAAGGCATTCCAGAGAGAATGATGTGGAGGTTGGGGCTTTGGGGATCAGCAAGACCTCTGCCCTCTGTAGGGAGCAGAAGATAGCCCTGAATAGGCAGGCAGAAGCTCTGTAGTGAAGGCTCTGGATTCCACCATGTAGAAGACTGAAGAGGATGATGGGATCATGCTGTAACATCCGCAGCAGTGTGGAGGAAGGGGACAAGAAAAGCCTAAAGGCAGTTAGGTTGCCAGTGTGGAGGTCCAGGTGGGATATCATGAGACCTGAGCAAAGGCGAAGATGAAGGACAGTAGATGCAGCCAGGAGGTAACAGCTACTTAATTTCAGCCCAGGAGGCTGGGAGGCTCCTCAGTGACTGAGAAATGAGATGGAATAGATTCAGAGGGAGGATGCTCTGTTGATTTTTGTATATGCATAACTTCCACTCCCCCTTTCTGAGTGGCAACATCATCCATCCACCCACCACCCATCTATGCATCCATCCCTCTATCCACCCTCCATCCCACTCTTATATGGTCCCATGATGTTTCAGTCAACAGAGGACCACACGTACAATGGCAGTCCCATAAAGATTACATCAGCTAGTGATGCCATAGCCATTTTAGTGTGTGTGAGTGCACTCTGTAATGTTAGCACAATGATGAAGTCACCTAATGATGCGTTTCTCAGAACATTTCCCTGTGACTAAGTACTATGAGACCGTCCTCCTTCATTCACTTCAATTCTCTAAATAGCCTTCTATTTGTCCACTCTGGTGTCTTCCTCCCTCTCCTGCTCTCCTGTTCTACCCCCACCTACCTTGTACATAAATCTACCGAGCTATCCCTTTAGCATCATTCTCCCAATGACTTTCCTACTTTCCTTACCAGCCCTTCATCAATATGTTCTATCATCCACCCATTTTGGGTCCAATGCATGAATACTTCTATTTCAAGTCATCCTGCTCCATCCTTCCCTTTGCCCCTCTGGGTGAGCCACATCTGTCGGTCCATCCACCCACCCATCCATCTGTCCATCCATCCATCCATCCATCCACCAAGTGCCTTTCTTCATACTCATGTTCACCCTTTACCTTTCAACTCCTCCCACCCATGAATGTAATCCACCCATTATCTTTTTGTATTTTCCTTCTCTTCTCATCCATCCATTTATACAACTATAGTTACATCCATGTAGCTACAATATTTTTTCCTTTTCTTTTCCCCCCAACTTCCACTCCACATGCTGAATTCATTAATTTGTGATACATCCATCCAGCCTCACTGTATCCTTGATTTCATTCATTTGTCAAGCTACTTGTTCACACACCCATTTTTTCATCATGAATCCATCCATATATTTTTGTCTTTCCACCATCTATCTACTTTCGTTCTCTCCCACCTTCCCTCCTGGTTTCCCTTGCTTCTCCCACCTCTCCCTGAATACCATCCATCAACATACAAATCATTCTTCTGTACCTAGCACACCCACCCTCTATCGATCTTTTCATAATCTATCTTTCCTCTTTTCTTCCTGTTTTTCCTTTCTTCCAATTACCTCTGCACCAGTGATCATCCACCCATCCAACCAGCCAACCAACCATCCTTCTACCTTCCCTCCCTCCTTCTGTCCATCTCTTTCACCTTCTGCCTTTTCCATATAGCCATACACCCTATGGGTCATGGTGACTCTGATTCAGAGCATGTGTTTAAGTCCTGGATACACTGTTAACTAGCCATGAGACCTTAAATAGGTAACCACATCCGTGCTGCCTTGTATAGTCCCTACTTTGGTGTTGCTGAGAGAAGTTAGTACCTGTAATGCTATCAGTACAGTACCTGGCCATAATATATTCCTATTATTATTGTTATTTCATATGCCCATCTTCCCATAGTCCTGTCTCAATCACTTGTATGCATTCACCAGCCCTATGTAGGACTTTCCCTGGGCATCCATCCATCAATACACAAATCTATCAACTTCATTCCAGAATCCATCATTTTCCCAACTATATGACCTCTGACTACCTTCTCTCCTGTTATTTTTTTCTTCCCTTCTTTGTTTACTTTTCCCTATCCAGCTGCCCATCCAAAAAACTTATTCATCACATGTTAATATAAGCATACTTATCTACCCCCTCTTCTTCCCAGCATTCCCATTCCTCCTTTTCTCCAGCTCTTCTCATATTCCAACCATGTATCCCATTTTTCTATTCATATACCCACTGATCCCCCCCACCTCTCTCTCTCTCTCTCTCTCTCTCTCGCTTTTACCCATCAAAGCACACAACTCACTAGCTCATGCAGTCACACACACCCCCACATACACCTTTCCCTTTTCCTTTTTTCTTCTACCTGGTTATCCACCTCATACATTCCTCTAACTCCTATTAATCCCTCTCTCCATATATTGTCACCTTGTTTTTTCAGTTATCCCCCTTTACACCACCCAATCTTCGTATTATTCCTCTACCTAATTTTTCCACATTATCTATTGCAAATTTGTTTATCTCTTTAAAAAACATTTTTTGGTGTGTGGTATGGGGAACTGAACCCAGAACCTTTGCACTGAGCTTTTATATTTTATGCATCCATCTTCCCTCTCTAGTCCCACTTCTATTTGTTCACCAGCCCTATGTAGGACTTTCCCTGGGCATCCATCCATCAATATACAAATCCTACTTCTACAGCCCTTTTATATTTTTTATTTTGTGACTGAATCACCCAGGCTGGGTTTGAACTTGTGATCCTCTTCCTTCAGCTTTCCAGAATGCTGAGATTACAGGCATAGGCCATCACACCTGACTTATTTGTTTCTTTTTTCTTTTCTTCTCTGCCTCACCCACTTCCATCCTTTGATTTGTCCTCCATCTACACATCTGTCCATCTTCCTTCACTTTGACTTCCTCCTTCCTTGATGCTCCTGTGTGATGTCACCATCGCAGGCATTTGTCAGTCTATCTAGTCAGTCACTCCATCATTGGCTCCTTTAACCCCTCCGCATCCTCCCACTGCTTCTCCATTTACTACACATCCAGGAAATGATTGTGCAGTACCCAGTAAGTGATAAAAACACATAGCCCTTGACCGTAGGCATTTATTTCCTGGCAAAGAAGTCAGGCAGTAATGAAACTCACGGCTATGTGTGTCAGGCAATGATGTCACCAATGAAGAATAAATAAAGTGTGATTGAGGAAATGGCCAGGGGCTGCTATTTTATAGACAGTGAGCAAAGAGGTCCTCTTTGGTGGGATGGTCCCTGCAGTCACTGTATATGTATCTGAAGGAAGAGTGTTCTAGAACCAGGAGACCAGAGTGGCTGGAGTGGGGGTAGGAAACAGGAGAGGGGCCCAGAGGGTGCCTGAGGGTCAGACTACATATCCTTGTAAACTACAGCAGAGATCTTGGCATAGAATGAAATGAGTGAAATGGGGACCCATTGAAGACTTGTAAACAAAGGGTCAGTGTGATGTGGCTTTCAGGATTAATCTTGCTGCTGTGAGGAGAGTGGGCACTAAGAATGCAAAGAGATGGGGGCTGGGAGGCCAGATGCAAGACTTGTGCATCAGTCAATGTTTGGACCAGGGTGCTGGGCAGGAAAAGCTAAAAGGGAGTCATTTATGAATATAGTAGCCCTGCAGTATCCACAGGGGATGGATTCCAGTACCCCCTTGCAGACAGCAAAATCAGAGGATGTTCAAGTCCCTGGTATATAATGAAATAGTATTTCTGCACAACTTACACGCATCCTCCTGTGTTCTTTAAATCAGCTCTAGATGACTTGTAGCACCCAGTACCATGTAAATGCCATGTATGTAGTTGTTCTGCTGTATTGGTAAGGGAAGAATGACAAGAAAAAAAAAACTCTGGAAAACACACTGACTCACCTCATCCATGCACCAATTCAGCCGTCTCACCCCCTGTCCTTTCTATCTACCCATCCATTTCGCCTTCTGTAAATTATCTTATTCATCCTTTTTCCTTTTGCCATTTTCCTTCCATACTCCATCATCCCTATATTCATCCATTCAATATAGACTAAATTTGTATTCCCATTCATGCAGAAGACATTTTTTCTTTCTCTTTCTTCTTATTTCACTACATGCTAGCCTCCTCCACTACTCTACTCTCTTCTCCCTGGAGTCATCCGCTCCCTCTTCATTCACTAATAGTGACAGTGGCAAAAGCAACACCAGCAAATAACAATAACCAAACAATAGCAAATGTGTCACGCTATTAGCATATTCTAGGCATTGTTCTAGAATTTTGCATTATTTAATTTAACATTCTAATTAATAGGTGTAAAACACTATGAAATAGGTGCTGCTTTCCAGATGAGGAAGCTGGGGCCCAGAGAAACAAAGTAACCTCCTTGTGGCCATCACCAAGGATGCTTCTCAGAGCCTTGCTTCTAGCTCCATGCTGCTCTTCTCCCAGGAAGTCCTGCTACCTGTCCTCTCACTCATCCTGCTTTCCTTTCTCCATCTACTTCCCATCTTAGTTCATCCACTGACCCATTCACCTAAGTACCCTTCCTTCCTGCCCCTGTCCATTTAACTACCCCCCCACCTGCTTACCAATAGAGCTGATCATTCACTCTTAAAACTTCTGTTCACTGGCCTTTATCTCTTTTCCCCTATCTCATCCACGTGTCCCCTAGCCCATCACCCATCTGGTCACTGTGTGACATCCTCTCCATCTCCCTTTTCCTTCCTTCCATGCATTCATACTTCCCATTTACTCACTTCCAGCTGAGTTGCCTGGCATAATCTGGATTGCTGCAGCCTGCGGTTTATGAACAAGAGGAATTTATTCCTCACGTTTCCAGAGGTTGGAAGTCTGACATCAAGGTGCCTGCACGGCCAGATTCTAGTAAGGGTCTGCCCTCTTCTGGGTTGTAGATTGTTGCCTCAGTGTCTTCACATGGTGGAAGAGGCAGGGATCTCTCTGGGGCCTCTCTTGTAGGGGAACTAGTCCCACCCATGAGGGTTTTACCTCCCCAAGCACTCCTCAAAGGCCCCACCTCCTACCTTCACCTGGGGACTAGAACTTCAACAAAGATATTTAGGAGGATACAACATCCAAAACCCAGCATTTCCCATTCATTCATTTGTGTATCACTCCTCCCCTTTCTTTCTTCTCTCCCGCTCCTCCAACACCGTGTTACATTCACCTTCGTAGCCAGGTGTTAAGCCAGTAGCAACTCATCCACACACTCACCTAACCTTGCTTTTCTTCTTTCACATACACTGTCTTCACTATACACCTTCATAAAAGAACTTTCCTTGCAAGTTCCTTCATAAAAGAACCTGCCTGGCAAGCACAAGGTCCTGATTCCTGATACACCCCTCAAAAAACAACTTCCCATCTACCTACTCATGATCTGTTCAACTCATCTGATGTCCTCCCCTCTCCTTCCATCCTTGCTTTGACTGGTTCACCCAGCTGTCCCACCACCAGGTTCTCTACTACCTGCCCCGCACCTTGATTCACCCCACATCAACTCTCTTTGCCCCATCTCCTGGCCCTGGTGTATCTTTCCTGTCTTCTTTTTTTTGTTTGTTTTGTGTTTTGTTTGTTTGTTTGTTTTCTGTTACTGGGAATCAAACTCACAACCTTGCACTTGCCAGGCAGGTGCTGTGCCACTGAGCTAAATCCCCAGCCCCTGCCCTGTCTTCTGTGTTCTTATTTTGTTTCTCCACTTTTCTGCCCTGACCTCCATCTACCATCCTTATACACCCTTGCTTTTCCTTCAGCTTCTTTGCCCATTCTTCTTGGGCCCTTCTCCTGATTGTTTTTGGTTCCCTGATCCCTGAACTCAGGATGCTCCCGGGTCTGCTGGGGCTCTCTTCCCTGTTGACATGCCCTTCCTTGGTGCCCTGCCAGGTCTCGTACACACCATGTCTGTGCTGATACCTTTTAGACTTACATTTTAGCTACACCAGAATTGGACTGCTCCTCCCAGACTTGCTCCTCCCGTGGCCTTCTGCACTTTAGATCAATCATAATAAAGTCCTTGATGCCATCTCCAGTCCCCTTCTTTCTGTCACACTCCACACCTGACCTTGGGAAGCCCCACCAGCTCTGCCTTCAACATATACCGAGAAACAGACCCCATCTTCCCACTTTCACTGCTCCTGCCTGGAGAGCCACCCTTCTCTCTAGCCTATGCTGTTAAATTGATACCTGCTCCTGTCCAGGCACTGTCTGCCACTCAATCTGATCTTAACATGGCAACCACAATCTCCATGTTGAAATATGTCAGATCATCCATTTCTTAAATCACTCCAAAAATCTTCTACAAACCTCCCCACCGATTGGCTCCTGAACTGTGTTCTGTCCCTGCAACCTGTCCCTGTGTTCTCCTCCCTACTCTGGTCTCTGCCTTCCTTGTAACTTTGAGCCTGCCTGTGCACCTCTCTCCCCAGATAAACTCGTGACCAAGCCTGTCACATCTGTCTGGTCTTTACTCACATGTCCCCTCACTGGGGTCTTCCTGGCAACACAGCCAAGACCACTCCTCCCTTGATACTCTCCTCCCCTCTCCTTGGGTCTCTTCTGAGCACATTTAACCCATCAGCCATTTTACTTACTTATTGCACTTATTTCCTGTATCCTTGCCCCAGAATGTAAACTCCATGAGGACAGAGACTGTTTTGTTCCTTCAGAGAACAGCAGCTGCACAAAGGCACTGGATAAAGATCAACTGATTGATGATTGATTGATTGAGTTAATTAATCTGTCTATCCATCTACCATCCATTGGTCTACACATAACTTATCCAATACCCTCTTTTTCACTTACGCACCTGTCTCATGCATCCAACATGCAGTCACACCTACTGCCCCACCTGTCCAGCACATGTACCGAGGTACCTGCTCATAATGTAACATACAGTACCGCATCCCCCAGTACACACCCCAACATACACTCACAAAGACAAATGTCCACCTACCTGCCTAACCTCCCAATCCATTCATCCAGCATACATCCACAGGGTTCTTTGCCCACTTGTCCTACCCAATAGGCATACATTTGTGCCACCATCTATTCTTCTGTTCTATCCACTTGGCACACATTCACATGTCCATCTATGTACCTGTTGTACCCATCTGGTGTATATACTGATACATTCACCTCCTTGCCCATCCTACCCATCCAACATGCACTGAGGCACCAACTACCTTCCTACCCCAACTATCAGTGTTTGCAAACTCACCTACCCATCTATCCAACTCACCGGGCACACATCCCTGTCCCATCTGACCACCTGTGCCGTGCAACCATCACGTTCTCATATCTTCACCCATTTCCCTGTCCACCCTTGATACACCCTGATCACCTGTGCCATGTATCTGGCCTGCATTCACATACTCATCACCTGCCTAACCCATTCATCTGCATAATCCCTGTATCCGTCCCGCCTTCCCTCCAATCCAGCATACATTATTCCTGTGACTGCTTCTCTGTCCCCTGCTTCTTGGGTCCACCTCCACAAATCCACCCCCTTTCCAGACACTGAGTCACCTGCCCAGTGCCCCGTTTCCCATGTCTTCTTCATTGCCACCATCCCTTGTCCCCTTAGTGCTGGCTGCCATCCAGCTGTCCTCCCTCTGCCCATCCATCCGTGTTAAACGCACAGTGCCTTCCCTTGTCATTCCTTTCAACAAGAAGTTGTGACCAAGGCTTAATTCAGGAATTCAGAGCTTGGTGGGGGACTTTTTATTTTGAGACAAGGTCTTATTATGTAGTCCAACTGTCCATGAAGTCTGGAACTCATGATCCTCCTGCCTCTGCCTGCTGAGTGCTGAGATTATAGGCATGTGACCCAGCTTCAGAGGTTTTGTTGTTGGTTTTTTTTTTTAATATGAGAAAAGCAATGAATATAATCCACCATATTAACGAATTAGAAGAGAAAATCATGTGTTTATCTCATGAGACTTTTTCCGCACAATGTTAGACCTCTATTCATAAAATGAGCATCATGCTTTGTAGTGGAATTTAAGCTCCAGCGTAAGGAGGGGCTGCTTATTACCATCCCTGCTATTCCATACTGTTCTAGAAGTCATCTTTGCCTCCAAGGTAAAAGCTGCTATGGGCCAGATGCTCTGCCAGTACTGCACACTTGCTAGTTCATGAGGTCCTTCCCCATCTACATGAGACCAGCACCATATGGTGCTTGCGTCACAGATGAGGGCACAGACAAGGGACATCACAGACAAGGGACAGCAAAGGCAGTTACATGCTGGGTCACATGATGAGCACCTGGCAGAACCAGGACCCAAGTCCAGCCAGTGACTCTCTTGCATCTGTGCCCCTAACTGCTGTACTTTGCATTCTGGAATAAGGACTGGAACAAGCCAGTGGAACTGCTGTTGCTCAGTGTATTTGTTATGATTTATTATGAAAAACATTTGGTCAAGGGGCTGGGGATTTAGCTCAGCGGCACAGTGCCTGCCTGGCAAGCACAAGGTCGTGAGTTCAATTCCCAGTATGGGGGTGGAGGAAACATTTGGTCAATTATCAACAATATCATAGCTTAGCTGGACACAGAACCACTCTCCAGAACAGAGTCAAATGTCTACACACCAGCAAAAGATCAATGAGAAATGGCATTTTACATTACAGTTTTAAAAAGAAATAGGCTAAAGCCCGGTGTGGTGGTATATGCCTATAATCCCAACACACAGGAGGCTGAGGCAGAAGGAGTCTCATGAACAAAACAAAACAAAACAAAACCTAAATAAATAAACAGGCTAAGGCCAAACCTAACAAAAGAGAGGATAGCTCTTTAAGGGGAAAGTTATAAAACTATTTTAATAGAGATTTCAAACAGTGGGTGTTAAATAAGTGAGTGACACGCCCTATTCTCAGGAAGGACAGAATTCAGCAACAGCAACCAGTGTCCAGACCCTCGAAAATCACTAGAAAAACAGCTTCCCCCAGGACAGAGGCTGCTACCTCCTTCCCTCCCCAGTCCCTCAGTTCCTCCCTTCATTCCCCTGTCTCTGTCTGTTCACACATTCCCTGTAAGTCTTGCCTGGTCACCCTGCTCCTTCCTTCCCCTCTCCTGCCAGCTTATCTTCCCATCCCTTCCCTGCACCCCGTTTCACTCCTCTCCCACAGCCCTCCTCCCTCCCTCTGCCCATCTTTGCACACCCGTCCTTTCATCCTCTTCTCTCTCCTCTCCCTTTGCTCCTCCCACTACCTGCTTCCTCCCTCTGTCCACCACAGAACCATCCCTCCACCCAGCTACTCTCCTCCTGCCCACCGGTGCACTCCTTTCCTCCCACCTATCTGTCCCCTCGCCCACCCATTGCTCTGATCTCCATCCCCCTTCACAACCTGTCTGCCTAGTGATCTGGGCCTGGTCAGTCCAGGTACCCATCTGCCCACCTTCCTTCCTTTAACCAGCCCCAGTTGACTAATGCAGACTTTCTGTCCTTTCCTCTTTTCAGCTCTCTCCCTCCTTCACTCTCTCCTCCCTGGTTTTCATTTCTGCTTACAGCATGCTCACACCTGCCCTTATTGGACTTGCTAGGTGGAGAGGGACATCCCTATGTTCCCCGGGAAGAGGGTGGCCTCTTGGGAATTAACCAGCTTTGCCCATACACCCTCCAGGAAGCCTGGATCCCCTGCCGTATTGCCACCATACCCTCCCCCAGAGAACATAGGGCTAGATGGCCGCCTGTCTTCTCCTCCCAGCGCCTCCTCTCAAGGATCAGTTCCATCAGGGAATCTGTGTCATCCCATGCTCTCATTACACTGCCCTCTCCAAGACCACCTTGACTTTTTAGTTTAGAACACTTCAGGCTTACCAAAAAGTTGTGAAAAATAAATAAAACAAAAAATTCCTGGCTATCTTTACCCAGACGTCCAAAAGTTATTTTGCTTTTTCTTTCTCTGTCTAAATACTTCTTTCACAAACTTTCTGAGAGTAAATTTCACACAGGAGACCTCAGGACTTCCCCAAAGCCAGGGTGCTTCCTTGCAGATGAGCATACAGATATAGCAAGTCAGGAAGTTGTCTTGGCCCGTCACCCTCTGTAGGCCCCGGCACCTACTCCTTGGTGACCCAGGTCTCACCCTCTTTCTGGCTCCAGGTTCGGGACAAGAAGCTCCTCAATGACCTGAATGGGGCGGTGGAGGATGCCAAAACTGCTCGGCTGTTCAACATCACCAGCTCTGCGCTGGCAGCCTCCTGCATCATCCTGGTCTTCATCTTCCTGCGGTACCCACTCACTGACTACTGACCCCATGGGCGCCAGGGCCATGAGGACGAAGCACTGAGACTTGCTTACTTTTGTGGTCACTGAGATGCAGGATGCCCTGGGGGCGGGCAGATCAAGGCTCCTGTCTGGGCCTCAGAGCCTGTGTGTGACCCAGAGCGAAGCTGTTGAAACTGAGCGCCCAAGGAACAGAGAGTTCCATCCAGCCCCCGTCTGCCTCCTGGCCCTCGCCCTGCCTGCCTCTGGGCCCCAGCCTCTTCCCTGCTGCTGCCCTGGCTTCCATGTGCTCTGCCCAGGCTCCAGAGCCTGCAGACCCCACACTCAGCAAGAAGGGCTTATGTGGGAGCTCCCAAGATGTGGGACTGCCAGCACCTGGGGCTCACTCTCTCCTGACCCCGCCTCCTCCAAGCTGTGACCTGCTCAGAGCACTTGTATCTGTGAACTTTCAATAAAATACCTACCCTGCTCCTGCCTGGCCTCCTGTCCATGCCCCAGGGGTGTGTCATGGGGGCGGGAGGAGGTCTGGAGGCCTTAGGAGCCTCTTTTAGGTACAACCTGAGAGTTTAAGTCCAGAGAGCTGCATCACAGCCAACTTTGCTGACTGGGACATGACCCCCGGGCTTCATGCAGCCTGGGGACAGATGGGGCAGCAGAAACCTACACCACCTGAGAGCAGAGCTAGGAAACCCCTATTCCCCCAGAAGGGGGTGCCCCAAAGTGATGCCAGGGCCAGCCCATTCCTGGGACCTAAGAAAGTTCCTCACCTGCCCTGCAGTCTCCTCAGCCATAAAAGGGCAAAATGGCCTCCGCTTCCCAGAGTCAGAGTGAAGGCCGACCCAAGGTTGTGACTCAGGACACAGCGGCTCTGCCCATTGCACCAGGGACAGGGTGCTAGACTGGAGAAGGGGCCTGGGGGTGGCGGCAGGGAGAGGGCTGCAGGCAGAGGCAGTCTCTGGCCGCTGCTCGGGGCAGATGGCTAGACAGCTGGCGAGAGGACAGGGCCACAGGCCAACAGTAGGGAGAAGAGGTTGACTTTGAGATGCCAAACGGAGAAGTGCAGGCAGGAGACCCGGGCTGGAGACATTGTGGGGAGACGGGGTGTCTGCCAGCGCGTGCGTTTTGCAATGGACGGGGCTTTCCGGCTGGTTGCTTAGGGAGGGCAGGAGCAGGCAGGGGCCCAGGGATACTGCATGGCGAGCTGGGAGGACGGGCTTTTGTGTGAGAGACGGGAATGTGGGGCTGGGCCTTCACCTGTTGGCAGCAGCAAGAGGAGACACCCCACCCCAGCTCAGCAAAGCACTTTCCAGATGAAAAAGTCCAGCCCTTGGGCCTTGGACACCACCCGACGGACACTATACCGTGGACATAGAGAGAAGAAAGGAAGCCTGGCAAGTGGGGACGTGTGCAGGGTTGGGGCAGAGTGGTGGTGCAGCCCCAGTATCCCACTGTGAGTGACACCCAGTCCCAATCCTGACTCAAATCCTACACAACAGAGATAAGGTAGAGGTTTCAGTCCAGGCGGGAGGTGAAGAGCAGGGGAACAGGAGGGCCTGGAAGTCAGAAGAGGGGCATGTTGGGGACTGAGCAGGACCCCAGGGCACTGTTCTTGCCCCCAAAGTTAGCAGAGACGTCACTGGAAGGCTGACTGTAGCCTGCTCAGCCCTGGACGCTTCTGTCCCCTCATAATCAGGAGGAGTCAGGTAAAATGGAGGGGGGTGCTGGGCCCTGGAAGGGGCCAGGGCATGTGCAGGAGACTGGGTCCTGGGTGGTAAGGTTGACCTGAAGCTGACCCTGGTCCAAGCCGCTTGTGCCTGGACAGGAGGAACCAGAGAGAAACAATGTCTTCTTTGCTCCTTTCCCTTAGCGCTGATGCTGCGCTCAGTGGCTGTCTGCCTAAATGATCCCCAGGGGTGCACCTGCATCAGCAAGGCCTTTTCTTAGGGTTTGCCCAGCCCAACTGAGGCTTCCTGAGCTCAAGCTGTACACAGGACAACCACCTGACAGCCAAAAGCATGGGACAAAGCCACACTGCCGAGGCCAGCTTTCCCAGCTTACAGGACAGCACCCCCACAGCAGGGGTCCCAGTGGGTCAGTCCATCTACGCCCTCACTGCTTGGCTCTGGCATCAAGCTCTGTGTCTCTACCTCTCTGGAGGGGTCTCTGATGTCCAGCTGTTCCTCTCCTTGCCCCCTGCAAGCTTCTCCAGCCCATTTTCATTTGGTTTTATACAGTGCCTGGGTCACATTGACATTCAGTAAACATTTGTCTGAATCAAAGAGAGAATTGCCTTCTCTCCTCCCTCACTGCCCTTCTCCCTATAGTATCTTTCTGTACGGTTCAGGTCAACTTCCTCTGTTGCCCATGCTGTCCTGGCCACAGTTCTGGTGACTCCTAGCCCCCAGCCCACAGCTCTTCCCTGAGTATGGAGAAGGCCTAAAATCCTGGCTGTGTATCTGTGTGCCCATGTATGACAGTGCCCATGTGACACGGGTGTCTTGAGAGGGGGTGCTCTGGGGTTGGCCCAGCCTCTCTCACCTTACCACACTGGAGGTCCCCAGCCCTAAGCACTTGCCCAAGCTGCTGCCCCCCTACAAGTAGCAAAGCTGAGAGCAGGGCCCTATACTCCCCAAGGTCCTTCTGCTCCTGCAGAACAGAGGGTGACTCAGAGAGGGTAGGACCGTGAGAGACAGAAAACAGCTACTGAGATGAGCTCAGTCCCACTGGAGTACAGAGGAGAGGAGAGGAGAGGAGAGGAGAGGAGAGGAGAAGATGCTGGGGACAGAGAGGAAACTATTCTGAGGCAGATTCTATTCTTACTCAGATTCTACATTTGCCTGTTCTGCTGCAGGCTCTTTGGGGTGGCCAGAGGGGCGGATATGTACCCAGTACAGAGAGGCTGCACTCCTGGGAGGCCAGCCAGCGAGGCTGTGAGGACAGAAGAGACAGAGGAGTAGTTGTGGAAAATCTCCACTATCGATCACATCAACCCACAAACTCAAGACCAAGCAGTAGAAATAACAAATCCCTAGCTCTGCCCATCACAGAAAGGAAAAATCTTTATACAGCAGCCAGAGAAAAACCCAATTATTTTCAAAGCAGCAAGACAGGGGTGACTTTCCGTCAAAAACAATGAAACATTCATAACCTGAAGGAAAGAAAATACTTCTTTAAACAAAAACTTCTGAAATGTGAACTATAACACAAAGGAATAGAACATGTAGCACAGAAGTCAATTAAAAATAAAATTTAAGGCAATGCACAGCTGGGTACATTTTCACAAAGCAATCATCACAAAACAGGGAAAAGGACCACCTCGTCTCACTGCCTTGATCAACATCTGGCAAGCAATTCCAGCCCTTTACATGTGTTCTTACAACCTAAGCACTCATCCCTTAGCACCATCATCTTTTAAGCCAGTTCTTGTGCTTGGAACTGTTTATAAATGGAAGCAATCAGCATGTGATTGTTTGTGCCCAGCACCTTTTATTGACTGTGATTCAAGGGTGGTGTTGGGTGGAGCCAACTCCCATGAATCCTCACTGCTGACCGTTATTCCACTTGTGCGAATAGATGTGCAGATGTGGGTGTTTTCCATTTGGGCATTCAAGACTAACTGCTGGGGACCAGCACTCTGCATGTCCTAGGCACCTGGGCATCCCCTCTCTCTCCTGCACATCTTCAGGAGAGGGGCAGCTGGGTTGTGAATTTCCCAGATGATCTGCTCCAATAGAAATTCCCAGTTTTCCAAGGTGCTTGTGCCTCTGCCACTGGCAGCAAGCCTGTGTCCCTGCAGTCCCACGCCCTCCCTGCACTGCCTGGTACCTGTCTTTTTCACTTTAGCCTCTGCTGCATGCCTGGAGGCATTTGCGCTTCTCTCCTGGGAAATGAGGCTGAGTGCCTTTTTCATGTATTGACTGGCCATTTGAATGTCCCCTTTTGTGAAACGCCGTTTTAGTACCTTGACCATTTCTTTCCTCCTGAACTGCAGCTTCTTTGCCTTTGTAGGTGTTCCTCATTCAGCTGATATACATCCTGAGAGCTCTCTGCTTTGCAGAAAACTCCCCACTCCGAGGCTCCCGTTTCTACCTTCTCAGTGGCATCTTTTTAAAACAGGAGCTTTCAGTTTCAATACAGTCACGATTGCCAACAGCCTTCATTCAGTTACTGCTTTTCTGCAAGACATAACGAGATGTCAAAATAGAAAGAAAATCGATACATTTAATCAGTCAAGGCATATAGTAATTCTTGGAGTGCTGGAGGGTCCTGATGTTTTTTTGTTTAAATTTATGGAGCTGGGAATGGAACTGGCCTCACACATGCTAGGCAAGGGCTCTGCCCTTGAGATACCTTCCCAGCCTCGGATCCTATTTCTTGTTGCTGGTGTCAGTCACGTGAATATTTGCTTTATAAAAGTCATTAAGTTCCATTTAATTCATTTAATTCATTGCATTTAATGCATTAAAGTCATTTAAGATTTATGCAGTTTTATGTATGATATATATGTGTTACATGAGTATATTTATTGCTGTATTAGTCATAAACACCACAATAGGAAATAACCAAAATGAATAAATGTTTAAATGGATACATGTAATTTCCCTGAGGGAAATAATCATACTGATGTATGAGACTTAGTGGATATGGAGAAGCCCTAGCACTGGCATCTAGACACTGGCTCCTTAAAAACATTTACCACCAACTGAAACAGAGCTCTCTGGGGAAATGGCTGATGCAAGGCTTGGGGCAGGAAGGCACAGGGTGAGCCTGGTGCTTCCTGTCAGACAGGAAAAAAGCACTGGGAGGCTAGTAAGCATATGCATGAAGTATTCACTGACTGAGTCAGAGGTCTCCTGAGCAACAGGCCATTGAATAAGACAGGAAACAGTGAATCAACAAGAGAGCAGTCAACAAGTAAGTATAAAGCTCAAAGAACAGGAGCATCTTTAGCATCAAAGAACCTCCAGGAAGAATAATTTCAATGAGAAAAGGAAACCAAGTAATCTCTCAAGTGGATAAAAATGATCAGAGTGAATGTTATCAGCAAACGGAGTTGCTTACCCTTGAGAGAATGTCCTGAGAAGAGCCTGCAGAATGCTGAATGTTTGTGTCCCCACCAAATTCACAGGCCAAACCCTGCCTCATTGTGCTGGTGTTAGGAGATAGAGCCTTTAACAGAGATTAGGGTTAAGATGAGGCTTGAGGGTGGCCCCATGCTAGGCTTAGTGTCCTGACGGAGACCACTACGAAGCAGCACTGAGCAGGACTTAAAGTAACGAATTGGCTTTCCGTGTTTACTTGTGAGTCACTGGTCCCTACTGAGGCCTGTAATGGTGGGTGAAGCCATGATGCCTCAGAGGACAAGACAAGGCCACAGCTAGAGACACCCAGCTCCAACCTCTATCAACTAGATAAAGACTGTAGCTGCAGGCATCTCATTCCTGGGTGGAGGCCTTCCCGGAGATAACATAATTCTCCTAAATTAACATAAAGTATTACTTGGAGAAGTCCTTTAACGATTCCCAAGTCCTGCCCAGATTCCTGCATTTTCTTCAAGTATTCCCCTCCTTTATTTGATAACATAATAAATACAGGCTGCCTAGAGAAGTCTTTGTCTAAAACCTCAGGATCTCAAATTCTGTGATAGGGTTTGGATCCTCCTGGAGCCCTGATATCATTTTATTTGTCTCATTTATTTAAGTCTTCGTGGTCCACTTGTTTGGGAGATTGTGGGCCTGATCAGTCCATAATAACAAGGAGATAAAATTAACATGCTATTTGGCACCTGGACCAGGGATTTATAATCCTTGGACTGAAAATTTTTATTTTGAATGATAAGTCTACCTAGAATAGAAAGTGTGGGAGATGGAGAAGGCCTTCACAGGACAAGAACTTTACCGGGGACACCTGGAGAAAGGAGGGAAGAGAAGCATTCCACAAGGAATAGGGCAAGTCTTCCTGCTGTGAACAAGCCATTTTCATCTGGGAGTAAAATGGGCCAAACATTTTCAGCTGAGGAGCAAAAATATATGCAGCTGCTTCAAGGTTTGCTGAAACGCTCAGGGGCTCATGTGCCAACAAAAGACCTAACAAAAATGTTATAAGAGGTAACCAAATATAATCCATGGTTTCCTCAGACAGGCACCATAGATATTGACAACTGGGAAAGAGTTGGAAAAATCTTACAAAGGCACACAGTAAAGGAAAAATCATTTCCCCTGAGACATTCTCAACTTGAAACCTACTTCATTCAGTTTTAAGTCTGTTGCAGCAGCGAAATTATCTTAACAAGGGGCTTTTTGTTCATATGCCTGTTGAATTACAAAGTGCAGGATTAGATTTTTCTGCAGCTTGTAGAGTCACTCTTGTTAGAGGTGACAAATGTATCCCAGTTCCTACAGGAAGTTGGGGTCCCCCCACCTGAGGCAATAACTGATCTTATACTGGGAAAAGCTGATCTAAATTTAAAAGGAATCACTGCTGTGCATAGCGTGATCGATCGATGGTGATTGTGGAGATGAGATACAAGTTTTTGCATGTGCTGTGGATCTCTGGGTTTTTGAACAGGGCTGGTGGGCACAAGCCAGCAGCACCCTGTGGGAACCAAGGAGCTCAGTAGCCTGGAGCTGGGCGAGGACAAGGGAGGTGGGAGGAACCCAAATGCCTGCTATGTCAGAACATCATGTCAGCCACAGTGGGGAACAAAGGTGGAGAACCCTGGTTCAGGACACCCAGGGCCTGAACCTCTGTCCCACAGTTAACTGACAGCCATAGCTTCACCCACCATTACAGGCCTCAGTAGGGACCAGTGACTTACAAGTAAACATGGAAAGCCAACTGGTTCATTTAAGTCCTGCTCAGAGCTGCTTCACAGTGGTTTCCATCAGTGTCCCAGAGCTTTCTGTCTTCCTGTCTGCCGTAGGAGAACACAACAGGAAGATCATAGGAACCAGGAAGAGGCCCACCAAGACCAAGTCTGTCCACACAGTCTGCAGAGTTTTGAGGAGTAAATGGTGTCTGCAGCCCTGTCTGTGACACTTTGTTACAGACTAACCTGCTGCCAAACATGCAGAACCAAACACCAGGCAGCCTTGGCTGAGGGACCGCCAATCCCTCACCTGGCCTGACGTCCCAACAGGAGTCCAGACTGTGAGAGGCAAGGGAAAATCTTGGAAGGGATCCAAACAGCAAGCCATGGCCACTGCTCAGGTGACAGTGTCCTACTCACTGAGTGGTGTGCTTTTTCTCTCTTAATGCTATCTTTTGATAAGCAGAAGTTATTTTTAATTGAGTCCCACTTATAAATTTTCCTTGTCTGGTTGATCTTATTGATGTTCTGTGAACTTTTTATTTTTTTGCTTACTCCAAAGTCACGAAGTGTCCCTCCTGGTCTTCTAATAGCTTTGCTGCCCCCCCTCCAAGGTCTATGGTCTACCTCGAATGGATGTTTGTGTGGCATGTGAGGAAGGGTCTCCTTCCCAGGCCCCCTGGGATCACCCCCATTATTTCTTGGGCCCCTTCCCAGCTCCAGGGACTCTGAGAGCTGTGGGAAGGGATGCTTTCAGCCACCACAGCCACTATATACCTGGTACCTGCCTTTAAATGACAGGTTTGTCTTGATTTAGACAAGGAGCCAAGGCTCTGGGAATCTGGCAAAAACATGGTGGACTCAGGGAGGCAGTGGGGCTGTGATGATTAGACAGTTCACGAGACTTCTTTTGGGATTAGAATTTGATCTGTCTTTGTAACTATTTCTATAAGCATCTGAAAAGAATATGCATTTTCCAGTTTGGGGTGTGGTGCTCTATCACTTTCACTTATGTCCTTTTTTTTTTTCTTTTTTTTCTTTTGGTACTGGGAATTGAACTCAGAACCTTGCGCTTGCCAGGCAGGTTGGTGCTTATGCCACTGAGCTATATCCCTGGCCCTCACTTATCTCCTATAGCTAATTGTCCTATAGCTTATGTCCTATGTGATTGAAATATTTTTCCACCTTACTGATCTTTTTCTGGTCTAATTTTTCTATCAGTTACAAAGAGAAATGAATTAAAGCCTCTGATTCTGATTGTCTATTTTCCTTTTGGTTATCAATCTTTGTTTTAAGAATTTTAAAGCTATATTATTAGGTGATTACAATTTTAAGATTGTTATGTCTTCCTGAATCAATCCTTTTAATATTATCAAATGATTATGTTATTGCTTGCAATGTTTCATTTGTTAATCTACCCTTTTTCCTGATATTTATTTAACTATGCTGCTTTCTCTTGGTTAATATTTATAGCCATATCATATTTCCATTCTAACTTGTAGGTGTCCTTTTCTTTTCTGGTTTTCTTTTTTCTTTTTTGGTGTCTTTTAGTATCTGTTACAAAAAATTTTTTAGACCCGGTACTGGAGAAAAACAAAAAAAAAAAAAAAAAAATTTTTTTTAGAGAATATGGATTAGACAGGCGTGATAGCACATGCCTGTAATCCCAGTACTCGGGAGGCTGAGGCAGAAGGACTGTTATAAGTTCGAAACCAGCCTGGGCTACAAAGTGAGCTCAAGGCCAGCCTGAACTGTGTAGTGAGACCCTATCTCAAAAAAGACAAGAAACAAACAAAAAAGAATATGGATTAGCAATATTTGACTTTTGTGTTTTGTTTTTCTAGCGTTTGACTTTTAGTTGAAACATTTGCTTAGGAAGTTAGCCTGGTTGAGTTAGCTCAGGACTGGGTTTTGGTTTCTGAAAGCCTGAGTCCTCTTTGATTCTGTTTTGAGTCGGGCAGGCCCTCCTGAGCATTCACAGCCTGGGACATCTTTCTCCTTAGCCTTCACCCCTGTGGCAAACGTGGCTTTTCCTGCAGAGGCTTTGAACGTGGCTTCCCGGGTCTGTGCCCATGGAGCTGGAACCTCTCTGGGGATCCTTCAGCAGTGGTCTGCTCCCACGTTTGAAACAGGCCACTTTCCAGTGGGACCTGGTCTTTCACGTATCATGAGAAGCCAGGAGATTTTGCTCAGTCCTGCCGAGTTCCCAGCTCAAAAGTCCCGGATCTCAGCAAGTGTCCAGTTTCCCCACACTCCACTCCCTGAGTAGCTCACAAGAGCCAGCAGGGGTCCAGTGGCTTCCCCTCCTGTGGGAGACCCAGCATCCAGGTCAGGGCTTTTTATTTGCATTTATGGCTTCCCCAGATAGCTCATCTTGGTGGACAAGGACCAGATCATATACCATACTTCCTCTCTGTCTCTCTCTCTCTCTCTCTCTCTCTCTCAGAATGGGCCCTCATGAAAATATTAGGCAATCATTATCAACTACTTGGGACAAGATTATGTTCTTTGGAATTTGAGTTTCTCTGATTTGCATTGCTTTGAGACCTCTTCAATACCCTAGTATCCTGGCTGTCTGCATTTTTTCTGGTGTTTGTAGCATTTTTACCTAATGTGACTTTCTACATCTCAATGAAGCAGACGCCTTCCTTCTATAGTATCTTTTTCTTTATTAGCAGTTCTTTGCTCACTTTTTGTTGTTCGTACTGGGAATTGAACCCAAGGTCTTTGCACTGAGCTACAGCCTCCCAGCCTTTTAAATTTTTTTTTTTTTTTTTGAGGCAGGGTCTTGCTAAGTTGCTTAACTCCCCAGGCTGGGCTAAAACTGGCCATCCTTCTTACCATCCCAGCCTCCCAGAATGCTGGGACTAGAGCTGGACACCACTACACCTGGCTTCTTTACTAACAGTTCTTAATCTACTATACTTTAAAAATATTCTTTGTTTTCTTCTAGGATCTTTTTTTTTTTTTTTCTTCTAGGATCTTTATTACTTTGCCATTCATATTTAGATATTTAATCTACCTATGCGTAGGGCAAGATAAGTTTCAACTTTCTATTTTTCTAAAAAGCTGCCCTTTCTTCTGTGCTTCATGGGCTGTCTCAGTCCTATGTGCAGTGTTCCTTCACAGGCTCCATTTCCAGGCCTTTTATCTGGTCTTCTGTCTGTCTTTGTACCAATACGATAAAGACTTAAATATTGTAGCTTTATAGTAAGTCACAATGTCTGCTAGGTCTCTTGTCCTTCTTAAAAATTTCCTGACTAGTCTACCTCTGATTTTCACTTAATTTTGAAATCAGTTTGTTAAGTTAAAGAAAAAAGCCTCTTGAAGCCAGATAGGTGGTGGCACATACCTGTAATCTCAACTACTTGGGAAGCTGAGGCAGGAGGATCATAAATTCAAGGCTAGCCTGGGCAACTTGGAGACTGTCTCAAAATTTTAAAAGGCTGGGGATGTGGTTCAGTGGTAGGTTGCTTACATAGCATTCATGAGACTCTAGGTTCAATCCCCAGTACCAATAAGGAAGAGGTGGGGCTACTGGGATTTTTATTGGATCTAAAGACACGTTTGGGGCAAAATTATGTATTTTAATATGGAATTTTCCACATTTTCAAGTGTGCTAGTCCTTCTTTTATTTAAGCCTCCTTTCATTTCTTCCCAAACTGTTTTATCATTTACTGTGTAGAGTCTTACACAGAATTTAGCTGGGCGTGGTGGTACACGCCTGTAATCCTAGCATTTAGGAGGCTGAGGCAGGAGAATCATTGTGAGTTTGAGATCAGCCTGGGCTACAAAGTGAGCTCATGGCCAGCCTGAACTGCACAGTGAGACCCTGTCTCAAAAAGACAAAAAAAAGCATTACACAGAATTTGTTAGATTTATTTCTGGATATTTGATTTTTATGCTGCTATAAATGTTATAGTTTGAAATATCTTTTCCAAGTGTTTCTTACTAACGTAAAGAAATGCAATTGACTTTTAAAAAGCAATTGCACTCTCAGTATCCTTACTAAGCATTTTTTTTAACTTAATGTTTTTTTGTAGCTTCATCTAGATTTTCTACACATGCAGTCATAGCATGTGATCACATGAGTGGTTACCGTTTTAGTTCTTCCTTCCTAATCTGCATACACTTTGTTTTTCTTGACTTTCTGCATTTCCTAAGACCTCATTTACAATGTAAAAATAGAAGTTGCCACATCAGGCTTTTCTGTTATGATCTTCATCTCAAAGATAAGCCCTTCAAGGCTATGCTACTTTGTGTGATATTTGTTCTCAGTATTTGTAGTTGTCCTGTATTATTTAAAGAACTTCTTTATTATTCATAATATGCTAACACTGACATTTTTCTGTGATGCCACGAATATGAGACATTCTGTATTCTGCAAAAGTAGGAAGTAAAAATACCAGAACTAATGGGAAAATAAATTTTGGGAGCAGAATCATGCAAAACCTGTGGAATTTCTGCCACTGGAGAAAATGACAGCAGCCAAGGCCAATCCACGACTTTCTCCTGGCCCCATGTACTGTGCCATCCCACCCTCTGCTCTGGCTCAGGATTCTTGCTGCAGCAAGCTGGTCCTTATGGTCACCTAGAATGTCCCAGATTCAAACACTGCTCCACAGGCGTGTCTAACCTGTGGCTTGCCAGCTGCTTTCCCCTTTATTAGTTTTTTAATGTTGTAATACAAAATATTTTTAAAATAAGGTTTTGCTACTCATGTACATTAACTATATCTTACACACATATACTTCTTTCTCTACCAATTGCTATTGAGCCAGTGTACAATTCATGAATGTGTCTTTTAACAGAAATAGCTTGCGGGGCGTAGTGGCGCATGCCTGTAATCCCAGCACTTGGGAGGCTGAGGCAGGAGGATCATTGCAAGTTCAAGACCAACCTGGGCTACAAAGTGAGCTCAAGGCCAGCATAAACTGCATAGTGAGACCCTGTCTCAAAAAGACAAAAAAGGGGCTGGGGATATACAGCTCAGCAGCACAGCACCTGCCTGGTAAGGTCAGGTCCTGAGTTTGATTCCTGGTACCCACAAAAATAATTAATTCTAAGGCTGGGTGTGGTGGTGCATGCCTATAATCCCAGTATTTGGGAGGCTGAGACCCTGTCTCAAAAAGACAAAAAAAAAGCTCTATTTTATTAAATTTCTATTAAATACTGTTAAAAATGTTTCTACATCTTTTATTTGATTGTGTGATTTTCCTTTTTTAACCAGTTTCTGAAGCAAATTGTTTGATTTTTTTCTGATATTAAAATAACTGCATGCCTGAACTAAATCTAAAATGTGCATTCTGTATCCGTACTTTTAAAACATTGCCACTTTCGTTGTGATATTTTTTTCCAAATACAAAGGTGTGTGATAGACTTGTAATGTTCCTTTCCCACCATGCTCTTTAGATAGGCTCTCCAGTTCCACCAGGCCTTGACACTGGGAAGGTTCTTGTTTTATGCTTTATCTTTGGTAGAGCAGCTGGGGAGCGCACATGCCCTACTTTTCTATGGAGGAAGGTTTTAATTTTAGTTTCAATTTCTTTCTGAGTTACTGTTTTCTTTGTCTCCTACTTATTTATTCCTGTCTCCTGTATCTTGTGCTAAATATTTAACTAGTTAATTTTTATATCTTCTTCCTTTCAAACACAGGCATAATTATTGCCCATTTTATGATGCGTCCCCATAAGAGCTAAACTTTATACTCCTTTAGAACATTTTTTTTATTCCATATATTGACTTTGTCATCCCCAAACATGCTACATAAACATAAAAAGTGATTGTTATGATGGCTTCAGACAAAATTGTTTTTACATTTATTGTCTGCACTGCTAGACTAAACTACATTTCTGTTTGTTAAGAGTTCTTAGAGTGTTATATGACACAGTTTGAATTTCATGTCCCATTTCCACGAACCTGACATGTTTTATTTGTTTCACACACACTGAGCACAGGGGTGGAGATGAGTATTTTCCATAACTTTTCTGGGGATTATTGATGTTAAAAACTGCTCTCAGGTTAAGCTTCTATGTTTTCCTTCAGGAGTTTTTCTGTGCTATAATTTTACTTTTGACTGAAGCCTGAATGCAAAATAACTATAACCGATTAGTGACAACCTGGCCAGAACATTGCTGGAGAAAATAGTGTAGGAAAAAAAAGGGTAAAACAACCCTTTAGGACATTGTATTTCATGCACAAACTATTCACTTATTGTCTGCCCTGTTAGACTAAACTACATTTGTTTGTGAAGATATTTCCGGTGTCTTGGGTTGAGATAGAGCACATTGTAATTTTTCTTACTAAAGTTAATGTGAATATTATTTTGTCTACTGGTTTGTCTGCTACTGGCAGGATTTTCAGAAAAAATTAAAGTTACTGTAGAACCAGGTGTACTTGCATTTAAGCCATTCAATTCTTTTCTGAAGCCATTTTTCTAATTTTGACAAATAGTGTTTTTATTGTATTTGATTTAACTTCTTTGAATTGCTGCTTTCATGAGTAAAAGCAACCAAAAATTAGCAATTTAACACATTTCACCTTAGAGGCCAACTAGAATACTTCCCACTGTGGTTTTTAACTAATGTTGATAATAACATTTTCTAATATCTAAACCTGTAGGAATGTTCTAATTAAATTTTTTCATGGAGTTGCAACGTAATTGCCTTGTGGGTGCAGAGGATTTTCCAAGTATTGCGAGACATAGCTTGTGTTTAATCTTTTGTTAATGTGTCAAATGTCCTTGAAAAAATACAATAGTGGGGCTACAATCTTTATTTGGCTGCCGCAAAGGTTGTTAATTAGGATGTCCAAATCTGTATACTTACTGAGCTTGCTGTAGGGAGAGGAACTGTCCGAAGATCCAGCAACTGAGAGCTGATATCCAGGGCTGCATTTACCCCAAAGCTTTGGGCTGGTCCCCAGGACTGCAATCTCTGCAGGCTTGTCCTTGGCACACCCGACAGTCCTCTGATGAGAAACGTTGGTGGAAGGATTCCCTGGAGGCCATGCCAGGCTTTTCTCAGATGGCATGGCTACCACGCCACCTTTCTGCTTTCCTGGGCTCGGGCTGAGACCTGCACCATGTGTGCACACTTTCCCAGCCTTAGGGACACCTCCTGGCTTTTTCTCACACAGGGCGTTCCCCTATTAAAACCCTCTGTGCTAGGTCTTGGCATCTGCTCCCCAGAAGTCCTGGAACAGCGCCAGAAATGGAGGAAGAGGTCTGAGAAAACCGGCATCGGGGAGAGGATTGGGAGTGGCTCACCTTTGCATAGGAGGCAAGTAAGTCACATCCTGGTCATGGGGCAGGCATGGACAGTCCCCAGGACAACACGGAGGCTGCGCTGTTAGCAGTTTCACTGGTGATGACTTGGGGAGGTCAAAGGAGAAGAGCCCCATGGAAGCACAAAATAATGGAGGTGATGCCCACAGAGGCAGGATGTTGGCTGGTCACTACTGAGCTGTGCTGATGCCCACTGAAGGAAAATGACTCCGAAGACTGCCAAGGGGCACACGGGGGCAGAGAGCTCTGTGGCAGCTCTTGGAGAGGAGCCTGCGTCCCTGGAGGAAAGCAGACGCGTCTGAGCAGCAGACTGAGACCTGATTATGACTCATAGTGCTCGGGGGTGTGAAACTGTTCAGACCAGGAAGACCCAGTATGCAAAGGTCAGGCCCTGCTGGGGAACCTGGGGCCCTGAACACCAAGACAGGGACCCAAGAATGTCAACTGTTAGCACCCCTGGAGTTTGAATTCAGAGGTGGTCCACCCTTCCCAGGTGGGACCAGCACCTGCTTTATGTAAAAAAAGGTTGAAGCCTCTCTCACCTAGGACAGAAGCCCAAGGCATTGCCCTATCATTTACCTGGCTTCCGGGGAACTAGGGTTAAGTACTCCCATCATCCTGGAGGGACGTGTGATAGCTGGTATGGTGGAAAAGATAGAACATACCTAAAGAACTCACTGCATGGATCAGCAAGAACTGAGGGCTTCCTTGGGACCCATAACATTTCCCCACTGAAAGGAATAAAGTACAACTTGCTTACAGTGAAATTTACATTTCTATTATCTGTAACTGCTACCAATGCCAAGATACAGAAGCTGATTGCATAGAGCATTATATTCCACCACTGCCACAACCTGCACACCCACTGGGGCCATTTTGAAGCCACATCCCTTCCCCAGCCCCATTGAATGCCATTCCGTCGAATATTTTTGCTTTTTCTTGGATGCCATGGAAATGATATCAGACAACATGGAAACACTCAGGTCCAGCTCCCTTCATTCAGCGTGATATATTGAGATTCTTGCATGTCATGGTGTATCTGAAGTTTGTTCCTTGGTGTTGCCACGCTGTCTTCCAATATATGAATAACACAGTTATCCACTCCCAAATTGAGGGACAGTTTGGACTTTCTCTGGCTGTGGTTTTTGTTGTTGTTGTTGTTTGTTTTTTTTTTTGGTGTTTTGTTTCATTTTTACTTCCCCTCCCTCTGCCAGCCTGTCTTCCTCCATCTCTAGGGGTCTCCCAAAGTCTCCTTCCCTGTTCCTGTCATCTATCTTTTATTTTGCTCTCCAAGTGATTTATATTTTGGGTTTCTCGTATAAGAGAATCTCATATAAGTGATATTTAACCTTCTGTTTCTGATTTATTTCATTTTCTCTCACTTCGGTAATTACGAATACAGGTGCAGGTATCTATGTGAACATAGACATTTCTTTCATCTGAATAAACATTTGCAGGCAGAATTGCCAAGCCATGTGACACATACATGTTTAATTTGGTAAGACTCAGGGGTGTATTCCTGGACTCCTTATTCTGTGTCACTGATTTATTTATCATTTACTTATCTGTCTCCTGGTTTCTCAGCCACAGCACTATTAATAGTGTGAGATGGATGATTCTTTCCTGGGGGTACCATCCTGGGCATCACGAGGGGCTCAGTGAGCTGTTGGCCCTGCCCATTGTACCAGTAGCGCTTCCCCCAGGTGTAACATCCTATTTGATAAGAAGCTGCCAGCCAGGGATGTAGCTCAGAGGCATAGCACCTGCCTGGTAAGCATGAGGCCCTGAGTTTGATTCTTGGTACCAAAAACAAACAAACAAACAAGAACCAGACAAACAAAACCTGCCAAACCCAAATCCCAAGGAGCTGTACCATTTTTTGTCACTACCAGTGGGGGGTACAGCCAGCCCTGTTCTCACCCACACTCAATACAGCACACTTAAAAAAATTCTAGCCATTCGGAAAAGTGTGTATTGTTACATAATTGTGGCTTTAATTTACATTTTACTAATTACCAGTTGTGTTGAGCATTTTTTCATGTGCTTCTTTGTCATCTATCTATATCGTTTGGGTCAGTGTTTGTTTAAATCTTTTGCCCATTTTTTTCTCTTTTTTTTTGACACAGGGTCTCTCTGTGTAGTTCAGGCTGGTCTTGAGTTCACTATGTAACCCAGGCTGGTCTCAAACTCACAGCAATCTTCCTGCCTCAGCTTCCCACGTGCTGGGATTACAGGTGTGCACTATCTTGCCTGGCCTTTTGCCCATTTTGATTAGTTATTTTCTTTATATTGTTTTAAGGATTTGTTATCTACTCTGGATACAAACCCTTTATCAGATAGATGTTTTTAAAATTTGCTCTCCTTCTGTGGCTTGTACTTTTATTCCCTTCACAGTGCTTTTCCAAATTCAGAACTTCTTTACTTGTGATGAAGCCACATGGATCTGTTTTCCTTTTACAAATTGTGCTTTTGACATTATATGTAAGACTGTTTTTGCCCAACCCAAAGTCACAAAGAATTTCTCCTATATTTTAATTTAGATATATGATTCATTTGGTAATATTCTGTTTACCTTGTCTGAGATATGAATTGAAATTCACTTTTTCATATGGATATACAATTATTCCAGTCCACTTTGTTGTGAAGATCAGCTGCCTTTGATGTAGGGGGTCTACTTCTGAACTCTTTATCCTGTCTCACTGATTTATTTATCTGTCTCATGGCTTCTCAGCCACAGCAGTATTAGTAGGATAGGACAGACAGTCCTCTGCTGTGGGGTCTATAAAGGGCATCAAAAGTGCTTAGCCCAGGGCTGGGGATTTAGCTCAGTGGCAGCGCCTGCCTGGCAAGTGCAAGGTTGTGAGTTTGATCCCCGGTACCAGAAAAAAACAAAAAAAAAGCGCTTAGCCCAATCCCTGGCCCTGCCCACTGCACCAGCAGCTCCTCCCCCAAATGTAAGATTTTAAAACGTCTTATGACATTGCCGCATTCAGCCAGCATAATAAATATCGCAGACTAAGTGGCTTAAACAGTCTTTATTCTCTCACATCCTGGAGGCCAGAAGCCTAAGTCCCTCCGAAGGCCTCTCTCCTCGGTTTGCAGATGGCATCTCCTCCCTGTGTGTCTGTGTCCTGGTTTCTTTTTATAGGACCCTAGTCTAATAGATTAGAGCCCACTGAGTGGTCATGTTTTCCATTAACCTCTCCTTTAAAGGATCTGTCTCCAAATACAGTCACATTTGAGAGTCAGTGATTCAGCCCTTAACAATGGCCTCATGGGCCAGTGTCAGCTGAGAACCACAAGTCCCTCTTGACATCAGTGTCACTTGGTCTTGATTTCTATAGTTCTATAACCCTTCAATAGTGAAGTGTTTTCTCTTTCCAAGTTGATTTTTCTGTTCTAGACCCGTTTCTGATTATCTCTACATCTATCTATCTATATATTTATATCTTTTTGGTCACTATGTAGTACAGGCTGGCCTTAAACTCACTATGTAGCCCAGCCTGGCCTCAAATTTATGGTAATCCTCCTGCCTCAGCTTCCCAAGTGCTGAGATTATATGCATACATGACTATACCTGCTTTGATGTTTGTTTGTCTTTAAAGTTTGTCTTAGTGTTTATACTTATAGTTCTTTTGCACACAGGTATAAATCCGTTTGCTGTTCCTGTAAGAACACCATGAATCCCCGAAGACTGAACAGTTGGTGAAGAAATGGGTGCAGAGAAAGGTACAGCCCTTCCATAGAATCCACTCTATCCTCCACCACCAACCACTGCTGCAGCCAAGTCTGCCCTGTCGCTTTGGCAAGGACAATGAGACTTTGTTTCATGACCTTTTATGCTGGAGACCTTCCAGTGCTAGTTCCTTGACAAAGTCAGGACTGGCAGCGGTATCTGCAAAGCAGGGACCTCATAGGATGGGTGTGCAGCCTTTCCCTCTACTCTTCCTTTTTTCTTTTTTCTTTTTTTTGGTTATTTGGGTTCTTTTTTCCAGTACAAGGAATCGAACTCAAGACCTTGCGCTTGCCAGGCAGGCACTGTGCTGCTGAGCTAAATCCCCAGCCCCTCCCTCTACTCTTTATTAATCATAGCTTTCCAGATATTCACTGTGCTATTGATAAATGATAGTTGGGGACCTGAAGGATCAGAACTGAAAGTAGTTAAGGAATCAGAGCCCAGGATGAAAGGCACCCCTTCAGAGTTGAAGGGGGAAGTAAAAGCCACCACAGAGATTTGCATCAGTCCCCTACCTCCTGTGTGGCAATGTTCACCCACCGGAACCAGAGGGGAGCGCTGCGCAGGCCTCAGTGCATGAGAAAACATTAGGCGAACGCCCTGTGTGTGCTGAACTGGCTCTAGATGGAGATATTGTAACTGTGGGTCCTGTTGTCCAGTAGGCAAGAGAACAATTCTGTGAAAAATTATACCTAATCAAGAACACCTAGTGACTGATGTTTTTGCTTCCTTTTATGTGCTTTAGAAAAGTTGATTTCCTGCTAGGTTTGCAGCCAGACCATCGGTCAACCATGTCTGAATCTGTAACTAAACTAGAAACCTCATTGTATCTAAGAGTTTCATATGTAATTGCAAAAGTATATAATAAAGCAAAAAACATTTCTCTGTGTCAGAGGAGCCTTGCGTCCCTGGCCCACCAGAAGGACCTCTGGTGTCTGTGTTGTTTGTCTCTTCCCCCGAGTCATACCCTCCTGCCGGAATATCCTGGACCTGCTGCGGCCGGACTGCAGCACTTTTATATGCAAACTATAACAAGAGTTGTTATTCAGTTTTTATTCAAGGTCACAGATATTTCCTTCTGTTCTGTGCCAAATGTTTTACAGGTGTCTATTTTGATCTATAATTGATTTAATTGTGTGCCAAGTAAGGGGTTTAGGTTGCAGTGCTTTTCCGTACACGGACACTCAATTGTTTCCATACCATTTGTGGAATCACCTGTCCCTTCTTGCTATGGTGGGAATGTGTCTCCCCCAAAAACTCATATTTTGAAACAAGATCCCTGTTATCCTGTGGAGGTGGGGCCCGTGGAGAATCACAAGGCTCTGCCCTCATCGATGGATCTGTGCCTTATAACAAAGCTAAAGGGAGCAAGCTTAGGCTAGTTTCACTTTTCTACCAGGTGAGAATGCCGCAATAAGACCCACACCTGAGGCTGAGTGCCAGCACCTTCACCTGGGACTCTCCAGCCTCCAGCACTGTCTGAAATAAATTTCTGTTGTTTGCGAATCACCCAGACTCAAGTATTTTGTTAAGCAACACAATGGACAGACATTTCTCCGATCCAATTGTCTTTGCTTCTTTGTCAGAAATCAGTTGGTCTTATTTGTAAGGGTTGTTGCCTAAATCAACTCCTTCTATTAACCTATGTACCTACCCCTTTGTCAATATCATACCATCTGGATTACTGTTACTTCATTTAAAAAAATCTTTAAAATCAGGTAGTATCATTCCTCCAACTTTATTTCCTTCTTCAAAATATTTTTTGGTATTCTATTTTTTCCATCCACAGAAACTTCATAAATATTTGCCTATATCTAAAAAAATCCTGAATTTTTTGGAATCCTATTAAATCTGCAAATCAGTTTCAGGAGACTTGACATTGTTACTATTTGAATCCTCAAACCTATGAGTACATTCTCTTTCCTCATTCAGTCAGGTATTCTTTGCTTTCTTTTATCAGTGTTTTACGATTTGTAGCATATAGATTCTCATTAGCTAGATCTGTAACTAAGTAATTTGAGGGATTTTTTATTATCTTTTTGAGACAGGGTTTCACTAAGCAGTTCAGGCTAGCCTCGTACTCACAGCGATCCTCCTGACTCAACTTCCCAAATGCTGGGATTACAGGCGTGTGCCACTATACCTGTTTGAGGGAATCTTTTTTAAAGAGTAGATTTTATTTTTTTAGAATAGTTTTAGGTTCACAGCAAACTTGAGTCATACATATGACTCTCAAATTACCCCCCCATACCCACAGATTCCCATATTTTCTCCACCCCCATCCACAGAGGTATGTTTGTTACATCCTCTGAACCTATATTGACACATCTTTATCAACCAAAGCCTGTAGTTGACCTTAGGGTCACTGTTATGTCATATGTACCATGGGTTCTGACAAATGTCTGTCATTATAGTATCTTACAGAATAGTTTTGCCACCTTGGAAAATCCTCTTCCTTTTACTCATCCCTGGAAAATACTGATTATTTTACTGTCTCTATTTTCTCCTTTTCCAAATGTCACATGCTAGGATCATACAGAGTGCTGCCTTTTCAATTGACTTCTCCCATTTAGCAATGCACATTCAAGTTTCCTCTGTCTTTTCATAGCTTTATAGCTCTATTTTTTGCCATTATTTTTTATTGTGGTAAAATACCCATAAATCTCACCATCTTAGTCATTTTTAGTGCCCAGTTGAGGGGTATTCACACTCCCTTGATTGTGCAACCATCCCACTGACCACTGACACCTTTTTTTCATCTTGCAAAACTGAAACTCTGCCCCCATTAAACGCTGACTCCCTAACCCCTTCCCCAGCACCACTGCCCTACTGTCTGTCTCTGACTCTGATTCCAACGGAGCCTCAGTAAGTAGGGTCACACAATGTTTGTCCTTTTGTGACTAGTTTATTCCATGCAGTAGCATGTGTCAGGGTTTCCTTCCTTCTTGAAGCTGAATAATATCATACTTATAGATGGACCACAGTTTGCTTATCTATTCATTTATTAATGGACCCGTGGGTTGCTTCTACATTTCAGCCGTTGTGGATAATTTGCCTGAGAATGCTGGGTGTACAAGGACCTCTTCTCTGAGACCTCCCTTTCCATTCTCTTCTAAGCCGGAAACGGAAGTGCTGGATCATATTACTTCCCGTGTCTAATTTCCGAGGAACTATATAGTTAACTTCTTTCTATTTCTGAATAACACCCCATTGTCTAGATAGATGTACACAGTTTTTCTATAGTTCATATCCTGCAGGATGTCTTGGTTGCTTCCAAGTTTTGGCAATTATGAATAAAAGCTGTCATAGATTTCCATGTGCAGATTTTTGCATAGCCATGTTTTCATATGGGGAAAATACTGGGGAACTCAGGAGAGTGTGTGGTAAGAGTTTGCTTAGCTTTATAAGAAACTCCCAAACTGTCTTCCCAAGTGGCTGGGTCAGTTTGCATCTCCCCTACCAATGAGTGAGAGTCCCTGTCGCCTCATCTCTCACCAGCGTTCAACTGTCAGCACTTTGACACTTGGTGTTTCATGATTTTAATTTGCAACTCTCTAATCATTGAGGATGCCAAAAAGGTTTTTTTTTTTCAGATTCTTCTTTGTTTTGGAACTATTTTTAATGACGTTTTTAATAATTTGGATCTCCAACTGCTGCCTGCTATTATAGAGTTACAGTAAAACGATTGATTTTTTAAGGTGACCATGTGACCGTGATACTCTTCGCCTATTGGTTCTAGGGGTCTGAATTAGATGTGTTGAATTTTCTGAGTATACAGTGACATTGGCTGAGGAGCAGAGTAGCTTCATTTTTCCATTTACATTTTTACACCTTCCCCCACCTCCCACCTTACTATGTCTTTCAGGGCCACATTAGAGCTCTTTATAGTGGGTCCTCTGTTGTGTTCCCCAGCCCAGGGGCAGGGCATTCACTCTTTGATCACTACCTATGACCATGCTGTAGTGACTTGGTGGGTGTCTGTATTTTTAAATTTATTACTATTATTATTTGGTTTTTTTGAGACCGGGTCTCACTATGTAGTTCAGGCTGGCCTTGAACTCACTGTGTAGCCCAGGCTGGCCTCATACTTGCAACAAGCCTCCTGCCTCAGCCTCCTGAGTGCTGGGATCACAGCCTGCACCACCATGCCAGGCTTTGGGGTGTCTTTAACTAGGTTGAAGCTTCATCCTATTAATTGGTTGAAAGCATTTATTGTGGACAGATGCTGGATTTTGGCCAGTGGGTTTGCCTGCATCTATTGCTATTATCCTGTATCCTTCTTTGGTCTTTTCATGTGCCCAGTTGCATTAATTTCAAACATTTAGCCAGTCTGCACTCCTGGGATCGAGCCTGAATGGCTGTGGTACCTCACCTGGCCTAGTGCAGCTGCTGTGCTCGGCGGGCCCCGCTCTGCTGAGGATGTAGGGTACCTGTGCTCATCACAGACAAGGCTCTGTTGTTTTCTTCTTGAAATGTATTTGGTTTTTGCCTCCGGGTCATGCCCCCCTTGGGGAAAGAAAGACTGTGAGAGTGTTGGAAAATGCTTCTTCCTATTCTATTTTGGGGAAGAGATTGTGCACAATGTATATTATTTCTTCCTTAAAGATTTTATATAATTCACCAGCAAAATCATCCAGACTTGGAGATTTGTACTTGCTTTTGTGTATGACTGAAATGTCTTTAAATAGATTTGAGGGTCTTCAGGCTCTTTCTTCTTGAGAGAATTTGGTTGTTCAGGTCTCTCATGAAATTAAGCCCATTCCATCTCTTTTAAAATTTTTTATTTCATTTTATTTTATTTTATTTTTAGGTAATGGTGATAGAGATTGAACCCAGGGCCTTGTGCATGCAAGGCAAGAGCTCTACCACTGAGCCACATCCCCAACCCAGGTCATCCCATTGTAATAATCGAATTTATGCATATTTATAGTGTTACAGTATTACCACTGTGATGTTTATAGTGTTCCTGTAACATCCTTATAACGGCTGTGGCGTCTGATATCCCTCCTGCCATCCTAATGCCAGTCGTTAGTGTCTGCTTTCTCATTGCCAGTCCCACTAGCAGTTTGCCAATTTTAGTGATCTTCCCAAAAAACTAGTTTTCAGTTTTATCAAATTCTCCATCGTTTTGTTGTTCACTGTGCACTGGTTTCTGATTTTGTATCAACACACACATACATATACATGCATATTTATTCTCACTTGCTTTCAGGTTACTTGCTCCTTGAATTCACTGGTGAAGCCATCCAGACCTGGAGATTTCCTTGCGAGAGGCTTTTAATTACAGGTTCCAGTTCTTTAATAGACAAAGGATTACTCTGGCTATTTCTTCTTGAATTTGGGGGTTCCTGTCTTTCAAAGATTTGGTCCCTTTCATCTTAGTTTCCAAATGTATGTGTGGGCAGAGATGTTTGTAGTAGTGCCTCATTATCCTTTTTATTTTTTTATTTTATTTTTTATTAATGGGCATTAATTGGACATATAAATGGGGTATGATGGGCTCCTTCAAAGCTTGCCTATGTCATACACAGATGAAATACAGCCCCCTGTTCCCCCCCCCCCCCCCCACCCCCACCCCCACCTCAGTCTCAGTTAATGCCTGTTTTACATGCTGGTCAACATATTTTAGCTTCCGTATGTGAGAGACAGCGTGCAGGACCTGTCTTTTTACAGCTGGCTTGTTTCACTTAACTTCATGTCCTCTATCTCCATCCATTTGCCTGCAAATGGCAGCATTTCAATCTCCTTTATCACTGAAAAATAGCCCATTGTGTGTATATACTATATTGCTTTACCCATTCACGCACTGATAGGTGCCTAGACTGGTTCCTTATCTTAGTAATTGTGAATGGTGCAGCAACAAACACGGGTGAGCAGGGGTCTCTTTGGTGTGTTGGCTTTATTTCCTCTGGATGTATATCCAGAAGTGGGTTAGCGGGACCATACGGTGGTTCTAGTTTTAATTTTTTGAGGAATCCCCATGCTGTTCTCCATAATGACTGTACTAATTTACATTCCACCAACAGCATATAAAACTGCTCCCTTTCTCCATATCCTTGCCAGGATGTTATTTTGTAATTTTTTGTATTTATTTATTTTATTTTGGTGATGGGGATCAAGCCCAGGGTCTCATACATCCTAGGCAAGCACTATACCACTGAGCTACCTTCCCAGCTCTTTTAAAAAAATTTATTTTAAAATTTTGAGACAGGGTCTTGCTAAGTTGTCCAGGATGGCCTCAAACTTGCAACTTTTCTGCCTTAGCCTACCAATCATCTCGTATTATAGATGTGGGGCCTTGCATCAGCTTCCTTTCTTCCTCCCTTCCTTCCTTCCTCCCTCTCTCCTTCATTCCTCTTTCTCTCCCTCCCTCCCTCTCTCTCCCTCACCCCTTCTCTCTAATAGAAGCTGTCATGGTTTGGGGATAATTTTGCAAGGGGAGAACAATATAATACAGGACACATATTTTATAAGATTATTTATAATAGTCACCCAAAGAATGATATACAAGAGAGTGCAGGAAATCTGTCCACACACTAAGACCAAGGAATCCAGCTGAAGGCCTGGATCCCACAGAAATGTCTTGCCTGAGTCCAGCTGAGGACCTAGAGCCCGTCACAATATCTCATGCAGGCCTGTTCCATGGATCTGCTGAGAAGGTCCAAAGGTCAGTGGTGGAATCCAGGAAGTCTGTGCCAGCAGAATGAAGAATTTGTGCTAACAGGCTGAGGGATCTGCACTGGAGCCAGGAAGCGACGCTCAGAAGAACCAGAGCTCCCCCAAAAGGTACCACAGCCATCCTCAGCAACAGTGAGGCCCTGAACTCCTCCAATGATCAAGATGGCTGAGTTCCTGTCAGAAAAGCCAACACAGCAAGCTTCTCCCAGAGACTGGCAGTGCACCATGTTCCCCTCTGGAGCCAGGAAGCGATGCTCAAAGAGAGGACCAGAGCTTCCCCAAAGTGAACCAAAGCCATTCTCAGTGCCAGCGAGGTCCCGAGCTCCTGGGAGGATGAAAACAGCCAAGTTCATCAGGAAAGCCAGCATGATGAGCTCCTCCAAAACAACCAACAGCTTCCACCAGCTCCCAACAGCCTTTAGTTCCCAAAAGCCTTTTTTCTTCTTCTCAAGTTCTGCCTCTTATGCTGCTGGCAACGGTCCTCAGGTGGGCCTCCCCACATCCAGCACCACGCTTACTCAGTTCAGCTGGGGGTTATAAGTTGACCACCAGTTGTCAGTCCACTACAGAAGCCATCCTAAAATAGGGTGAGATGATCCTCATTGTGAGTTTAGTTTATTTGTTTGTTTTACTGTGCTGGGGATGTAACCCAGGGCCTCAGGCGTGCTAGGCAAGTGCTCTGCGACTGAGCTACACCCTCAGCCTCATTGTGGTTTTGATTTGCATTTTTTGATAGCAATGATTAATGTGTTTTCACATACTTATTGGCCATTTGTATTTTGTCTTTGAGAAGTGTCTATTCAAATCATTTGCTCACTTTTAAATTAGGTTATTGGGGCTTTTGGTTAATTATTTGAGTTCCTTGTGTAGCGTGGATTTTTTGTTTGTTTTCTTTTGAGATGGGATCTTGCTATGTACTTTAGGCTGGTTTTAAATTCCTGCCCAGGTGATCCTCCTGCCTCAGCCTCCCAAGTGCTGGGATTATAGACATGCACCACCACTCCCATCTGTGTTCTGAAGATTTACCCTCCATGAGCTGAGAAGTTGGCAGAGGCTTTTCCCGCTGTTGATTGTTTTGTTAGCTGTGCAGAAGCTTTTCAGTTTGTGTGTGATCCCATCTGTGGAGGTCTGAAGTGATTTTACTTTTTTACCCGCCCCCCACCCTTTTCCCCTTGTGATACTGGGGATTGAAGCCAAAACCTTCAAACTCAGTTAATGCCCAGACTTTTTTAAATTTTGAAACAGGGTCTAACTGAGTCACCAAATGGCCCATGCTGGGCTCAAATTTGTGATCCTCCTGCCTCAGTCTCCAGGGTGCTGAGATTACAGCCTGAGCCACTATACCGAGCTTCCTTTTTCATTCTCTTGTATCTATCTTATTAGTCTTGCTAGAGTTTTACCAAAGGTCTTGATCATTTCAAAGAACCATCTTCACTCTACACTTTGAGAATGTATTTTTATTGGTTGTTCTTGGGATGCCAGATACATACTCACTTCCTTTGTTACATATGACCACTCTGGGAGGAGCAAGGAAGCTTATATAGTGCAGATCCTCTTAACAGCCCCTGGTGCTGTATGTTCTCATAGATCACACTCGTGGAGCCCCCAGAGATGCTGTGGTTTTTGTTTACCATGCCAAACTCATGTTAAAGGATGGGTCTACTTACCTGTGTGTTTACCTGAAAGCCGGCTAAGGTGTTGGAGGGCTCTGATGAGAAGTGCTATGCTCCCCAGGCAGTGGGGACCCTTTGTCTTCTGATGTCACTAGGTTCTTGGCCTCTGTATTCGCAGATCGCGCCTACTATGTCTCTTGCTCATGGCTACTTCTTTTATAGGTTTTTGCTTTCTGTTGTGAGCTCCCGTTTGCTGGAGCTCTGGGTTCCTTCATTTGCATTTTTCCTTGGTTCTGGCTAGGCCTCTCCAGGCACCACTGACTTTCTAACTCACAGCTTCTCTGGACTACAAAAGAAATGCGAATGTGGGCCATGAGCCTCTGTGAGGGTAGCCCTGATGCAGCCCTGCCTGGGGGAGGTGTTTTTATCACTCCCCACAGACTCAAGGAAATATCTTTCCTCAAACATCTTTCCTCGCCTATCTGCTTTTGACAGCCAAGAGGTGGGCCTCAGCAGGCCTTGTCTTTGAGGGCGTGGCCTCTTCAAGAGCCCTTGCCACTCATCATTCACTTTGCAGGCCTGAGGAGAGCTCTGAGTTGCATCCTCCCACCCGGCTCTGAGATCTTTGAGAACCTTGTGCTATGTTCATTCCCCACACATAATGCAGCCATGGTCTGGTCAACAACTCGGATGAGTCTCACCACATTTCCTGGGCAGACGCAGCCAGAGGCACACAATGCATAGCAGCATTTGTGAGGCTCAGTAACAGCAAAACATTTGAAGAGTGAATGTGAGAGTGTCACTCTTGCTGGGGGTGTGGAAGGGGTCCTCCTCGGCGCTGTGCTCTTGGCCTGTGGGCCAGCCCCAGGAGACGCTCAGCCTGTGAAAACCCACTGAGGTCCACATGCAGCCATGGCCACTGCTCTGTAGGGTTTTTCTGCCAACGCAATGTGGCCACCACCGCAGGAAGGACACAGCTTCTGGGCCCAATGGCGGCAGGGAGCGGGGCTCTGACCCAGAACCTCATGCCGGACCACCAGCACCCAATGCATTTATCTCATAATGCTCGTCCTTATTTTTGTGAGCTTGGCCAAGCATTCAAACAGGTGTTTCTTGTTTTACCCAACAACTGCAAGTTTTTAAGCCAGAGCGTTTCCAGATTGTATATCTCCTTGTGCTTCTAGAACTGGAAGCTGCTGGGGTGAGTTCTACATTAGGAAGGCACTATGTCTGCTCAGGTGAAACCAGCAGGCACCCTGTCTCTCGGCCTTCACAGAGCTCCGTTCCTACCCAGGGGCAGGGCCAGGTGGTCAGAGGACCACTGTGGCATGGCAGCCCTGCCCCAACCTTCCCCCTCCAAGTCTTGAGGCTTCGATGCAGGTTGAAGCCTTAGCTCCGGTTGTTGGTAGCATCTAGTACCTCCCCTGCAGGCCGACAATCTGCTTTTTATAGGCCCGAGGCCATGTGCCTAGAGCATGGTGTGGGCTCCAGGATGTGTGTTGAGCATTTCTGGAGGCAGCCTCCTTTCCCAGGATGGCTTTCCAGAGGTTGACCCGATCTGGACCTGAGCTCCAGGGTAAGGGATTCTGTTCCTCTTATTGCTGCAGCCCCAGAACTTAGCAAAGCCTGAGACATGGATGCTCAGGAAATGCACTCAGGAAAGATGAGTCTAAGGATAGACCACTCATCAGCAAGGCTGTAAGCGAAGAACCACAGTGAGAGCAAGGATTGGGTAGGGATGTGTTTATTGAAAGGGTTTCAGGGCCTGTTGGACCTTTGCTGGAGAGAATTGTCAAAGGCAACCATCTTCTGGGAGGAAGAGGGGACCTGGAGCCTTGTGGGGCCTGGGGCTCCTTTATCCCCACCTAGGGCTTCTGTAAATCTGACCCCGTGTGTGAGGGGCACGCTGAAAGAAGGGCAGGAGGAGTGATAGACAGGGAAAGCCCTGCCCTGGGTGGGCTAGACTTGGCACAGGGCTTGTCAAAGGAGATTGTAGGGTTCTGGGAGCAGGGAAGGTATGGGGTGCCAGAGTGATGGGAAAGACGGTCACAGGATACAAAGGGATCATTACCTCCTTGGGACTTAGGGACATGACCCCTGGGTGTGTGGAACAGCCAGGAATTAAGTTGAAGCTCTGGTTACTTCCTGGGAAGGATCGACAGGTCAGACTCACCTGAGATCTGAGAACAGAACCTCAGACCTTACACTGGCAGCACACAGGGACACAGCAACTGGATTTGGAACAGCAGGGCTTGCAGCAGCTGGACTGGCAGCAGCAGGGCTTGCAGCAGCTAGACTCACAGCAGCAGGGCTTGCAGCAGCTGGACTCACAGCAGCAGGGCTTGCAGCAGCAGGGCTTGCAGCAGC